>NC_134488.1:111401296-111726296 GCF_040206685.1 Ascaphus truei | reverse complement strand
AACACGCACTCACACATGTCACACACACAACATGCCTCATACACACACACACGCCATCACACACCAGCAACACACACACATGCTCTCACACACACCACACACCATGCCACCGATGTCACTCCCGCTATCCCGCTACCTCACACACACTCTACCTCCCGCGGAACAACCAGCAGGCCTGACATCTCCTGCACCTCACACATCTCCCTCCGCAACCGGACCGCGACGCCGTGGACTACAGTCAAACAGCATGCCACCAATGTCACTCCCGCTACCTCACACACTGTATGACAACACCTACCACTGAAACTCAGCTGTTCCTTACAATAAAATATGTTTTCCTAACAATTTCACTGTCTGTATAATTTATTCTAAAACACTTCTCACACCACCACTCACACACAAAACTCACCCACACAAAACCCCCTCATACACACACACACACACACACACACACACACACACACACACACACACACACGCAAACATCCTGTCATTCTATGCCACACATAACAACAAATCACACCTCACCTTCACCCTCATAATACACACACTACACTCAAAAACATGCAATTTACAACATGTCTATGACCAACAACACGCACTCACACACGTCACACACACAACATGCGTCATACACACACACATGCCATCACACACGCCACATACACACATGCTCTCACACACACCACACACCATCACACACAACACACACACAAATACACAAACACATGCACACACACACGCACTCAGCAACGCCACACGCCCTCAACCACGCAACACACGTACTCACACACACACACCAACCTCCTCTGCTGATACAACACACAAAACAACACTTCAACATAACCTTAACTACCACACACAACACAACCACCACTAAACAAACACACACACCCAACCCACTGTTCCAATTACCTACCCTTCACCATACACACTACACTGAATACAATGCACATTTACACGTCTCACCACCCACTCCCATTGCACATCAACATTACACCACACACAAACATATACAACAACACAACACCTCCGCTACTAACACACCTAGCACAATAAATCACCTCTTCCTTTCAATAACATATTTTACACAAAACATTACTATTTACACATCTGTCTAATTTATTGCACACAAACACTCAACTAACCAACACTGACACACACACTCACACACCACACACTCACTATCACATCACACACTCACTCATCCACACACACACCCCACACAATCAACAATCACACACACTATTCTGCCACACACACAGCCAACATTAACACAAAACAAAAACACACACAACATTTCAACACCTACACAAACGCACACCAAACACAAATAAATACCCCTCAATACTGTCACACTTTATCAATTTACATTGTACATTGTACAATTGTACATTGTACATTGGCATCACATTACAACTTTACAACTTTCACATACAACATTTACACATACTTATTCACACTTCACATCCCGGGCAACGCCGGGTTTCTCAGCTAGTGTTAAAATAAATCCAGCAGCCATTGTAAATATAACCCAAGAAACCAGCAGCTACACAAATGTATATGAAATGTCACACAATTGCATTGAGTGTGTACATGATGCAATTAATCTGTACATCATGTAACACTATGCAAAATATATGTAACAATAAAATACAATATGAACAATGTCCCCTAACCAGCAATGCCATCATGAAAATCACATATAAACTAAGCAACATCAATACAATTAGCATCAATGAATCCATTTCCTAAAACAATTGCAATACAATACAAATCAATTATACAATTCCCTATTCAATTCCTAAAGCCAAACCATTGGCAAAACAATTCTAATTTAAAGTAACCACCATCATTCTAATCGAAGTACCATAAAGAACCATTACAATTAACCTGTAACTAAATACAAATTACATTATTCACAATAATGACAAAATAACGCTGATAAATACATAGCAATACATGAAAAGAACATAAACATTAGCAAAACAATCAATTATTATCCCTGTATGTCTATCCATATAGATAGATATACATAAAATACAGGGGCAATAATACAGCATAAAAAACAATGCATTTCCATACAAAATTCACATAGAATACACTCATGCAGTGTCCGTAAATGTATGTATATACATAGGTACATAGCTACATTCACGGGCATTAAATGGGACAGAAAAAATAAAAGACATGAATGACAAATCAAAAAATAAAAAACTTTTCTTTTGTTTACTCACCATTAGATGCCCACTCACCGAAATCCAGGCGACCCAGAAGCACAGGAACCAATCCACAGGTAAACCATAAAATAATAAACCCTTACAAATCCACGTCTGTGTCTTGTTCTTCTATTTGTAATCCTTCCCGTCTGTCTTGGGGTCTTCTTTTCTTCTTTGGGGTCTTCTCCGGCTTCTTCCATCTTCTTACGCCACGCCCTTCTTCTCTTCTTAGGAGGGGAGATGTTCCCTCCTCGGCGACTAGCTTCAAAATGAGGCGACATAGGCTTTTATAGGCCTATGATGTCACATTTTGCTCAAATGTTTCCCACGGTCCTGATTGGGCTGTGAAAAACATGTGATTTGGCCGAACAAAAAAAATGATGACGTCATTTAAAGGCAATGAGAGCACAGCCAATCAGAATGGCTGTGCTTCAATTACCTTTAAGATGACGTCATGAAAAGAAACATGGCCGGCCTCACATGGTATGGTAGCCAATCAGAGCGTGGGAACTACATCCCTACTCTGATTGGCTCTAGTAGACCATGTGACAGAGGCATGGGGAGAACGGATGTGACGTCATTGAAAGCCTGTCACATGGTACATTGGCCCCAAGGGTATGTGGGTAGGCCTCCCTTGTGGGTAGTGGGTGAGGGTGGTTAGGCCTCATGGGGGTGTGGGGGTTAGTGGGGGAGGGTATGTAGGCCTCCCGAGTGGTGGGTGAGGGTGGGTTAACCCCTTAATGCCTGTAGCGGTTATTAACCGCTATGGTGATTAAGGGGTTAGGGGACATTATAGTGGATGTTTTTATTCTTGTGTATGTCTTGCAGCATCGGAGGGGGCATGGGCAGGATGAAGATGAGGATGAAGACGGCCTTCATCGTGGGTGCTTGTAAAAGGTAAGTGGAATATGTTTTTACTGTATTTATTGAAAGTTATATGTATTTTAAATGGGCAAATGCATTATTATCCATATGTGGATAATAGTAATTTTGCCCATTACTGTATAGTATGTGTTAGGGGGGTGTATTTAGTAATAGATATTGTTTATTATTTTTGGATGTGCAACATTGGTACTGCAGGCCCGCGGGTACCCCGGGACGGCTGCGGGGACCCCCAGACTCCCATGGGGACCCCTGCACTCCCATGGGGACCCCCGCTTAGTTAGCCGGGGACACCCGCGTGACCCACGTGCTCCCTCGGGGACCCCCGCGGGGTCAGCCGGGGACACCCGCCGGCCTGTTGTATGGGTGTTGCGCATGCAAAGATGAAAAGCAACAATTTTTTCTAAGTCCAGATTTCTTTGCGTCTACTCTGACCTGACATGTTCTGATCAACGCAACTTTCGCGTACGCTAAGGTTGCGTTGCTTAGTGCATCCCGCTTAAGGGCAGAATTTAACGCAAACAGGGTTGCGAACGAGCAAAGTTGGACTTAGAAAAAATTCCTGTAAAAAGTCATTTTTAGAGCGCAAAGTGCCTGTTTGCGTTGCTTAGTGCATCGGGTTGAGCGCAAAAGCACGTTCTAAGAGCACTTTGCGCTCTAAAAGTGACTTAACGGAGGTTAGTGCATAGCCCCCATAGACTTTTGTTGGAAGATAAGAACAACTTGGCCCACTTATTCTGCCCATTCTATGTGCTTGAAATTACAGATGTAATGCAATAGTTACAATCCGTGGTAGAAATAAACCAGAGATGGTGGAGTCTGATAAATAGCAAAACCATTAGGAAAATTAACAAAAAGTAACATATAGCTTTTTATGGATTCAGCTGTTGCAGAATTGCAAAGAAAATCAGCCTTAGGCTATCTGTGCAATGTCGGTCACATTATGTAGCCTTGAGAGGTCTGCAGCAGAACTACAAATGTACATGTAGCAGGGTACCCCCTGGCTACTAATCAACCCAATGGGCTGGCAGTAAACCCTGGTGTTCACAGGTTTGCCAGTAGTTATCATGTGATTTTCCCCCTTCATCCTTTGGTGCTGCACTTGAGTGACAGCAGGGGGTGGCATATCCTGTTGTGGCTGGGCCAACAGGATGTCCGCCCTCTGGCTGTACTTAAGGGCAGGACCGCCCTAAAGTTGTTGTTGTCTTTCCCATGAGGAAGGCAGGTCATGACTGGGAGCTTGAGATTGGGGCCTTCCCATTTGCTCTTCCCTCCGGGGAGGATTTAGAGTGACTATACCTCTGCCTCTGCTAGGGAGGTGGGGAAGAGCTAGGACGGCTGCGGGTGCCCTAGGCCCGTAGTGACTGTCCAGGGACTATCTCCGGTGATATCTGAGAGAAGAGACTGTGATCCGGCAGGTGACTGCTGAGTACCTGTTTTACTGCAATAAGAGTAGTAATAAACCCGCTCCTGTTTTGCAATATACCTCCTGCCTGGTATGTGATCTAATTGGGGGGAGAGTTACAGTTCTACCGTGGGAGATCGCCTCCATATCCCTGGAGCCTGCGGCAGATGGAGGCGCTGCACTGCTAAGTATTACATGGGGTATGGACCCCAGAAGCATGTTCCTGTGTCCCAAAATTACCGCGGACGACTCAGCCCTCTTGTTACCAGCAGGTATGCACCACAAATACAAGTAATAGCCCCAATATGCGATTGGGGGGAAACACCGTTACATAAACTAGAATGGTGGAAGTTGAACACGTACTGTACAGTACAACAGAAGATAATACCATTAGTGGTGGCTAAGTGAAAGGGTCTGCACTCACAACCAATGCAGTTACCATATATTGTACAGTATGGTATTTGCTGGCATGATAGAGGGATGTAACCATTCGCAAAGACAGAAAGAGATGTAAGGTCTACAAATAACTACTGTACCAGGCTATTGAAATGGGAGTGGATATGAGTTGGTAAAACATGTATATTACACAGGAGAGGTGGAACTTTAAAAGGAGAACAGTGTGGTAGAAAATATTATACACATACTAATACTGTATGTACTAAGCAAAAAGTATGTAAATCGTAATATTGTAGCATCTCAAATTACCCCAATTACAGTACATGGCTAAGACAAGTACTACTCTTGTACTGCTGAAAAGCATGTCATGTGAACACCAAATCCTTTTTTTTTGCTAAATCATCCCATTTAACACAAAATGATATAGAGGGGAAGGAAAAAAATAAGAGAGATAACTATAAAACATGACAATACATAGGGCCAGATTGTCTAAGCAGCACTATTCCATAAGACACCTTCCGAGCCCTTCAGTTGAATGGGCTAGATGTGTCATAGAATAGCGCTGCTTTGTAAATATGGGTGTAGCCCTGTTTCCCCCCCTCTCTGGAAGATGTACTGCTGGCTACTGCTGTCTGTGGTGGGGTCATACCTGTGAGTGTCCAGGAGAGCTGAGTGTCCGCGGTGTTGTGGGGTAACAGGACAGGCTTTCAGCGATCTTTATAGCTCACTCAGGGTGTCAGCGCCTCCAGCCGCAGCTGGCTCCAGGGTTCCCGGAGACAGTCCCCACCAGGGCCGACTTCAGAGTATACCCCAACCCAATAGACTGTTGACACAGGCAGGGGTATATAAAAGGGAAGCTTTATTTGGATATCCATTGTAATTGCCATACAGTGGATGCAGGAAAGATTGAGATGGATCCCAGGTCTCTGGATGTTGCTTGGCACTCTGATAATATTGAGGCCATGCTCTCAGTTCTCCTTTCTCTCTCTCTCAGTCAGCCCAGGAGGGACTGACTGGCATGCCTCACCCCAGCTGGCAGGAAACAACACCCACCTCCTCTCCCTAGGAGGGGTGGACGAGGACTCTCTATAATTTAGCACTTCCTCTCTGACATCAAAAGGGGAGGGCACAAGGTCTGCCCCATTATTGGCTATACACAGACCCTGTGTCACCACCACTCCTGTCACTCAGAGAGTCTGCATGAGGGGGTCAATGCCCCTAGGATAGCCTGCCACAGCCTGTAGCTACTAAGGACTTACGTGACAGGGGGCAGAGAGGCAGTCTTGACCAGCCATGGCTACATGGGCTTTATTGTCTAAAATAACAAGTGCTGAGAGGTCTACAGTATAAAGATAAAGTCAGCTGACTATTCATCATTTTAGACAGTTGCAACCTTGTAATGAACTGAAAGTAATAGCGTCTTGGTAGAGAGACAAGGCTGAGAGCCAGACTGCTGACAGTTCAATGGGAAATGTTTCAATGACAGCCTGAAGTATGTGCATGAACATATCTCTGTAATGATTTAGAGCAGGGGCGCGCAAACTTTTTATGTGGCGCCTCCTCCCCACCCACCCAGCCTTACCTCTTCCGTTTCCCACCTTACCTCGTGAGGCGTGAAATGACGCCGCGGGGTTGTGTTACTTCACGTGACCCGTGGCATCATTTGACGTCATGTTACCAGGGCAACCGTGATGTCACATGACCCCGCGGCGTCATTGACGCCACGTTGCCATGATCACGTCCTCAAGCCGTCCTGTAAGTAGAGGTTGCAGAGGCCTCGCGCGGTCCCACGGCATTTCATTTAAATGCCGTAGGGAAGAGCGCAGGACCTCTGCAACCACCCGCACCTCCCCAAAAAATCTCCCCTCCAGTTTGCGCACCGCTGATTTAGGGACCAAGGCAATTCGAGTTGAAACCAAATAATGGGTGGTGGTGTACTCAAAGGAATTCATTTATGAAGAACTGAACTCAGCAGCTCTCAGCGGGAAAGCGAGACTAAATGCTTGTACTGTGACAGTACAGAGTTACGTTTCCACCTAAACCTTAGGGTCTTTGGTCCCTTCAGTCTTATTGTGGACATGTATTGGGATAAGCAGACGTTCCTTCACTGTATGTGAAGATATGATCACGGAAATCAGAATTAGCAGTAAGGAAAGTGTGAGGTACTAGATCAAGAGTATTGGGAGAGAGTGGAAAAGATGGGGGAGAGAGGAAAGAAAGCTCGCTCTTGCTACAGTCTATGAGATGGTGCCAGGGGTAAAGAGATAATGGGCAAAGCTACACTTGCCTAGACAAGTGAAAAGACCCCTATATAACTAGCACTCATTGGGTAATTATATAATGTGTACGGAATAAAACTTAACCTTTAATGGCTTATGAAATAATATATAAAATAAGGATAAACACTAAAACACAGACACACAACACTTAAGACAGCTAGTGACATAAATAGTTAAAACAAGTATTAAACTAACCACCTCCAAATCAGAAAACACAGTAGTTGGGGTGGTAAACAGAGGGACTAGTGGGGACTGGCACCTTAGAATTTTTTTTTTTTGGTCCTAATATAGAAGATGCCTCAGGGTGGTGAATTTATATAGGTCCGGAAAGTGTGGTGTATGTGTATTGTAAATAGCAACCTCACACCATCCAAACCACTCCTGATTAGATTGTCACTCAGAAAAAATGTTGTAAGCGAGCTGCAAAAGAAAACAGTGGAGGGTGCGGTAGCAAAAAGCACCCCACTGATAGGCGGTGATTAGGTTCTAATACAAGAATAGTATTCCAACCAAATGTACTTAGTGCAGCCTGATAGAGTAAATACTTTAGGCTGAATGTTGCCTGATTTATTGTATTCACATTCTATTCAGAAAAAGTGACAATTTCAGATAATCCTTGTGAGCAACGCAATTAAAAACTTAGATATTATCAAAAATGGGCTACAGTGTAGCTAGGAATATATGACTGGTGAATGGAAAACCCTAGATTCATTGTATTTGTGACTAACAATCAAAGTATCCATTCAACAGACTGACAGTGGTATATAAGTTCTGCATATTGAATCTACATACACCGGTATTAACAGGCATTGATTGGAAAAGTGAATAAAGAATCAAAAGTAATCTTGTGGAATCAAAGGAATATAGGGAATAGTACAATAAATCTGCTTTGCAGAACACAGAGGCATTAAAAAATAATTACAGAAGTACTGTAGCAGGCATTATTACCCCCACTAATGCGGGTTAATGCACAAAATAAAACAATAAATATTGCATGCATTACCATTATTTTCAATAAAGTTGCGTTAAATCTTGCGGTAAACATTGCCTTAGCGAT
Source organism: Ascaphus truei (assembly GCF_040206685.1). NCBI lineage: Eukaryota > Metazoa > Chordata > Amphibia > Anura > Ascaphidae > Ascaphus > Ascaphus truei. The sequence continues at coordinate 111,718,058 of NC_134488.1, read as the reverse complement.
GACATGGTTTGGTACAAAAAAATGGGACGTCTCCATTAAACGCCCCACTAGACCAGGCATTCTTGCTTGTGCTGTGCATAGTGTTTAATGTCTCAACTAGGAACAATACAGCAGAAGAGGGCAGGCTCTAGTAATAGGGTAAAGCTGTATGTACTGTAGTAGAAAATATCCAGGCACTCCAGTGGTGAAGACAATGGGCCGAAATGTTGATCCTGTTCAAATTTAAAAAAAAAACACATTTTACCAAGTCCAATGGAGTGTCTGGATATTTTTTTCCTAACTGTTGTACAACTAAAGAAAATGGAAATGATTTAGTATAAAATACTGGTGATCTAACAGAGGTAACTAAATAATCTTAGTATGTGCATACCAGTCTGCTTCCGTTTCATAGCTTTATTTGTACATATTCTACATAATGTCTTCACTGATCAATCTGGCCTTGTCATATTTTTCTTGCGGTTTATCCGTCCTTCATATCCATCAATCCACACTGTTTATCTATGCAGCATTATCATCTTCATCAATCTTTCTAATCAATTCATGTTTATTGTCTCTGCCTGGCCACTCATCAATAGTGTATTTAAGAGTATGTGCCCTGTGAGTCAGAGCCTTAGTTTAAAGCTATGACTCAATCATATGTTTTAAACAAGCTATTCTTTTATAAAGATATGCAAGAGTATATAAACATATCTATGTACACACTTACATCTATCCACCTACAGATCTGTAATTAATCGCGTGTGCGTAACAAGCTATTACATCAGCAAATCATATCCAACTCATTATTCAGCCAAATAAATATGCGCATATATTGATGTAGACAGATACACATGGAAACATTCCCATGGTCATCATTATAAATTGCAGATTAACAGAACTGGGCTTTTTTTTTATGCCGCCATGATAGGCAATCCTTGTTTTTATAATACGGCAAACATTTTTTAATTAGATTGCCTTGCTTTTTCAGACAATACAGTAAATGAAATATTTAAATACACCAAGCTGTGCGTGAGCAAACATAATCTGAGTACAGTTTTATATCTTCCCCTGTTATTGCATCCTGAAAATATGCACATATTCACACCCAGGTGAACACACATACACACACATATTATGCAGTGTCCCAGCCTGGGCAGCCCACAATGCTACACTAAACAGTTCAGTCCATTGCGCCATGGAAATTACATTTTGGTGTTTAAGAATAGTACAGCCTTACGTTGCTGATGTGAAACTGTGCAGAGAAGCACAGACAGATACATGAAGGGTTCTATTAACTAAATTCCAATAAGTAATGCAATTTTACAACGTTTCTGTCACTTATTTGTTTCCTAGGATGCCTCAGCTTATAGCTTCTTGACTTATGAGTTACACTGCACTGATGACTCAATAATAATACGCATCTACTTAACAATGATTATTAAAGATCAGCGCGTCCGTATTCTAGAAATATGCACCTCTCCCCCATCGAACATCGCTAATCTGAGCATCATTTACTCATAGACATAGGGGCCGATTCACAAAGCTGTGATACGTGGTTTAATGGTCGATAAATGCCCTTATAGCGTGATACAGCCTCCTTTGCTATTCACAAAGCAGTGATAACACTGCAGTATCGTACTATAATGGATTTTTAACCACCATTGATTGGATACCCTTTTCTTCCCAATTGCATAGACACTTGAACAAGTCTTCAATTGTTGCTGAGAAAAACTTTGGTGACATGGGGGCCTATTCTAGTAGCTTCGAAATTTTAATTGCACCATCGCTCACGGTAATTGCAACATAGCTCACGGTATGAAATTTGTGATAAAACTGTATTCACTATTGTAAATAGCATTTTATATACTGTTATATATTGTTTGTTAAAAAAAAAAGACATACTGCACTAGTTTATAGTTGCTTTACAAGCGAAATGGCCTTAGGTATTATTTCCCTCCACCAGTCTGGAAGAGCTGCATAGAAAAAGCAGAGATAAGATGCATCACTCTGCACAGCACTTCCATGCGATCGCACTGTTTTTATTAAAATTTGTAGTACATCGGATTGAAGAAGGGGATCTCCGGAGCTGAACCTCATTAATTTCAGGTCCGGGGACCTCCTGCTTTCCGAGGTACAGACCTTCGTATCGGCTGCCGGTATCTCCTGCAAGTTTAAATCTTCCGCGTCACGTGACCGGGACATTTAAACTTGCAGGAGATACTGGCACTATATACTGGGGACTGTACCTCGGAAAACAGGGGGTCCCTGGACCTGAAAGTCATGCGGTTCAGCTCCGGAGACACCCTGCTTCAATCCTATGCAATAAAAGTAAAAGCAGAGCTTCATTACCTTACTGACTTACCGCTAAGGTAATGAAAGGTGTTACCCACCAGTACCCAGTTTGTTGGTGGTAGAGGGGGTGAGTGAAGGTTGTAATCACCCCAGGGTGGGGGGTTAGGCCTCCCGAGAGAGTTGCTGGATGGGTTAATCCCTTAATTACCGTAGCCGTTACTACCAATAAGATAATTAAGGGGTTAATCCCTCCCACTGCCCACCTGGGAGGCCTAACCACCCACCCCATGAGCAACAAACACCTTCACCCACCCTCTCTATCACCAATACCACACACAGCAATGGGCAATAGCCCTATTACCAAATATGGCTTGTAGCGCTTTTTCTTAATTAAATATACTGTACTGTATACAGTGAAATAAAATACGAATTACAATACAATATAAAAAAACTAGCCATTTAATCCATTGATTGTCACTGTGTTTCTATGCCTTCAACGGGGACACAGATAGCCACATTGGCAATCAATGGGCACCCTATTACCCACCCTCTCTACCCCCAACAATCCCCCCAGCCCCACTACACACAGAAATGGGCAAAAGCCCTATTAGCCAGATCTGGAGCTTTTGCCAATTCAAAAGCAATCAAAAGCCAGCCACCCTATAGTAAATAAAAGTAGTACTTACCCCTGCCAGAATGAAGGCCATCCTTGTCCTCCTCTTCAGTGACACCAAATTACATTAAAAAACACCATGGAAAAAAGCACAACCTCAGCACTATACCCCAAACATGTGATACAATGTGCATATACAGACGAGACCACAAGTATTCTAAAGCTTGCCTTAAACTAGCCCGGTTACATTCTGGATATGTGCTGGGTGTAACCTGGCTAGTTTAAGGCACATTTAAGGCATTTTTGCATTGACTAATGACCCATAGGATTAACACAGCAGGGGTCCCTGGCAGTCCCATTCAGTTTGACTGGGACTGCCAGGGACCCCCGCTGTGAATCTGATGGGCCATTAATCAATGCAGAAATGCTGGGTCTAGTTTAAGGCAAATTTAAGGCATGTATCCAGCATGTACCTGGGTATACCTGGGTCTTTTTGGCGATTGCCACTGGTTTGTGTTAGAATAATCATGGGCACTGCAGTAATACAACACTAGTAATATCAAATCAACACATTGTGATGCCCACACCACTTTGTAGTATCTTTTAGTCCCAGATAAAGGCAGGAAATATCGTACTTCTCTTACATGGGGATTATTTATAGGGATTAAATCATATTAACAGGCCCACCGTCCCTTTAAGTCCAAACAAATCATAAAATAAACTCCTACTCCTCTTTGAGACTAACTGTACATTCAGCTTTAAACCCTCACTAACCCGGATGGACAGCTATGTTAGTTCCACCCCAAACAGATATTATTGTTGCTCAGCATATAAAATCACTGTATACAGCAAATAAGGGTTTAGCTTATCTGTAAATCCAGGTGTTGTCACAGTCCACGTGTTTTTTGTATTGCACAGCGTTTAGCAGGAGAAAGTTCTTCCTGATTCTCCTTCTCTGTACTTCACGTGATGACATCACATGCACGGTTTCTTGTCCTTCCCCACCCGCTCTCAGAGATACCACCTTTCCATGCATCAGCACAGCGCTCTACAGAATAACAGCTCTTCCAGAGAGCAAAGCAAGCAGAAAACCGTAAGGCAATATACACGGCAATAACGTCCAGCAACATGAGGCTCTCAACCGAATATAGGATGTAGAACATCAAACACCCTACGCATTACGTAAGCTGCGGCTTTCTTCCTCAGGGGCAAGATGAATTGTGGTCTGAGATATATGGTATCTGTCTACCATTATTTTCTTGTACAATTGGTGGGGCATTTACCCGAGCATAATATTGATTAAGTGCACAGTTTACTACTAGACACTGTTTTCTTTTCTCTTGTTTTTATACAAAACACTGAGCACTGATTGAGGAAGAACAGTGCAGAGGAGGACATTTTTTTCTTTAGTATTAAAAAACACTAGCTATTGTCCAGTAACCCCATAATTACCTTAGCGGGTAGTAACCACTAAGGTAATGAAGGGGTTAACCCCTCCCACTACCCACCCGGATGTACTAATCACTCTCCCCGGGGGAACTACCCCCATGACCCCTCCCCTCTACCCCATCACCTGACACACAAATGGGCAATAGCCCTATTAGCCAAACATGGCTAATTGGGCAAAATCTAAAATGGCTCAATCAAACATAGCTAATAGTGCTTTTGCCCATTTCTGTTACATAAAAAAAAAACACAATTACATAAAATACAAATTACAATACAATAAAAACAAACACTAGACAATAAATCTATTGGTTGTCACTGTGGTTACTAATGCCCTCAACGATAGCCACATTGACAATCAAATGGCACCCTATAGTTAATAAATGTGTATCTTACCTTTGCTGAGAAAAAGGCTCATCCTCCTCATCCATCTGCGGCACTAATCTACTCTTGACACACAAAGCAATGATCCTCAGCTCGAAGTCCAGGTTGATGCACAGAAGTACAGGTTCCTCCATTGCTTGAAGAGAAGTCACCGATGAGTAGATCTTGCGTTGCCGTCTTCTTCCTGTTAAATGAGACATGACAGGCCTTATATAAGGCCTGTGATGTCACATTTGACAGAGACATGGTATATCCACCAAACCGAATGTACCATGTGTCTAGGCATCAAGTTTGTCAGGGACTAAATTTGATAGAATCCCATGGTACATTCACCAATCTGATTGGTGGATGTACCATGTGATGTCTTCACTTTTTTGGGTGATGTGACATCACCTTAACGGGAGGAAAGCACATCCAATCAGGTACCATATGCTTCGCTCCCTTTAAGTTGATGTCACATCATCCAAGAAAGGTAAGGCATCACATAGAACTTCCACAAATCGGATTGGTGGATGTACCATGTGATTCTATCAAGTTTGGTAGAGGGATTTTGGGGGTAGGGGAGGGGGTGGGTAGTAGGGTTCCTATTGATTGTCATTGCGGTACAGATAACTACATTGATTATCAATGGATTAAATGGTTAGTGTTTATTTTTATTGTATTGTAATTTGAATTTAATTTTATTGCACTGTACTGTATATTTGAATGGGAAAAAGCACTATAAGCCATATTTGGCAAATAGGCTATTGCCCATTTCTGTATGTGGTGTTGGTTGCAGAGGGGTGGATGAAGTAACCACTATGGTAATGAAGGGATTAGTTCCTCCTGCAACCCTCCCGGGAGACCTAACCACCCACCATCATTACAATCTTCACCCACCCCCTCTATCACCAACAAACCGGGTACTGCTGTTTAACCCCTTCATTACCTTAACAGTTAGCCACTAAGGTAGTGAAGCTTGTCTGTTATTTTATTTGTATTGCATGGGATTGAAGCAGGGGGTCCCTGGGCTTGAAATTAATGTGGTTAAGCTCTGGAGACCCCCTGATTCAATCCTATGTAGTAAAAATAAATGATACTCCATCTGATGCAAAGCACAAATCCTAGCACGTTACCCTTTCGGTGGTGTTAAAAAGCAAACTCGAGTATTTCAGCTGCGATTTGCAATACAGAGCTACAGTACTTGAACAGCAGTTATTGCCAAAACATTTGAGTTTCATCCTTTTTTGAGCTACCGCTCGGATTGTTAGAGCCGTTTACAGGTGATGGTGAGATGCGATAACGGCTTATTGAATAGCTACACCTGCAAAATCGCTTGTAAAGTGCACTTTACATGCGTTAAATCACTTATCGAAGCTACTAGAATAGGCCCCATGGTGACTCCCTGTGGCACTCCCTTGCTGATCCTCATCTTGATGGTATCTTTATGTAATCTAATGTGGCATTCTCATAAATGTTACTTATAATATCAATGTACGCGTCTTCAACACTTTAAAATGCATTCAAAAGATAAACTGCTGAGGTGTAGACAGAATCAAATCTTTTTTTCGTAATCTATAAATCCTTAACTGAGTGGTACATTGTAGTCATTACTTCGGGAAACTACTTATTGTATAACTTGGATATAATATTATATATATATATCCCCAGTCCATCAGTGTCACACTTATCTGCGTTAGTTCTTTTTTTGATAGGTAGGCAGTGATACCACCATCTGACCTGTCTCAACTCTCTACCCGTGTAAAAGACACTACTATCATACTGTATAATAAATAGTCATTATTTTAATTATATATCAGTCAACCAGTTGCACTTAATCCTTCCCCTAAGTTTTCTTGTTGAGTACCTGAGGACCTCGGTTATCCAACGGGAATCACTTCTGGAAAGTAGCGTTGGATAGGGAAAGCGTCGTAAAGCGAGTCCCATGTTAATGAGTGGCGGTGAGCGTCGGATAAGGTGTTCCGGTTTTGGAAAACGGCCCCATAGGATTCCATTGTGACGTGCCAAATATGCCGCCCATCATAAAGTGAAACAACGGATAGTGAGAACCGCCTGTAACTGTACAGGTGATCAAAGTGAGATATACTTCTGCATCTTGGACCTGTCTGCTACTCTCTCTATCCTTAACTGAACCAATTCAAATAATTTTCAGTTGCGTTAACTGTTAACACCTGTATAAGTAGGTTTATATAATAATTTTATATATATTTTATATACTAGGATTATATTTTTTTTGCGCTACAGTATATTGTTTTGCAAATGGCATAAATATTTATACAGAAGCAAAAACACTCCAGATTAGAGATGAGCGAATCTGCCCAGATCAGTTTCCTGGATTTTCTTGCATTTCCTCCCAAATCCAATTCGCTGTGTAAAATCCGCCAACAGATTTGGTCAATTTTAATCCATGCCGATTAGTAAAAAAAAACACCATTAGGATACAAAATTATTATTATGAATACACTCCGCGGATTCCACAACTCGTGGACGGATTTGTAGAATCAAATTAGCGGATTTAGCGATTCGTTGGCAGGTTCTTAGGAATCCACCAATGGATTGCTGAATCCGTGGATTGGATTCTACAAATCTGTCCGCGGGTTGTGGAATCCGCGGAGTGTATTCATAATAATAATTTTTAAAATGGGTGTGTTTGGCGAGCACGCGCATTTTAAGTTAAATGTCATTTTTGTTTTGTCACTGAAATTGTAATTATCCTCTCAAAAGTCTTTAAATCTACCAAAAACATCAAAATCAAAATACAATTTCAGTGATAAAACACAAAGACGTTTCACTTAGAATGCACGTGTTAGCCACACATTCACTTTTTTATTTTTTGGTTTACTCCAATTTTAGGATTGCATCTATGGGATAGTCCAGGGGTGCTTAATTCCAGTTCTCAAAGGCCACTGATTGAGCTACCTGTTCAGAAGCAGGGATATCCTGAAAACGTGACCTGTTGGTAGCCCTTGAAGACTTGAGTGGGCCACCCCTGGGATAGTGTTTTTACAATTGTGGGGTATTGACATGCCAGAATAAAATATATGCTGAGCAATGAAGTGCAGCAGATAATGACATCCATGACACAAACCCCGCTTGATCTGAGCCATATGCTTTTCCCCTAATTACACACAAGTTTTTTTTTGTTGCTTATCAAATGAGTTTGGACCCCGTTGCCTCGGGGGGTTGCATACTGTATGTGAAATTCTGAAGATTCATTATGTTGGAAGAAGTGTGTGTGTGTTCACGTCTGCGCCTCTGCGCATGCGCCAGCGGTGTTATCCGCTTCTGCGCATGCGCATGAGGAGATGGCAGCCTGTGTGCATGTGCGCGACCTCTGCGCATGTGATGGGGGTATTGGCCACCTCTGCGCGTGCGCTGGAGGTGCCGGATGTCTCTGTGCATGCGCTGGATGTGCCGGACATTTCTGCGCATGCGCTGGTGGTGCCGGCCGCCTCTGCGCATGCATGCTAAGACGGCCGCCTCTGTGCATGCGCAGGGAATAAACTTGGAGAGGAAGGTGCTACCGGCTTCTGCGAATGCGTGGGGAGGAAGACGTCACGTCCGCTACAGACATCCATCACCATGAAGCAGATTTGCCCAAGCATAATTTTTGTAGGTATGTGCCAGCAGAGAAGTTTCACTTTTAAAATCTGCGAAACGCGAATCTCTCTTTTTGACATTGATCTGCTGAAATCTGTGGACCAAAGGAACTGGCCGATCCTCTGTGGATCCAAATTCGCCAAAAAAAAATGCCCATCTCCTACTCCAGACGTTAAGATTTTTTTTGCATCAAATATTCACATTTTCTCCTTAAACATAACCTTTTGAAGAGTTTTGGCAAAATCAAAACACAAAAACATTTTAGAACCAAAATCAAAACATGGGGTCATGCGCACATCTCTAGTAATTATACATAAACATATTGCACTCTTAACTGACAATTGAAACAGTATAGTAAATAGTACAACTTCCTGTACAAGCACAAAGCGTTCTTTCCTACAAAAAGCTTACCATTTAACATTGAAAAGAATGGCATCTTACTTAAGGTCACATGGAGTTGGTACTGGGTCTTGAACTAAATTGTACTTCAACATCAGTATAATAACCACTAGGACATTTCAAGTCTTGATAACTCCATTTCTTTACGAATTACAGAAATCAATTTCCATTGGAGCTGGGTTAATAGAAACTAGGTTAGTATCCGGTTTCCAAGTGTAGCCAGGTCCCCCTCTGGATGTCTGACCCCCCCCCTCACTGTGCCCACCTCTGGGCCTCTCCAGGTCTGCGGCGGCCGGGTGCGTGGTCGCGAAGGTGCGGGCACGTGTGCGCGCCTCGGCTGGAGCAGTGGCGGTGTCCGGCGGCTGCCGAGAGAGTGTGGGGAACTGCAGTGGACTCCCTGAGGCAGCTCCTGGGCCTAGATAAATTAAGGTACCGGGGCAGAGTGTACGACTCTACTTTCCATTGGAGCACCATACTATTCACTGTGGGACAGGACATATGCCAGGAGACGGCTCCGGTCACTCTATCAGCCCCGAGGCCCCGCCAGAAGGCTACCCCATTATATACTCGGGCTTACCAAAAAATACGGGCAATGTTTTCATCAGTGGACGCTACCCAGACCCCCCAGGTTCCAGATGAACCGTCCACCAGTACCTGGTCACCTACCGCACTGGTGTCCAGTACCCCATACAGGGTAGACCCTCATCCGCCCAAAGTCTCCTTTACTCCAAGTGCTCTCACTGGAGCTACTAGTTGGGCTGAAAGTCCACCCCCTTCACCAGCCCCCACTCCCAGTGGGATGAACCTCCGGCCTATCAGGGACAGTCGTGTAACTAACAAAGGCTCAGAAATGGGGGTGACCATGCCGCAATTCGTAAAGGCCATTACCATGGCATCCCAGTCACTAAACTACCGTAAACTCAAAGCCTTCTCTGGAGTACTTCCGACACCACAGGGGGAAGAAGGGATAGACTCTTGGAGGGAGAATACTTTAAAAGTAGAAGAGGAATGGTCATGCACTGACGCAGTGAAAAGACAGCGCATCATGGAATGTCAGGCCACCAGCTTCTACCATTGCAACCATTCATATGGAACTACACCCAAATCTGACGCCGCTGAAAATGGTGGAATTTCTGCTGGAAGCATACGGTTGGCGGAAGATAAAGGAGCTATCTGGATGAGGTACTATAATCTCTATCAGAAAGAGGGGGAAGATTTGTCGGCATTCATAAACCGTCTGTAACTGGTCTTAGGAATCCTACTCAATTGTAAGTTGATCCCCGCCTCTGGGATGGATGAGGCACTTCGTAAACAGTATCTGCGGGGATCAAGCCCCACTCACCCCATAGCCAATGTGATCCGCAGCAAACTAATGGAAGTGAGTCTCCTACGTTCACCGGATTGTTGCGCTAGGTGAAAGTACATGAAGCACATGCCATGTTACACTCTCCCGCGAAACCCAAGGGGTCATCTATACCGAAGGGCAAGGGGCCTATTGAGAAGAAGGAGGAATCTGCCACCCCGTCCAAGGGGTACAAGCCAAAAGCCTCAGGAATAACATCTCCCACATACAAGGTGCGGCCTGAACGCGGTGAGGTCGTTTGCTATAACTGTGGTAAGAAGGGCCACTTCTCCAGCGACTGTCCAGAGAGGGAAGACCTCCCAGAGGAAAAAACCCCAATAGAGGAAATTCAGCCCGGTCAATGTCACGTACAGATAGCAGAGTCTGAACCAAAAACCCCTACTGGGTCCGATGAGGCCCCTCCTGATCCCAGCCCAAGTGATGACGCCTAACCATGGGATGCTTATAGTCATGTAGGCCCATCGGCCATCATGAGTGTTGTACTAGAAGGGATCTATGCCACTGCTCTACTGGACACCGGATCCCAAGTGACCATAATATACCGAAAATTCTATGACCAGCACCTCAAACACTGCCCCTTGCGGTCGGCAGACCATATGAAGGTGAGTGGGTTAAGTAACGAAGATTAATCCATCGATGGGATTGTAAGGGTTCGACTGGAGATACTCCAACTAAACATCGGCAAGAAACACCTCATGCATGTAGAAGCAATGGTATGCCCTGAGCCCCAAGAACAGTGCAAGTATCCGATCATCTTGGGAACGAATACTGATATAGTGCGAGCTGTAATCAGAGCATACCTGAAAGAGACCAACGAGTTACCGATGGCCAATCTGCTCCTCGACCCCATCCTAGGAGTGCAACAGGGTATATGTCTTGGAGCGTCACGGGGACCTCTACAACCATCAAGCCGGACTGACGTCTATTTTACCAGGGGGAGTGCAACGTATGGCCGTCTGGTGCTGCTATCCTAATCGAGATGACACCAATTATCTTTTCTCTCTGAAGAGTACCCCTGAAGAGGACGTTCAGAGAGGGTATAGGTTAATACCCAAAGTGAGAGAATGGACGACTAAAATTCCGCTACGAACCTGTGTATATGTTCAGAACATCTCCCCATTCCCAATGGACCTTGATGCGGGACAAAGTTTGGGCCGCATATATCCGGTCAGCCCTGTGTAAACAGTGCCACAGGTGAATGTCGCTGCAGTGGGTGAGCAGTTAGTCGACCTGGACTTCAACTTCGGAGATTCAACACTGCCAACTGAGTGGAAAGGTCGACTGACAGCCAAGATGAAGGAACGATGGACTGTATTTTCCACAAGTGAGATGGATGTGGGTTGCAGTCGCAGCGCCCAACACACCATTAGATTGAGTGATGCCACTCCGTTCCGTGAACGCTCTCGTCGCATCACTCCCAGGGATGTGGACGATGTAAGGAACGTCCTGAAAGAAATGGAGACCGCTGGGATTTTTACGGAGTTTCGGAGTCCTTACGCCTTAGTGGTGGTAAGGAAGAAGAACAGATCCGTAAGACTGTGTGTCGACTATCGAACCCTGAACAATCGTACGGTACCCGACCAATACAATATCCTCGCATTGAGGAGATTCTGAATGCTCTAAACGGGAGCCAATGGTTCAGTGTTCTCGACTTACGATCTGGGTACTACTAGGTACCTATGAGTGCAGAGGACTAGTAAAAGACTGGCCTTCGTCTGCCCCCTGGGTTTCTACTAATTTATGCGTATGCCCCAAGGCATATGTGGGGCCCCTGCTACCTTCCAGCGACTGATGGAGAAGACTATCGGAGACATGAACCCTCGGGAATTTCTAGTCTACCTGGACGACACCATTGTCTTTGGAAAGACCCTGGAAGAGCATGAAGAGCGGTTGCTTAAGGTGATAGACCGTCTTGGTAAAGAAAGGTTGAAGTTGTCACACCTCAGTGACTTACGTGGGACACATCGTGTCTGCACAAGGAATTGCCACCGACCCTGCCAAAGTAGAAGCGGTAGTGAACTGGCCTCGCCCGGAGAATGTCATGGAGCTATGCTACGATCGTTCCTGGGCTTCTGTGGATATTACCGTCGCTTCGTGGAGGGGTACTCCAGTCGGGCGAAACCCCTCAACAATCTTTTGAAGATATATCCCGAAGATACGGGACGGAAGGCCACTTTGGCCCGTCAGCCGCTCGGTGATAAGTGGATGTCCGAGTGTTAACGGGCCTTCCTGAATCTGAAGAAAAGTCTGACGGAGGCCCCGGTGCTTGCATACTCTGATCCAGAACAACCCTATGTTCTGCATGTAGATGCCAGTCTCAATGGACTGGGCGCAGTCTTACATCAGAAGCACCCAGAGGGTCTTCGGCCCGAAACCTACGTCAGCCGCAGTCTGACACCCAGTGAACAAAAATACCCTGTACACAAATTAGAGTTTCTGGCTCTCAAATGGGCGATCACGGAAAAACGGGTTATCGGATTATCTTTACGGTGTAACGTTTGAGGTAAGGACGGACAACAATCCCCTCACGTACATTCAGACCTCCGCCAAATTGGATGCATCAGGTCACCGATGGCTGGCAGCCCTATACAATTACCAATTCTCTCTGAAGTATAAGCCGGGGCCTTTGAACATCGAGCTGACGCCATATCTCGACGACCAGGACTAAGTGCTACTCCAGATGATGATGAGTGGGAAGAAATTCCGGGACCAGGGATGCGAGCTATGTGTAGCACAGCCTCCATCATCAACGATCAAGTGGACTTCTCAGAACTACGGGTCGCAGACTCTTTAGGATGCCAGTCGCAGGCTATTCCAGCGCCTACTGCGATCCAAGGGGGATGAATATAACTCACGACAAGGTGATACGATGGAAAGACCTGGTGGGCTACCAAGTGAGAGATCCGGTAATCAGCATCATTCGGCAAGCTGTTCAAAGAAAGAATCCGGCTCTACTGAAGCATGCTCCTAGAGACCCTATTGCTTTGCTAATGCGTGAGGTGGACAAGTTTGAAATTGACAATTGCTTACTCTATCGGGTAGTACAATATCACAACCACCCTTAGGCGACAATTGGTCCTACCCCAGAACTTAAGATATATGGTATTGAAGTCTCTACATGATGAACATGGACATCTCGGTGTAGAGAAGACCTTTCGATTGGTCAGAGACCGTTTCTTCTAGCCCAAGATGCGAGAAGCGGTGGAACAACACTGTCGTCGTTGTTCCCGATGTATACAAAGCAAGACCCTGCCTACCAGAGCCGCTCCCATGGGCCATTTGAAGAGTTCTGGCTCAATGGACCTAGTGTGTATGGACTTTCTGTGCATTGAGCCGGATACCCAAGGAATATGCAACGTGCTGGTCTGCTCAGGCTTTCCCCACTAAAGACCAGAAAGCCATCACTGTGGCAAAAATACTATGGGAGAAATACTTTGTTCACTACGGTCTTCCAAACCGGCTTCACTCAGACCGAGGTCGAGATTTTGAGAGCACTCTGATCCGGGAATTGCTCAAAATGCTGAACAGCGCTAAATCGCGGACGACTCCGTACCATCTCGAAGGAGACGCTTTGCCAGAATGATTTAATAGGACCTTATTGGACATGCTCGGAACCCTAAAGGGTGCTCAGAAGACTGAATGGAGTCGACACGTAGAGACCCTGGTCCACACGTACAACTGTACCCGCCACGAGTCAACTGGATTCTCCCCATACTTCCTTATGTTTGGACGAGAGGCGAGACTGCCAGTAGATGTACGTCTTCGAGTTTAAACAGATGGGATACACAATGCTACCCATTTCAAATATGTGCAAAGACTTAAGAACAATTTGCAACAGGCTTACCAACAGGCTGAGAAGTCTACAGCTAAACTGAATGCGAACAATAAAAGACGATGGAGAGATGGTGTATATGAGGTAGAGTCACGGATGCCTGGCCTCCCAGTCTACCGCATCAAAGACACTGAAGGCCGGGTAAAGATCTGGCATCGTAATCATCTTCTCCCCATTCCACAAGTGGGAGACGAGGAAGCAGAAATACTGGCCACACCGCTGAACGGTGAGCCAGATTCATCGGAGATTGATCAAGAGACTGTAGATAATCATACCAACTCAAACTCCTGAAGATCCTATGGAAGGACCCTATCAAAGGGATCCTCCTACTGAAGGGGCATCTCCCGGAGGAGCTACGGGTAAAGGGCCCCGTAGGCCAATGCTTCCCAGCGGGCCAGCCTTTGGATCCACAAAGCCCGTGCTTTGTGCCAAACAGAGACTGTTCAGAGACATTTCTCCCCTCAAGGGAAGAGGCGGAGCCTTAGGACTGTACCTATTACTCCCCAGAGGGAGTTGCTGAAGAACAGCTCCGAAGGAGCCAAAGAATTAGGTGCCCTCCAAATCGGGTAACCTATGATCAATTTGGGGCACCCCACTATGAGGCTCAGCAGTGGTCTCGTAGCAAAATACAATCTGTAATTGTAATGCTCACAGAATTGTGTAACATCGTTTAAAGCAATTCGATGTGTTAAGTTGTATTCTTATTGATATGCATTTTTATTATATAACTCATGTATATAGTTGTATATGTTGTATCGGCCCAAGCGAGGTCGTTGGGGTTTTACCAGGGGGAGGATGTAGCCAGGTCCCCCTCTGGGTGTCTGACCCCCCCCCCTCACTGTGCCCATCTCTGGGCCCCTCCAGGTCTGCGCGGCCGGGTGCGGGGTCGCGAAGGTGCGGGCACGTGTGTGCGCCGTACGCGCGTCTCGGCTGGAGCAGCGGCAGTGTCCGGCGGCTGCCGGGAAAGTGTGGGGAACGGCAGTGGTATTGCAGGGTGGCGCCATCTTGCGCGAGTTCACGCATGCGCAGTTGGAACTCTGACGGCCCTTACCAGTTGCGCATGCGCGAAGACAATCGCGCAAAGGGCTAGCCAACCAGGGAAGGCTCTTGGAAGGGACTACAAGTCCCATGAGCCTCAGGATCGCCCCACATGATGCCAGGGAGCCAAAAGGGCTGGAGTATCTCCCTGCTCTCAGGGATTGATACATTTTTGGGCGCTGGAGACATGGCAGTCAGCGCCAGGACAGTCTAGGGGAAGGAGGTGAGGGTGCAGGGGTCAGTGACAAACTGCACTAGGCCAGCAGCCCCCTAGGCCCTAGTTAGCCCTGAGCCACTCAGTAGCATGTCACCCAGGGACAGGCCCTAGGTTAGGGACCCTGCCCCTTTTAGTGTCAGCAGTACAGTTAGGGACACAGCGGATGCTGCGCTTCCCATTCCGAGGCTTGGGATCAGGCATACTCCGCAGAGAGAGCGGAATCATATCCTGGTGGACAGCTCTGCCCGAGCACCGCGCTGGTGGAACCGGACATCGCCCAGGAGGTCGTCGGATCCTTTTTGAAGACCCTTGAATGCCCATGTGCAGCCGCACTGGGCAGGTATAGTTAATTAAGTGCACCAACTACAGAGTACTCACACATAGTGGCAGCGCTGACCACGGGACAAGGGTTATACTGTTGACACGGTGTGGGGGTACACGGTGGTGGGCACGAGGTATACACTCCTAGGTGGGAGTGAATGACACTTGGGACTTTGGTATAAGGCGTGGGGTTATTCCCCATGAGGAACAGCGTTACAGGGTGACACTGAAGTATTGTTGATGTGATGTTATGGTTATGTTTCATATACAGTAAACTGTTCTCATATATTTTGGTGCATGTGCTTCCTGTGTATGTGGGTCCTGTGTGGGGTACATTCTACACTCTTAGAATCCTGCACAGGTGGAGGCACTGTATATTGTAAGATCGTTCCAGAGGATTCAACCCAGGCTCGGCCTCCTGTGAGCCTAACAGGTACTGCACCACACCTGGTAACATATAGGTTCCCCCTCACATGCACACTATATGCGATTGTGTGGGGGAAAACACTGTTACATAAGATTGTGGTGTGGACAAAAAACTATCAAGAGTAATTAGCTGTACAAGGTATAGTATAGGTAAGAATCTCATCAGTGGGTCACTCTGTACCACTTCCTAAAGTCCCCCAAACCAGCTTTTTTTCAGTTATCATTCAAATTATCCAAAGATTAGATGACTCAATCTGTCTACAGCTCTTGATACTATGGACTATCCTCTTCTCCTTCACATTCTCCATACTCTTGGTAACCATAATGGAGCCCTATACTGGATTTCCTCTTAACTCTCCCATCATACTTTCACTGCAGAGGGGATGGGGGCCGGTGGCTGCAGAGAGGAGGGTTGCCGGTGGCTGCAGAGAGGAGGGGAGCCAATGGGTGCTGCAGAGAGATGGGGGGGCAGTGGCTGAGGTGTCTGAGGGTGATGCACGCCGGGCCCCCCTCTCATGCCGGCGCACATCGGAAGCCCAGCTAACTTCCGGCACTGACTTCAGAGGACCCGGCGCGTCAGACAGGAAGAAGCCTGGCAAAAAAAAGGCCCTGCAGGGAGTGACCGGCAGCAGGGCTTGGCCAAGGGGGGGGGGTGAGAATTTGCAGCCCCGGCCGGGCCCCTCCCCTCCAGCCAGCAGGCCTGGGACACCAACCCCGGCAGACACCCCCGTTTGCGGCCCTGTTTACAGACACAATAATGTTCAGGTGTATGGGAGGCGGGACAAAACCCTTCACCATACAAGGTATTGCAAATGTAGGAATCTCATGAGTACATTTGTTTGTCTCCTACAAATCCCCAAAGCCTGCCTGACTGTCACTGTGTACCGCATTAGACAAGCTTCATGGAAATGTCCGTGTGAGAATGGATAGAAAGCTATAAAGTCACACACTCAGTGACCACATTTCCATGACATTACCCAGATTGCTGCAGTTTAACCATTCTATGACATGTAATGATGTTGAAGCAGGTTTGGAGAACCAATGGTACAGTTGATATGCATTTTCTTATCTTTGCTATACATTTTCATGTAACTTACAGTAATTGTTCACCACAGTATAGTGTCTAATTTGAAACCACTGCCAACTTTATGATATATGGCTGTAATAGAATGAAACAGCTGGATTTTAAGTACTGTTGTTCCTTAACATAGACATTGCTGTGTAATTCAGCATGTAAAAATTGTACGGTGATATACTGTTTAAAATAACAAAGAAGCTAAAATGTAATGCACTTGTACTGCCCTAATTTGTCTACTTTTTACCCAGCATCCTTGTATGCAGTTTAAACACTTACGTCAATGGGTAAATGAAGCAGGATTTAGGCTCTGCTAACATATGTACAAAGGCACTAAAGGCGTATATACAGTACATCTGCACTATGCACTGTGCATTAATGGCATATAATATCTCTGCTGTATTTGGTTTTTAAACTCCACTTTATAGGAAAAAAACATCTTTCTCTGAATTGCTATAGTGATTTTTTTTTATACATGTACATATACCCACACATGTAAGGAGATATATATTTAATATTTGTACACGCAGGGTATATTTCCAAATGTTTGCAATGATGGGCTAATGTATAAACAATGTATGCATCTTTCATCTCGGGCTCCCAATACTTGAGGGTTTTCCATACTTGAGATACAGGGGCCAATGCAGAGAGCTGCGAGAAACTGAATCTCGCCAGGTTTTTGCCAAATATGCCTATAGCAATTTAGTATATGGCGAAAAACTGGCGAGACGAGGAAAATCCGCCAGTTTTTTTTTCTTGGAAAAAAAACTCGCCGCGCGGGTGGCGAGAAGCAATATCTCGCCAGTTTTAAAACCCGCCGTATTCAAGTAGCCCCGATCAGTATCTCGCTGCTGATTGCGTCAATAAAATGGAGAGATTTTCTCCAAATCGCTCCGCCAACAAAAGTTGGCAAAAAGCTGGAGCTGAGTGGCGATAGGGGACATAAAAAAAAAATCAGGCCCTTTTCCTGCCTCGGATTGATGCTGGGGGGTTCCGGAGCTGATACCCATTAATACCAGCACCGGAGGCCCCCGGCATGCATCCGAGGCAGGAAAAATGCATGTACAGCCCACTTCATTACCTTAGCGGCTAACCGCTAAGCCAATGAAGGGATTAACCCACCGTGCCAGCTTTATTGTGAGTAGCGGGTGTGGGTGAAGGGGGTATTTGGCCCGTGGTGTGAGTTTAGGGCTTGCGGGGGCGTTGCGAGTGCACTTAACCCCTTCACGACCGTAGCAGTTAATACCGCTAGGGTTATAAAGGGGTTAACACCTCCCGCTACCCCCCCGCAAGCCCTAAACAACCACCATTGCGGCTAATACCCCCTTCACCCACCCCCGCTACCCACAATAAAAAGAAATCACACACAGCAGCCCCACAATAAATAAATAAATCTAAATAAATACATGAATATAAATATATATATATATATATATATATATATAACAACAACCCCTATAACCCCTAACATACACATATATGCACATCAATGATACTATAGGCCGGCGGGGGCCCTCGGGTGTTACCCGCAGGCCTGCAGTACCAATTATGTGCCCCCCCCCAAATTAATGAATAAATACATACATACTTTGAAAGAAATAACCCCCCCCCCCTAACACATACAGTACAGTTATGGTCACAATTACTATTATCCACAAAGGGATAATAGTGAATATGCCCATTTTAAATACATAAACAGCAATAACTACATTAAATACATATAGTACTCACCCATGTCCGGCTGCCACGATGAAGGCCATCCTCCTCTTCATCCTGCCTATGTCCCCTCCGCTGCTGCGAAACAGACACAAGAATGAAAACATCCAAAGTAATATCGTCTAACCCTTTAATCACCATAGCAGTTATTAACCGCTACAGTCATTAAGGGGTTAACCCACCCTCACCCACCACTCGGGACGCCTACATACCCTCCCACACTAACCCCCCACCCCGTGAGGCCTAACCACCCTCACCCACTACCCACAAGGGAGGCCTACCCACATACCGTTGGGGAACCCCCCCACCCCAGTACCCACAATAAAAACAATACAGTGACCCACAATAAACTTCATTCTATTTATTAAATACATTACCCACCCCCTGTGCCCCCCCATAATTACAAGATTTATCCTTTCACAAACAGGGTTCATAACACAGCCCCACGCGAGTGCCTGTTGGGCTGGCGGGGCACCTGACAGACCTACAGGGTACCAGCAGTCCTTTTCAAACAGGTTCTGGAGGCCTGTTGGTGTGTCCCGCCAAGTGCCATGGCCCCCAGGTGGTCTCCTTGGGTCACCGTGGGCCACAATTGGGTCCCCACGGTAGGCCCAAGGATGTCTGGGAGCCCCGGGTCAGACCCACAGGTGTCTGAGGGGCCTCGGGTGGTTCCCACGGGGGTCTGGGGAACTCACGAGTGCTCACTATGGGTCCGCAGTGCCCCCACGGATGTGGGACCACCGCTTCATCCCCGCACCTATGGGTCGGCGGTGCCCCCACGGATGTGGGACCACCGCTTCATCCCCACAGACTATGGGTCCGCGGTGCCCCCACAGATGTTAGGCCACCGCTTCATCCCCGCATGTGTCACCTATGGAACCACCAGCCTGATACCTGTGAGATACCCAAGGTGGTCTCCATAGGTCTCAAGCAGAAACCACGGAACAAACCCTGAATGTAAAAAAAATAAACCTGACCTATACATTCAATACATACCCCCCCCCCCCAACACCTACAGTACAATAATGTGCAAAATAACTATTATCCAGATAGGGATAATAGATTATTTGCCCATTATTAAAAACATTAACTAGCATAATCAAATAAATAAAGTACTACTGACCTCATCAATAAGAAGTCTCCGTCGCCAGCAACATCCTTGTCTTGCCCACAAAAAACATAGCCAATACAAAGCCAAATACATTGCAATTACATTCAGATATCAATAAACCCCTTAAACACCTTATCAGATAATAACCGCAAAGGTAATTAAGGGGTTATGCCACCCTGGCCCGATACCCACTCTTCACCCATGAATTTGTACATTGGCTTCATCATGCAAATATATATATATATATATATATATATATATATATATATATATATATATATATATATATATATATATGCAAATATAGCTGTATGCTCATCTGCATGTCTTAGGCAGGTCTGCAACCCCGCCTTTCCCCATTATCACCCAGCATACAGCACTTCCACTGCAGCAAGGGATTCTGGGAAATGACATGCAAATGAGCACACAGTGTCACTTTTTGCCTCAATAACCATTTTTAACATGGTTCCCTATAGGCTTAAGCTTGCTGCATGGTCACAGCTTTGAGCACAGCCAGGGTTAAGGTGCATACCCAGAAAACCACCCACAGACAGCTGTTTCGACCTTGATGGGTCTCATCAGTGTGGGGTTGATTTTACTGGGAATGCAAGAGAGGCTTATGGGATATGCCAAACCATAATACTGAGTTAAGTTATGGTGAGTAAAAAAAGTGACAAAAACCCTCCACAGGAAAGCAAATATGCAAATATAGCTGTATGCTCATCTGCATGTCTTAGGTAGGTCTGCAACCCCGCCTTTCCCCATTATCACCCAGCATACAGCACTTCCACTGCAGCAAGGGATTCTGGGAAATGACATGCAAATGAGCACACAGTGTCACTTTTTGCCTCAATAACCATTTTTAACATGGTTCCCCATAGGTTCCCTATATATATATATATATATATATATATATATATATATATATATATATATATATAAAGCAGAAAATAGCCTTGTTAGTTCCAGTTCAGTTAGTGCAGAATAAATGAGTTCTTCAGTATTAGGTGATACCTTTTTTATTGGACTAACAATTTATGTCACAGAGATATATGACGTCACATTTTGATCATGGTTCCCAGGGTCCTGATTGGGCCGTGAAAACCATGTGTTTTTGCCGATAAAAAAAAAAGATGACGTCACTTAAAGGCAATGAAAGCACAGCCAATCAGAATGGCTTTGCTTCAATTGCCTTAAAGATGACGTCATTAAATGAAACATGGCCATCCACACATGGTACGGTAGCCAATCAGAGCATGGGAACTCCATCCCTACTCTGATTGGCTCTAGTACCATGTGACAGGCTTTCAATGACGTCACATCCGTTCTCCCCCAAGCCTCTGTCACTTGGTATACTAGAGCCAATCAGAGTAGGGATGGACTTCCCACGCTCTGATTGGCTTCTGTACCATGTGTGGACGGTCATGATTCTTTTAATGACGTCATCTTAAAGGCAATTGAAGCAAAGCCATTCTGATTGGTTGTGCTTTCATTGCCTTTAAGTGACGTCATCTTTTTTTTTTTTATCGGCCAAAACACATGGTTTTCACGGCCCAATCAAGACCGTGGGAACCATGACAAAAATGTGACGTCATAGGCTTTTAAAAGCCTATGTCGTCTCATTTTGAAGCAAGACGCCGAGGAGGAAGGACCTCCTACAGAAGAAGAAGGACAGGGCGTGGCCGAAGACGGGAAGAAGACCCCGGAAGAAGATAGAAGAAAGAAGAATACAGATGAAGATGGATTAAAATTGGAAGACCCGTGGATTGATTTGGATTTTTAGTTTAATGATTATTTTTTATGGTTTTTTATTTTATGGGTTCCTGTGCCTGGTGGTTTTGTTCGTGAGTAAGCTGTACAACGGGTGTCGGTGGGGGCAAGTAATGGTAAGTGAACTAAAGAAATGTATTTAATTGAACTTGTTAATTGTTTTAAATGTTTTTTTACATGTGTATTTATTTTTTTGTGGTATATCATTTCTTGCCACTGTATGTATGTATGTATGTATGTCTAGAGAGATATATACATACAGAGTACGAAATGATGTTGTTTTAAAAGCTTGATTTGATGTGTTTTAAATTCATTTGACTATGCAGCTATGCTTAAATGTGTGTTTAAATTATTTTAAAATTAGATAGATGTAATTGTTGCTATTCTATGTTGTACTTGAGGTCAGGGTTAGCCTTGGTTTTCAATTTTCTATACTTGTTGGTACTTATATTTTTTCTCAGGCTAAATTGTTCAGTTCCAGGTTTGAATTAGTTAATTGTTTAATTGTTAGTGATGGAATGTAAATTGTTTAGGGATGTCATTAATGACTGCTAATTGATTTATGTTTACTGGATTGGTTAAAATAGTATACTTGTTTGGAGGTATCTGTAGTTTGCTTGCAATGTTATTGTTAACATTCATTTGCAGAATGTATATGGTGCTTAGATTGTATGCATCATATATACAATGTAAATGCAATGTGTTGATTGTCATTTGAGGTTTTTGATTGGCATTTGCTGTTTTTGATTGTAAGATCAGTTAGGATTATGAAAGGAAATTAATTTTATTGTAGTGTGTCTTTATAGAGAAGTGTTATTTTTAGTACAGCATGTTTTTGAAAACCCTTCTACATTTATTTGTATATTGGTTCATCGTGTGTGTATATATATATATATATACAGTGTTCGACAAACCTATACATTTGCACGCCCCGGGCGAGTGGATTTAACGTCGTGGCGAGCTCCTATTGGCCCAAGCAGCACACGTGTGGTACTAGGTGGCGAGTAGATTTTTTTGTTTGGCGAGTAGATTTTTTGGTGATTTGTCGACCACTGTGTGTGTATATATATATATATATAATATATTTGCATGATGAAGCCAATGTACAAATTCATAGGTGAAGGGTGGGTATCGGGCCAGTGTGGCTTAAACCCTTAATTACCTTTGCAATTATTATCCGATAAGGTGTTTAAGGGGTTAATTGATATCGGAATGTAATTGCAATGTATTTGGCTTTGTATTGGCTATGTTTTTTGTGGGCAAAACAAGGATGTTGCTGGCGACAGAGACTTCTTATTGATGAGGTCAGTAGTACTTTATTTATTTGATTATGCTAGTTAATGTTTTTAATAATGGGCAAATAATCTATTATCCCTATCTGGATAATAGTTATTTTGCACATTATTGTACTGTAGGTGGTAGGGGTGGGGGGGTATGTATTGAATGTATAGGGCAGGTTTATTTTTTTTACATTCAGGGTTTGTTCCGTGGTTCTGCGTGAGACCTATGGAGAACACCTGTTGTTTCCTCGGGTATCTCACGGGTTTCAGGCTGGTGGTTCCACGGTGACACATGCGGGGATGAAGAGGTGGCCTCACATCTGTGGGGGCACCGCGGACCCGTAGTCTGCGGGGATGAAGCGGTGGTCCCACATCCGTGGGGGCACCGCTGACTCATAGGTGCGGGGATGAAGCGGTGGTCCCACATCCGTGGGGGCACAGCGGACCCATAGTGAGCACTCGTGAGTTCCCCAGACCCCCGTGGGAACCACCCGAGGCCCCGCAGACACCTATGGGTCTGACCCGGGGCTCCCAGACATCCTTGGGCCTACCGTGGGGACCCAATTGTGGCCCACGGTGACCCAAGGAGACCACCTGGGGGCCATGGCACTTGGCGGAACCACCAACAGGTCTGCAGAACCTATTTGAAAAGGGCTGCTGGTACCCTGTAGGTCTGTCAGGTGCCCGCCAGCCCACCGGGGACTCGCGTGGGGCTGTGTTATGAACCCTGTTTGTAAAAGGATAAATCTTGTAATTATGGGGGGGCACAGGGGGTGGGTAATGTAAATAGAATGAAGTTTATTGTGGGTCACTGTATTGTTTTTATTGTGGGTACTGGGGGGGGGGTTCCCCAATGGTATGTGGGTAGGCCTCCCTTGTGGGTAGTGGGTGAGGGTGGTTAGGCCTCACGGGATGGGGGGTTAGTGTGGGAGGGTATGTAGGCGTCCCGAGTGGTGGTGAGGGTGGGTTAACCCCTTAATGACTGTAGCGGTTAATAACCGCTATGGTGATTAAGGGGTTAGGGGACATTACTTTGGATGTTTTCATTCTTGTGTCTGTTTTGCAGCAGCAGAGGGGACATGGGCAGGATGAAGATGAGGATGGCCTTCATCGTGGCAACCGGTAATGGGTAAGTGCTATATGTATTTAATATATTTATTGTTGTTTATGTATTTTAAATACACAGGGGGTGTATGTTGTTTATTGCAATGTTTATTGGGGGCAATTGTCCCCAATAAACATGCTATTCTGCCTTAACCCTTCATTGCCTTAGCGGCTATATGCTATGGTAATGAAGCAGCATTTCTGTATTTTAATAATATTGTGCGGGAGCAGGGGGTCCCCTGAGCTGAACCACATTGATTTGTGGCTCAGAGACCCCCTGCTCACAGTACACTATTATAAAAAATACATTCATGCTGCTTCGTTACCGTAGCACATAGCCGCAAAGGTAAGGAACGAGTTTTTATTGATATGGGTGTTTTACTCATAGTGTACATGTGCAGAGGGTCTCCGGCGCTGAACCGCTTTGGTTCTAGGTCCGGGGACCCCCTACTTCCCGAGATACAGGCCCCTTTATGGGGTGCCGGTATCCCTCTGCTTTGTTTACATTCCGCGGTCACGTGATTGGGACCTTTAAATGCAGAGGGATACCGGCACCTCATAAAGGGGCCTGTATCTCGGGAAGCAGGGGTCCCCGGACCTGAAACCAATGCGGTTCAGCTCCGGAGACCCCCTGCACATGTACACTATGAATAAAAATGTATTTTAAGTACTTTATAATATGCCGATGTTTGCGCAGAGAGAGCAGCGGATCTCTCTCTGCTGCAGACATATCTCGCCAGGGGACGGCTTCTCTGCAGTTTCTCGCCAGGCAGCCGTCCCGCCACCGGTTACTAGCCATTTTATCAAATGGAGGTGGCGCATTCATTCGCCAGGGATTCGGCCCTTCCTGCATACAGCGAGGTTAACACGCCAAAAACCTGGCGAATTGAAACCCTGGCGAATACAATTTTTTGGACCTCTCTGCATAGGCCCCACATTATTTCTTTTAAAGGCGTAGTTCCTCCTACGGAAGGTTACCTTCCCCTATTTTTAGCATGGGTGGGAAGCAGAGGATCCACGGAGCTGAATTGCGTTAATTTCATCTCCGGGGACCCCTTTGTCCCAGAGATACTTGCCAGGGAAGGGGCCAGGGATACTTCCTAGTTCAGGGGTGGCCAACTACAGACCACCAACAGGTCAGGCTTTAAGGACATCCTTGCTTCATTCTAACTGAGCTACTGATTGAGCCACCTGTTAACTTCCCGCCAATGTTAAAAATAAGGTATGCATTAAACTTGTGAACAGTAGAGATGGGCACATTTTTGGGGCTAATTTGGATCCGCAGCGGATCGGCCCGTTCCTTTGGTCCACGGATTTCAGCGGATCAATCTCAAAAAGGGGGATTTGTGGTTTGCAGATTTTATATGATTATTATCACCAATACACTACGCGGATTCTGCCACCCGTGGACGGATTCGTAGAATCCAACCAGCGGATGGTTAAGAATCCGCCAACGGATTGCAGAATACGCGGATTGGATTCTACAAATCCGTCCACGGGTTATATCCAATGGCGGTTTTTGATGAATCCACGCGGGTTAAAACCTGACCGCAACCGTTTGCACATTTTACACCGCAAAATGGATTTTAAGGGGAAAATGCGAGAAACGGATTTGGGCGGATTCGCCCATCTCGAGTGAACAGAGAAAAACAAGCGCAAATCAAACTGTAAGTGAAAAATTGTGCAGTGCACAACACAGTGACAATATAAAAAAATACAACCATGCAGCATAGTGCAGCTCCGAACAAAAAAGACATTCCGGGTATCTATAAACATGGGCAGGAATAGGTAACGGGGCGCAAATATCCTCAGGTGAAATTATATAAAGAAAGGGGAACACAGGCGGTCCTCGTTATTCGTCTTTCAGTTTACGACGGACGGCATATCCAACGCGTCACAATGCAAGCCTATGGGGACATTTTCCAACGCCAGAACGCCTTATCTGATGCTCACCGCCGCTGATAAGCATGGGACTCACTTTACAGCACTTTCACTACGCAATGCTACTTTCCAGAACGGATTCCGTTGGTTAACCGAGGACCAACTGTACAGTGTAATGATGTATGATACAGAGACTGGATATAGATAGGAATAAGGATAATCCAACTCACATGGTATCCAATTAATTCAAGCAATTTAGGGAAAAAACACCTCTGCAACCAAGCAGCAACACATCCTCCAGATGTCAAGTGAGTGGACCAAATCCTCGCTCATATAGAATGATGAGAGAGAAATATAATGCAATACGTTTTTACTATAGCAAAATGGAAGTGAAAATACACTTAGAAACAGCAGGTAAAAATACACTTATCCTTAATTATATCACTATCCAGTCTTTGTATCGTTCATGATTGCACCATATTCCCCTTTATTTATTTGATTTCACCTGAGGATATTTGCGCTCCATTACCTATTCCTGCCCATGCATTAAACTTGGCCTGCACCTTTAAGTTATTATACATTCAGATGTTTTTCTTTCCATGTTATCAGCAGCGAATCGCTCTCTCAATTGTCTTTGTACCATTCTTATTGGTCGATGCTTGAAACCTTCAGCTTCCCAGGCCAGCTTTTGAATCAGATACGCACACTTCCATGTGTCTACACTACAGTTTGATAAAATCTTATGTGGAACACATGCATACAATAGCTCCACTAACTGTGCTCTCAGAAAGAATTCCTAACAATTCATATAGTATAAATAGGAATCCCTTCTAGCCAAGACTTTTGTTTTGTATTTCAAAAGAAACTGCACAGACACAAAGTCCCAAAAATGCAATGCTTATCTTTAAAGGACACATAGAAAGAACTATGCACAGTAAACAGAAGTGACATCAAAATATTACCTCAAGCAACTTTTGCATATTGCTGTTGTGTTGACCTTTTCGTTGCCACAGGGCCTGGCAATGTGGAAGTCAAACTCATTGCCACAACAGTGCACACGATTTGCTGCTTGAAAGAAGGCGAGCATGGTAATGTTATGGAAAGGGAAATGAAAATGTTGATTTTTTAATTTTTTTTAATGGATCCTTTTCTTTTAAACAATAAAAAGAGGAAACAAACGTTGTGTGCGCTAGTAAATTATAAAATGAGTTGTATTCAGTGTCACTGGTGACCTTTCAACTATGAACTGTACTCTCAGATGAGATATCGAACCAAGGAGAGTCATTTAATAATACGTCTTATAGGTCGACTTAGACAGCTTTTATTCGTGAGATAAATTAACAGAAATATTTTACTATAGCAATAATCTGTGATGTTCTCACTTCACTTGGACCACCCTGAATATATATCCGAGTTAAAAGCAGAGGAACTGTGAGCAATATTTTTTTTTTTCTTACACTTATTCAACTATCTTGAATCTACCTTGCTTTGATTTTTCCATCAAGGGACAATTTTACCAATGTGTTCTTCATTGGCACTATGCAGCTGCCAGCAAAGCACAGTGCCCTCTGGATGTTGGAAGGGACACTGCAGCTCACCTGTCAGGCCGACTTACCTCTTACAAATCAGCAGTCATATAGTAGCATAGAAGAATGACAGGACAGAATGGTCATGCTACCACTAGGACAGAAGTGTGGCAGTATAAACAGGTGTGGTGAGCACTGGTACCATAGTATATGGTAAGATGGGTTTTGGAAGCTGCAGCTCCTTATTTCTGGGATTAATTGTATTACATTTTCAGGCAATGAATGAGTGAAGCTCAATTTAAATAAGCTCCGCTTTCGCTTGAGGGGTTAAATTCATGCTCTCCCTTTGTCGTTTTGCTTTTAATTAATTGTAAAATAAGGCAGCACTTTTTTTTTTACTCCTCATTACTTGCATCTATGAGTTCAGGTTAACGAACCTGCAGTAACGATCAATTAAATAAAAACATCAAATGTTTCTTCTTGACCTTTTCAGTTTGAGCTGAAGATAATTAGTCCCTCGGATTCACCCTAAAAATTATGGATGGTTGAAATTTAGCCCCTTTATCCAGGAAATCCAGGCAAAGGCTGGCAGGTTGTGGGTAGGATTGAGTGGGTGAGACATTCTAGAGACTGGAAAATTAGATGAAGAAAAAGAGTTGTGATGGGAGGTAATACAAATATTTATAATGAGGAAGAAGGAGAATCAGAGAAAATTAATAAAGTTCTTCAAAACCCCATAAGTAATGAGAGCAAAGAACAACGCTTTGCTCCTTCCTCATCTTATTTTTAATGTTTTAACATCAGTCATGAGAACTCAGTTGACTTTTAGCATTTTCCTGTTTTTAATAAAAGTGAGTCAATGTGTGTCTTCTCAGTTGCAGTTCAATGTAACAAACAAAGTCTTCTCTTAGGAATGCACTCATGAATTAGAGCTGTGCTGCTACAAGTGACTCATGATTTTACTTCTCATTGGGGGGGAACTAACTCATGTGACATTTGTGGTGATGCTGCAAAGCAGAATGCAACTAGCCTTATACCAGGACTGCGGAATTGTGTTCTGCAGGAACACGTCCTGTTGGTTAGGAACAAGAAAAATGCCGGTGCTTCTAGACATAAGGGAAGTCCTGTTAATCCCAGAAAGCCATGGAAGAATACAAGAAAAATCAGGGCACACGGACCGATGCAAAATGAATATTTAATCAGCCATAGAAACCAACGTTTCGGCTGCCAAGCAGCCTTTGTCAAAGTGAGGGCTTCCAGGAGGGGCCAGCTCCAGTCCTCAAGGGCCACCAGTAGGTCAGGTTTTAAGGATATCCCTGCTTCAGGGATATCCTTTAAACCTGACCTGTTGGTAGCTCTTGAGGACTGGAGTTGGCTACCTCTGGTTTATACTACTGTATGTTTGTGCAAATAGATCCCCACATGTATCCACATACAGTAGAAAAGGGAGATAAGAATCGGGCTAAGAGTAAAAGAGAACAGGTAAGGATAAATGGCACGGCTGTAGATGGTATGTGACAAATTGATATTGAGGTTGACTGAACCACTGATTGAGCCACCTGTGCTGAAGCAGGGATATCCTTAAAACCTGACCTGTTGGTGGTGCTTGAGGACTGGTGTTGGCTATGCCTGCCTTATACACTGCATATTTTTGAACACATAAAAAGATCAGCTAGCACTGCGGTTGGAAAATGAATAAGCCTCTACACATATACCAGTATAGGTACAATATGTGAATTCTATAATGGCACAGAGTAACCACGTCACTTTTTTGTTTTCCCACACAGAGTTCCACTTTGTTTTATTCACAAACTTACAAACTCCCATTTGATTTTATTTTTTAAAGGGATTTCATTTACAAAATCTCTCCCATCTTCCAATGTAAGTGATAAATACTGTATGATTTAAGGAGAGAAGAGAGAAGAGAGAAGAGAGAGAGAGACTCTTTACACTAACATCACCCACAAAGATGGGATTTCAGCCTGCAGATACTCTCTGGGACCGCAGGAGCCACTCACAGACAGTGACTAAATGTATCAAATTTATTCTGACCATCGATGACATCCTCCTGATTTGGACCTGGGGCGAACAGGACCTCCTACAGTTCCATGAGAACTTCAATACGTTCCTCCCTACCATCAACCTCTAACTCACCCATTCCCCGGACGAAGTATATTTCCTAGTCACAACCATTACTATAAAGAACAACCAATTTCTGGATACCGCAAACCTACAGACAGAGCCAGCTATTTGAGGGACAACAGCTTTCACAACACACACACCAAGCATGCAACCATCTTCAGTCAAGCCATACAGTAAAACCAGATATGCTCAGAGGCCAGCGGATTACAGCCTTGAGATCAGATTTCATAAACCGTGGATATAACTACAGAATTGCAGACCAGCAAATCCACCAAAATACCAAGAAGTGATCTACTTGAATACAGACAGAAAGAGACAAGCGCTTTGGTAACTTTGGTGGTCACATATAACCCACACCTAGGAGCCCTACGCAAGATCGCCAGGGAACTACAACCCATCCTCCAGGAATATACAAGACTGCAACAGGTCTTCCCTGAAGCACCCTTATTATCATACAGACAACCTCATAATCTCAAGAATATTATGGTGAGGAGTAAAGTATTCAACAGTACAACTGAATGTGGGACAAGACCATGCCAGGACACAAGATGCAAAACCTGCGCAATGCTCCACACAGCGGGCACAATACAAATACCACACAGGAATCTGGAGTACAAAATCAGAGGAAGGTTCACTTGTTCTTCCAGCAATGATGTACCTCATCATGTGCATGAAATGCCCAGGAGGCTTCTACTACATAGGTGAGAAGGACAGGGGCTAAACAAAAGAATGAATCTGCATCACCACAGCATCACTAGCGAAACAAGAGACAGTCCGGTTGGCGAACATTTCTCTGACTCTGGCCATAAGATGAACGATCTGAAGGTGGCCATACTCAAAGACAATCTTAGAACACTGAAAGAGAGACAGTTGCATGAATACAAATGTATAAAACTGTTCGGGACACTTAGCGGTGGCCTAAACCGAGACCAAAGTTTTATGTCACTACTGACATGAGAGAACTCTCTTCCCATGAGCGCTAAAGGCCATGTCTATACATACTGCGCTATATGTATGCACACAGTTGTCTCTTACACATAGTACATATACTCTATGTAATTCCAACCCTATATACCAATAGAGACCACATACTGTAGTATCTACACACACTTTTAGTAATGCAACACCCTCTCACATTTCCACACCTACCCACACCATTGATATACACTCCCACTCCACACACACCTTTTATAAAGCGCTGTGGGCTCTTTATTTATTTATATTTACATACTTACATACACACACACACTCACACACACACACACACGCACACATGCGCTTACATCCCTCACATTCAGGGACTATTTAACACCTTTAGTCATAAATCACACACTACACAGGGGGAGGGATGAGCTCTAGTCACATTCCAAGATGCACTGTTATTGAGTAAACCCCTTGCCTGCTTTATTCAATGTAACATCGCCAGAAGAAACAAAGTGGCAGGTCCTGTCAGACGATTGGAATCTGCATCGTTTGTAGCCATCCTCACACTAATGAACGTTTGAAACAGCTTTCTGTGAGTAAGTTTGTTGGCCATGCACTTATAAACCTAGGCTTTGCTTTACAATATGTATGTCCTATAAAACAGCAGGCATGTTACGATTGTGCTCGCCACAAACCGGGACCGGACCGCGGGGCTGAGGTGGGGTTATATAATCACCGACCTTGGTCCGCGCAGACTGATCCGGAGTGCGCAGTTCGTAGTCGTACGTAGCAGGGTCAGGATTGGAGAAGGCAGCATCGTCGTTATTCAAGCAGGAGTTCGGCAACAGGTAGTCAGGAGTTCCCCGCTTCAGCTTAGGAGCGTGAGCGCGGGAGTGGCCTCTTCGTGAGGAATGGCCTCAGCCCATGACGCCGGTCTCAGCAAGGGGAGACAGCAGGCTGGCAGAAGTACACCGCAGGGCAGCGTCAGGAAACCAACGCTTCAGCACAGAAGTCAGGAACGGGCCCCCGCATGGAACTAGCAGGCGGCCTCAGGAAACAATGCGTCAGCAGAGAAGTCAGGAACGGGCCCCTGCATGGAACTAGCAGGTGGCCTCAGGAAACAACGCTTCAGCAGAGAAGTCAGGAACGGGCCCCTGCTTGGAACTAGCAGGCGGCCTCAGGAAACAACGCTTCAGCAGAGAAGTCAGGAACGGGCCCCCGCATGGAACTAGCAGCAGGCCTCAGGAACTAGGGGCAAGAACCAGAAAGGTTAGTACACCAGGATACAAGCCAGGGTGGCTTGTGGCAGACACAATAACGTCCAGGGTAGGAATTTATGCTCGGCACTGTTTCAGTGCCAAAGCCCAGGATATAAAGGGCGGAGATCCAATCACAGGAGGAGGGTGTGTGAGTATTCCTCCAATGATGA
Source organism: Ascaphus truei (assembly GCF_040206685.1). Classification (NCBI taxonomy): domain Eukaryota; kingdom Metazoa; phylum Chordata; class Amphibia; order Anura; family Ascaphidae; genus Ascaphus; species Ascaphus truei. The sequence continues at coordinate 111,686,190 of NC_134488.1, read as the reverse complement.
AGCACATGGCAGAAGCTGCAATGAGAGGCAGCACATGTGCCATTGATTGCCAGAGGAAGCTTTTGCAAATGCAGAAGTCTGCGAAAAGCTATAATCAAAGCCAGGAGCGGATTTCTTACAGTACCCCCCCCCCCTTCAGATGAGACCTCCGGACGAACAGGGTCCATCACAGATTTGGGGGACATGGAGTTGTTTCTAAACCTCCTTAGGCGAGAGGTGGCGTTGAAAGCCCATGGTTTGTTCCTGAAGTGTCTCAGGCGAGATTTAGGTCCAAAATCCAGGTGTACATTGGCGAGTGCTGCAAGGAACAGTGGTGGCACTGCGGTTTTTGTTACATGGGCAATGGGACCAGGGGACTCCGGAATAGGGACATCAGAAGGGCAGCAGCCAGGTGTCCGGTGCATAGTAATAATCCAAGAATACGGGACACAGGACACTGATTGTCGGACAAAAATTACATTGGGGAATCCGGGGCAGACAATGGCCTTGGTGGAATCAGCATGTAAGAAGTTGCGAGAGTCTTTAGCTCCCAAGGAATTCAGGGTGGTGGTTAGCGAGGGTATAGGGCGGGCGGGTTCACTGCAAGATATTGGAGCAGTAGTCTTGATACGAACCAGGCTTGTAATCCCAAGCAATTTGAGGGAGCTGGTAGTAGTGTTTACGTAAATGTTGGTTGTGGTACATGCAGTTGCAGGATCCACCTCCTTTGGCCTCTGAAATTTGGGGGGAATCAAATCCAAAGTTATGGTCTTGGCGAAGGGCATAGAAAGCATCACGGAGACAGTAGGGGACAGCACGTCCAAACCCATAGTGGGGCCATCAAGAACAGGGATGGACGCCTCAGGCAAAGCAACGAGGTCCAGCATGAGTGTCTTCGTCCTAGAGAATGAAGACATGCAATCCAGAAAGGGCACTTCAGACACCGCACAGAAACCTGCGAGTAAAGACTCTGTTTGAAAGGTGAGAAAACAGATCTTATCCGAGAAAGCAGGAAGCCAGGTAAGCGGTGCAACAGGCTTAGGAATAGAAGTCTTGGGGTTAATGCTGGGTACCTCCAACACAGAGAAGGAAAACAGAGAACAAGAGCTTGGCTTAGGAGTGGAGGTCCCAGGTACCCAGGTCTCGCATGATATTGTGGGAGAAGCAATGCGAAATATTACTGTTTTAAACATAGGGTTCTTAACATCGGTAGTTCCAGGCACCTTCCTGAGAGGTAACCCTAGTTTTGCGACAGGACAGTCAATAATAAGTACCCCAAGTCTTGTGGGAGACACAGAGAAATACAAGTCCATCTTAAAGACAGGGTTTTTTGAAAAAAGGGACACAGCGGGTATTACTGAAAGTTCCCAATGCGATACCCCTGAGTTCGTGGTAGTAGACATACAGTCAGTAGTGGATACCCCAAATACTGTGGGCGAATCAGCGTGAAACAGTATTATTAAAGGAGTGGGCATCCCAGACTTAAAGTCATCTTTAATCATCCCGGAGGCTGTGGCATGATCCGTGAAAGAAACTGGGTAGACTTTCCAATAGAAACAAGGAACATCTTGCTTGTCACTGAAGTGGGTGATTGAGAACCAGCAGGAACTGAACTAGCTACTGTAATAAGATCAGAGAACATTGTGCTTGTTTCTGAATTGGGTCCCTGAGAATCCCTAGTGAGGGCATCAGACTCCATAGGAGACTCAGTGATAGGGGTCTTAGAACCCATTACAGGAATTGCAGGTATCACAGACTTAATAGGAGAAATACCTTGCAAAACAGGAATCTTAGAAAAGGTGATAGGCATCTCACAGACTACCACAGAGGTGGAGAGCAGGCAGTCAGGCTCTACCTCAGGAGTCAGAGAGAAGCCAAGGGGCTATAAGGGGAGACTCAGAGCGTAGTAAGGGATCAGGGACAGATAAGCTGATCTCTGAAGTGATAGCCTGAGGGATCGTAGAAAGGAGGCTAATAGCTGTCACCGGTCCCAAGGAGACAGACTTAGAGTCAAGGACAGGAATAACAGATAGGACAAACGGAAGTGAACTAGGGAAGGTTGCTTCTACAACAGAAGTTTTAGCAGCGGCAGAGCTTAACTGAGCGGCTGCTGGAAAACGTATAACTACAGTGAGAAGGGACTGCAGGTTTACAAAATCAAGGGAAAAGGGAGTTTTAAATTTGAAAACCTGATCCTTCAAAAAGAAGGGCCCTAGCTGTAATTGTACTAAGGGAGCAACAGCAGATGCACTGATCTCACAAGGGGTCACTTGGAAAGGGGCATAATATACTGTTCGCTTTTAACCTTAGGATTTGAGAAGAGGAGAACACAGTCAGTACAAGGGGGGCAACCACAACTGTGCTGGTCTCTGAAGTGGGTATTTGGGAAAGAGTGTCTGGGACATCAGAAACAACTACAGATTCCACGAAAAGGGGTCTATCTTCAGAAGCAGGGATTTCAGCTCTCTGAGTGACAGACATGGTCAGCGACATACCTAGGAGTGGGGATTCTGCGCACAGGCTTAGGGAAACAAACGGTTCCAGAATACTTTTAACTGGAGCCAGTATTATTGCCGAAAGTTCAGGGGGCGTATTCCCGAGAATTTTAGCTGAGTCAGGGGACATAAGGGGTTCATCCTCTGAAGCTAAGGAGGTGTCCTTGTCTGGCGGACTACAGGGATTTACCATGGGAGGTTCATAGGGCTGACCTGCAGGGGTTAACATAGGAAAAACCTCAAGGGTTAAGTTAGGCTGTACCTGAGAATCAGGAAAAGATACGCTAGTCTCCGAGAGTGGGGACATAGGGTTTTCAGCTTCTTGCCCTAGAGACCTCAGCTTAGTCTGCGGGATACAAGGGTTAACAATGGAGACCTCAAATAGCAGACTAGCAGGGGTTAAAACCGAAACAACCTCGGGAACAGAGCTTAGAAATTCTGGTTTAGAAAGAGAGGGCAAACAGGATTCATTTTCTGGTGCCAGGGAAGACACACTGACCTGGGGGATGGAGGGATTTAGAGTGGGGGACTCATAGGCCTGACTAGCAGGGGTTAAGACAGTAATAACCTCGGGGAAAGAACCCAGGGAGGTTAACTCAGGACTAGAGACCGTGGCAGCCTCTTCCTTAGCGGGGAGTGACAGGGAGATGGTTTGGCCTTTCTTAGGAGAGGGTGGTAACCCCACAGGTTTAGTAACAGGACTGGCAGCATTGAAATTGTGATTAGAAAGTGCGTAGGCAGCGAGAAGAGGGTCCCGCTCACTTATGATTAAGTCAAGATCTTGGCATAACACACAGGTGGCATCTAGAATCTGATCTAGAGTCTTTTGTTCTGAAGAGGACAAAACCCAGGACCGTTGGGAGAGAAGGGACTGTTGAGACTTTCTTTCCTCATTAAATTGCTGAGATCTAGTAAGGAGTTCCTTACGAATCAGTCTTTCCTGAGGGGTTAAACCTTCATACAAGAACGCACTCTCAGGCGGAGGCAGTCTCTCAAACAGGTATGGTCTTCCAAACAGGGACTGGTCTGCAGCCTGGGACATAGGTACAGTAAAAATTGTACCCACCCCCGCCACGGCGCGGTCCGGTTTTGTGGGGCCGAGCATACTGTTACGATTGTGCTCGCCACAAACCGGGACCGGACCGCGGGGCTGAGGTGGGGTTATAAAATTACCGACCTTAGTCCGCGCAGACTGATCCGGAGTGCGCAGTTCATAGTCGTACGTAGCAGGGTCAGGATTGGAGAAGGCAGCATCGTCGTTATTCAAGCAGGAGTTCGGCAACAGGTAGTCAGGAGTTCCCCGCTTCAGCTTAGGAGCGTGAGCGTGGGAGTGGCCTCTTCGTGAGGAACGGCCTCGGCCCATGACGCCGGTCTCAGCAAGGGGAGACAGCAAGCTGGCCGAAGTACACCGCAGGGCAGCGTCGGGAAACCAACGCTTCAGCACAGAAGTCAGGAACGGGCCCCCGCATGGAACTAGCAGGCGGCCTCAGGAAACAACGCTTCAGCAGAGAATTCAGGAATGGGCCCCCGCATGGAACTAGCAGCAGGCCTCAGGAACTAGGGGCAAGAACCAGAAAGGTTAGTACACCAGGATACAAGCCAGGGTGGCTTGTGGCAGAGACAGTAACATCCAGGGTAGGAATTTATGCTCGGCACTGTTTCAGTGCCAAAGCCCAGGATATAAAGGGCGGAGATCCAATCACAGGAGGAGGGTGTGTGAGTATTCCTCCAATGATGAAGCACATGGCAGAAGCTGCAATGAGAGGCAGCACATGTGCCATTGATTACCAGAGGAAGCTTTTGCAAATGCAGAAGTCTGCAAAAGCTATAATCAAAGCCAGGAGCGGATTCCTTACAAGGCATAAGGTTAAAGCGGCAATCCAAGCTCTTTTGTTTTTTGGGAAAAAAAAAATTATACACAGGATGGAAGCAGCGTGTCTCCGAAGCTGAACCCCATTAATTTTAGCTCTGGGGACCTCCTACTTCCCTAGGTGTCGGAAGCTGCTCCACTCAGCAAGCAAGGTGCATGTTATGGTGATGTTTGGAAGCAGTGACACGATTATAACCATTATATTATTTCACCATTATCACCTATCATACAGTGCTTCCACTGCAGCAAGGGATTCTGGGAAAAAACCTCCACCGTTAGCATATAGTCAACAAAGAATATCACTTGTGAGCTCATTCACATGTCTTATACAGGTCTGCAACCTTGCCTTTCACCATTATCACCTAGCATACAGTGCTTCCACTGCAGAAGATGACACATTGTGTGCCTATTTACATGTCTTTTCCCAGAATCCTTTGCTGCAGGAGAAGCACTGTATGCTAGGTGACAATGGTGAAAGACAGGGTTGCAGACCTGTCTAAAAAATGTGAATGTGCTCACAAGTGATTTTCTTTATTGGCTATATGCTGACGCGACGGTGAAGGTTTTTTGTCGCCTTTTTCACCCACCATAACTAAAATGTGTATAGTATATACACTATATATATATATAAAGTATATATATACATATACATATAATATATATATATGTATATATATATATATATATATATATATATATATATATATATATACATGGATCTACCTCCTATTCCAGTTGTACAATAGTGTGCATACTTGGCAATATTTACTGATCTAATATACATCGATACCGGTATACCTTTATAATATTTCTTCGTCTAGTTCTGCAACAATGACTTTCATTAAATAAACATTTGGTCTCCATGTTATATTCTGTTACTTCTTATCCAAACACTCGACTGCTTTTCTTTTGTAATTCTGATTAAATGGTCCTGCTTCATAGTGCCTTTTCTGGATGCTTGTCATAAAGTATTTGGTATGACTATAGCTTTTCAAGCAGTTTTTCTTTGAAACGCGTCGCTCCCTCACCCAGTATATTACTGTACAGCTGCGCTTCAAGTAACAATAATTAAAATATATCTGTTTCCCAGGGACGGGAGACATTAAATGGGAACATTAAAACTTGATTGCAGGGATTCATTCTGCTTAATGCATTGTGTAGTCATAAAACTAGCCCGGTTTAAATAAATTACATTGTCATCCCTCAGTTCTGAATATCCTCATCTTTTTGGCGACAATGGACATCACGTGACCTGCAAGAAATAGTTATGATTGAAGATAAATCATATTAAAAAATGTATCAAATAAAAACAGTGCTATAGCCATTGAAGAAAGTTTGAAGCTCTGCTTTCTTTAACTGCTGTTACCACTGTTGGCTCTTGGTCCTGCAGCAAAAGGTCAAAAGTACAGCCGGCACAATGTCGATCTTCAGATGTAGCGATCGTTGCTGCACCGGCTAACACGTTGTTAGCTGGGAAAACAAAGCACGCAGGTACACAACCATTTGTTCTTGTAATGTATGAGTCATTGCATGTACATTTTTTTCCTGCTAATTGGGGCAAATGTACAGTGTACATTGAGGTGAATAAGTGGCAATATGAAACTGCTGTTACAAGCATCTGCACTTGTGCCCTTGGAACACATGTACATTATGTACACTATGTATACTGTATGCAGGGAGAAGGAGTGGCTCAGTGAGTAAAGACTGCAAACACTGACAGTTCAATTCCCGGTGTCGGCTCATTGTGACGTTGGGCCAGTCACTTTATGTCCCTGTGCCTGAGACACAAAAAAATCAGATTGTAAGCTCATCTGGGCAGGGACAATGTGCTGCGTACTGTGCACTATTCTGTAATTGTGAAGCACAATATATGAAATAAAGTTATTTTTATTGAGCTTGAAACGCATTGGGAACTTTAGTCACAGAATTATCAAAGTCTCCCACTTGCAAATCTGGTCCAAAGTCTGAATGATGCTGGCAAAATTAACCAGGCTAATTTGTATTTATTCCGTTTAACCATAGCACTTTATAATCTATATTGTAACTAAAACAATTATATTGTATACATAGAATATAACCTGTATTGTAGCTAAAACAATAAGGTTTGCAATAATAGGCACTACATCTGCTAGCAGAGATTACAAGAGTTTCCTTCTGAAATAATAATGTTTATCGAGTCATGTCCCTGATTTGCACTTAAACTCAATATATTAATTTTCATTCAGTGTAGAAGTGTACTGTAATATTTATTTATCATTTTTTGTATAATACGCCGATATATATGCAATACAATGGGGTGTGAAGTCAAGAACTATACAATTACAACATTTACACAGGTATACTAGGTAAGAAGCACCCTGCTCCGAGTTGAAAGGTAGAGTGGAGAAAGAAGCTTGTATTTTTCTAATTGCTACCTGCCTTGAAGGAAGCAGCTGGGTCACTCTATCCTTGATAGATGAAGATAGGAAAGAGAAAGAGGATTGAAGATCGTAAGATGTTGCACAGGCTTCCCTAAAAAAGTGGTTATTCAGGTTCATGGACGCCAACAGGGGGAGACAAGTGGCCTGTTGTCTCAGGCCCGGTAGAGAAGGGGGCCTGGACAATTGCACCAATTGGTGCTCCGCTTGTCCATGAACTTCTGGGGTTTCAGTGGGCCCGACAGAACATCGTCTACAACTACACTACAACTGCTCCAAACTTCCGCCATTGTTTAACACTTTGGCCTGCCGGCAGCATCCCCCCTGGTCAACACATCTGCCGGGGCGCGAGTCATGGCTGCAGTCCTGATAATCATGTCAGAGGCTCAGTTCTGGTCACCTTTAAAAGTGAAGGATGGGGCAAGGTTTGGAAATTCGCTACTGGAGAAAAAGTTGCAATTATGTGAAGTTTCACCAAAATCTACCAACCCACAATATCTTACTTAGAGAGTACCTTTGACCTTATTTTTTTTAAATATGCGTAAAATCTTTATAAATTGGTGATTTACACATAAATAATACATTTCATAGAAATAACAATTGCAAAGTAGGTATTTTTTTTACCCAATGAAAATGATTCATTGAATTGTGATCGGAGAGTTTTGCATGGATACTTCCATTGAAGTCTGTGCACTAGTGCCCCCATATGATACGTTCATATATTCCTTAAACACAACTGTCATGGGGCACGCACATGATTTAGAAGCGCATGGACACCTGCTAAGGCAGCTCCGTGCAACCCACAAATAGAACTTCAATATAACCCTCCAAAACTGAGCAAACCTGTTATAAAAGCACCTTAGTCTGCGGGGGGGTACCATAAGATGCCTCTGAAGAAAAGCGAAAGGCTCCGCTCCCAATCTCCCAGTTTTTTCACAAAACACCTGTGCTGATAGAGGAGACCCAAAATGGCAGCCAGTGGGCGCGTGCATCATCTGAATCGGAGCCGGAGGGGGAAGAGAACACAGCTTTCACCAAAAAAGTCCTGAGAGGGATGTTTAAAGAAACGCAGGATGCTTTTCAAGTATCCCTGGACACGGCAGTGGTGGAGTTTAAGTCAGAATACCCTCACTTGCAAAACGGACCACAGAGCTGGAAAACAAAATGGATGCATCAATACTGATGATGAAGTCATGAGGCTTAATGGAGAAGTAAGAGCCATGAAAGACAGAATGGATGGCATGGAGAATGGGGAGAGGAGGCAGAATCTCCAGATTCGGAAATGTTCCAGAAATAGTAAGAGCAGAGGCACTGCAGCCCTACCTTAAAAAAAATGTTCCTAACAATTGATTCCAAATTGCAAGACAATGACTTGCAAATGGACAGAGACCATCAGGCACTGGGCCCCAGGTTTGAAGACCCTAAAAAGAACAGGGATATGGTGTTACAATTGTACCACTATACAACAAAAGAAAGGATAATAAAAGGGTGCAGGAACAGGAACTCTATTGAATGTGAGAGCTCTCACATTCAGATCATTCAAGATCTCCCCAGACTGACTATTACAAGAAGGATAGGACTAATACTCGTGACAACGATCCTACAGGAAAATGGGATACGCAAGAGGTGGGCCTTCCCATTTTGCCTAATTGCTGGCAACGGGGGGAAACAAACCTCAATTCATTACCTGGAGGCGTCAGAAGCATTCCTTGCTAAATTGGGACTGGGCCTAAAAGCAGAGCAGGACAACAAAGACAGACCCAAGATGAGAGACCAGAGAGAGGAGACAGAGAGAGAAAGGAGGAAAGATCTGAACCAGCCGAGGACCTAAGGAGATTCGGGAGAGACCCTCCATTGATGGCAGGCTCCTTAAGTAGGGAGCTGGGGGCTACCGGACAATCTCTGGCCAGAGGGACCACCCTGTCTCCCTGTCTCATCAGTTCCTGTTGGACATGTTTTGTTTTACACCTGAAATAACGAGGAACACCCTTGTGGCCCCCATTTGATGGCTTGTGGGGTGAGTGGTGGGGGAGATCCATTTAAGAGAAGAGCTTGTACTATGAGGCTGGCAGCGACCTGGGAAAAACAGAGAAGTGCCATGTGAGGTGAACAGCCAAAATCGAGTGCAGAGTGGCAGGGAAGGGTGAGTGGGCTTAGGCCCAATAGAGGTGGGAGTTGGTACTAACCTGGATTGAATCAAACTTTGAGACTCAAGGAAAGTGCTGTGAAGGACATTAAGGCATCTGAGTGGGGTAGGCGACATTGGCTCAGCTTGCGGATATGTGCCGCATCTAAAGCGAACCCAGTTCGTGCTGGAAAGGTATGAGGGGGGCATTGAGTGAGAGAAAGGAGGGGAGAGAGTGATCGAGGAAGGGGTGTAAGAGGAGGGGAAGAGCTGGGGGGTGAAGGTGGGAGGGAAGAGCGAAAGTGAGGGAGGAGTTAGAGGGGTGGAAGAGTGAGAGAGGGGAGGAGTGAGAGGGGGAGGAGTAGTGAAGACGGAGGAGGGGGGGGAGATGAGTGAGAGGGAGGGAGAATATGTGGGGGGAGGAAGAGGAGAAGGTGAGTGAAATATGGGGGTGTGAGAGTGAGGAGATGTGTGGAGGGAGTGTAATAGAAAGAGAGGGCCTTGCAAGACTGTCGTCATGGGGGGTGGGGCCTGTGGAAAATCTAGTCCTAGGCCCCGTGAAATCTGTCAGCGGCCCTGCTCCTGCATATGCCTCTTTGGGATCTCACATACATGACCTGTGAGACTGTCAGGGAGCTCCCGTCCACACCCCCTCTTCTCCAGTAAAATAATTTCAACATAAATAATACATAAATAACAACAAGACAAGATCTGGAGGTACAAAGCTGCAGCTTTTTTAATTAAACATTAAATAACTTGGTAAGTGTTACCCCCTTGCAGAGTTCTTGCTCATTGAGTAAAGGCCAAAGGTCCTTGAGTCGATGAGCTGTGACACCCAAGCCGGACCCACTTGGCCCGTTCCTTGACGCGAGTGGACCTTCTGGACCGAAATTTAAATGAGCCCTGCCCACGTGCCACTCCCAGTCCCACTGGGCTTTACCAAGCACAGAGCCCCGTCTGACAAGGCTAATGACACTTACCCCCCCAAATGCTACCACCTACTGGGCTATTTAATCCCTCTTGCACTAGTTCTGTACCGCCAGAGCTGCCAGGACCCTCTCAAGCCCTTCCTGCATGGTATTATTAAATAAATCAGACCCAATGTCAAACAAATGTATCCCGTCACCCTAAACAAACCGCTAGTAACGGAATCAGTCAGGATGATTTAGAACCCAACCCCCGAACTGTGACATGAATCTTCCGATCACCATATTAACCTTCTTATGCGTGCACTCAACGGCCCATGCAACCCGGGCCTCCCCCCCCATACTTCACTGTGAACGATGTCAGAACACACGATCTGCACCCCTCGCCAAACCCCATGGATTTTTGTCAAATCACTCTTCATTGCCCACACCAGATCCACCGAACACACCATCACCAGGTCATTACCTCCGACGTGGAGGATCAAAATTTCCTGTCCCTTGCGAAAATGAGCAACTGGGGAAGCAGTTGAACCCACTGCAAATCTCTGCCAGCCCACCAAAAAAACTCTACCTGATCTCCACACAATCCAAGGTTTCTCCCATACGGACGCATGGACGCCTGCTCCTCCGCCGAGTGAACAAGCAAATCCTTGACGATCCCTACGTCCCTAGCCGCAAAACCTAGCCTACGCCCCGTACACCAATGCGGGCCTGACGTAGGACCGATAACAGTCCAACTCCCAGCACCCAATCTTATGTATTACCTTGGCCCAAGCCCCACACTCGCTTTTTCTGTCGCCGTCCAAATTCAGAAGGAATGTGTGCTGAGTCCCATCCAAGCTCATCTGCCTAAGGCAGTGGTTAGGGAACACAAGAATTCGATTTTGAAATTCTGGGGAACACCAACCCTCATCCCCTGTCTCTCATCCCCACGTTGTCCCGTCTCTCCGCCTGTTGCCCCCATTTCTCCTCCCCTCCTATCGCCCTCATTTCTCCTCCCCTCCCATCGCCCTGTCTCTCTTCCCCCCTCTCGTCACCCGCGTCTCTCTCCCCCCATCACCCCCATCTCTCTCCCCCTCCTGTCAACCCTGTCTTTCTCCCCCTCACTCTCCTCCTTACCTCCTTCTCCCCCTCACTCTCCCCCTTGCACACATGCACACACTCTCCCTCTTACACACACTCTCCCACTTACACACTTACACACACACACTGACCTCCTGTCTGGACCCGTTCAGGAGTGAAGCACTTGGAATGTGTTCTCCTCCTCTCCCTCCTCTCCCTCCCTGCAAGAGCATACACTGACCGGAGCAGGCAGAGAAAAGAATAGCAGTGAGCTGCCGGCTGCTGCTGCTTAGCTCTGGAGCCACAGGTCACTGCTGCTTGGGGTGCTGCTATGTCACCGGTCCTGGGACAGCTGGGAGAGTTGTCGCGGCTCTCCCACTCTGGCGGCCACGGAACCCCTGAGGAGTGCTTGCGGAACCCCGGTTGAAAACCACTGGTCTAAGGCATGCCCCAAACATCTGCTGATACTGAAACTTCGACAATGATTCCCTGTCCGCATGTACCAGTAGTGGGCCCGGGACATGGGAGATGGGGCTTTGACCCCAAGTTCTTGCCCAAAGTCACCACTGGGCAATTTGCCCTCCCAGCTACACCTAAAAGGGAGACCCAAGCCCCCCGTCCCACAAGATCACTCTTTGACCGGCTTATTAGCAATTTTATTGACCCTGGACCCTGCATCACATCCTCAACCTGCAAACCTTCTCCTCCCCGCTAGATCATGCTGACCAACTCCCCTACCCGCAGCGCTCCCAATAAAGCCACGATAAAGGCCAAAATAAAAGAGTTTGGCCTTGAACTGCAGGTAGCAAACACTCCCTGTGACCTGTACCACCTCTCTAGAATTAGTGGTGTAACTGGCTTCCAGTTATCTTTAACCGCTGCACCTTTGTTAGTCCCATCACAACCCACCTAACTCCCTCCCTAAAAACTTCATGAAAATGCCCACTAGTTTCCTACTCAATGACCCGCCCGCTAAGCCTTTTTCTTTTAAAGTAAGGACATATTCTAATAAAGCCCCTACCTCTGAAACAGCTATCCCCAGCTCCCCACAGAACTCCTGATACTGGCGCCAAGCAGCCGCATAGACGCCCCACATACTGTACCTGGAGCCACGGAAGCTCGCACCAAGTCCATCACGGGACCGTCCCCAAGTTCAACAACTCTACCGGGCAACACAGGCGGATCAGCTCCACCTCCGGTGCCAACGTCCGGAATTCCACCAACTGTAACCGGGACAAATCATCGGCAATGGTATTAACAACATCCAGAACATGACTCGCTTTAAATGCTTTATTTAGCTTAAGGCAAGTCAGTACAAAGCTGCTATGTTTTTAGAAATACAAGACAGACGGCCAAATCCTTATGGATTTCAGCGGTGACCCGAATTAAATGGTCGGGCACCTAACCCCTGCTTTTACCGATGCCAATCATCTAGAAAACACCCGCTCTACCAGCATAATCCTCTTTGCAAAGAGTCGTTCTTGATCGCCAGGATTCTGAGGACCATTGTCGGACCCACGTTTTTCTCTGAATATTCAATCAGCCATCTGGTGCACAAATCCAAGAAACCTGGTTTCACAAACAGGAAGTCCTCCAGGTAATGCATAACTCCCACAGTCTGCACCCTCTTGCTCACCACCCACTCAAGAAAAGTGGTAAATGTCTTGAAATAGTAACAAGACAAGGTACAACACATAAGCAGACATAGGTCGACAAAATATTGCCTGCCTAACATGCAACCTAACAGGTGAAAGTACTGTGGGTGCACTGGCAACAACCGTAAGGCAGATTTAATATCCGATTTCGCCGGCAATGCCCCTCGCCCCATCCTGCTAACCAATGCTGCTGCCTGATCAAAGTTTGCATAAGTGACCAAGCAGTGCTGTCTCTCAACTCCGTCGTTCACTGGTGAACCATCAGGGTAGGACAAGTGCTCTTCCAATCTGAAAGGTCTGTCTCTTTTTTGGAAACAAGACACCCTTTGATCCCACCTGTACCTCAAATGGAATCTGGAACCCCTCCAAGAACCCGGCCTCCAGCAGCTGGGCCACCTCCTTATTGGGGTACTTTACCAGCCAAGACGCTATATTTTCTACGCTCACCAGAGAAGCCGCCCTTCTGATCAGTCTGATGTGCAGCTCTCCCAGCCCCAAACCCAGTCTTCTGGAAACACCTGGATGCAGATTGAGCACCCACACAGGAGGAGCAGTCATGCCGAAATCAGCATCCCTCAAAATGTACACTGGCCTTCATTTAAGGCCCAATAAGCTCCTTTTTTGCTACCGACCGGCGCGCTGGTGCTAGCCCCACCAACAGCCCCTACTCGAAAAGACGCTGGATCTCAATCCATAGATCCGTGTCCTTCATGTCCCACTTGACATCTGTATCTTATCCCGGAACTGTTTATCATAGGCCCACCATGCCATACCGCTATGATTCCTGTATGCAAAACCAATCATATCTTGGTATTTAAATAAGACAGAGCATAAGTGGGGAGACTATATATGCTCAGCTGTGCCACTTGCACTTTGGGTGTGCATAGTTCCCGGTAGCCTTGTTCTCCCACTTCCTGGTTCCTTGTCTTACCTTTTTCCGTGTCCTTTGCCTTGCTTTCCAGATTGATCTCCTGTGTACCCACCCAGCTTGACCCTTGGACTCCGCACTTCTGGCTTACTGACCCCAGCTTACCTCTGACCTTCCGCATCTCTCCAAACCTGACCACGGCTTACGGACCTCTACTATCCAACTGGCTCTAACCCCTGACTACTACTATTGGACTCTGACTATTCTACTGGCTCCTACTTAAGACCATGGCAAGTATCAAGATTAATCTAAACTCTCCAATCCTGACCCGGCTGCCTGACCATCCACTCTCTAGATGTGCTCCCGTGGCTGTGGGTGGCGTTTCTACCCATTCCCACCTCAGTATCGGGGTCCCGTCTTTTTTGTGAAGAGCACAGCGTTACATCCGAACAGTAAACATAAATACAAAAAATGACAATCAATTCAAGCATTTGCCAAAAAACGCATTGCCTGTCACTGTATTTATCTGTACCCTAAAGGGGCCCAGATTAATACATTAACAGTCAATGGGCAATCAAAAACATAAAAATAAATAAATACAATTAAAAAAATGAAAAAAGACATTTACATATATTCAATATTTTCTTACTTTTAGAAGTCTTCACCCTCCGAATCCCGGCGTATCTGCAAGCTCTCGACTCACGAGGTCATCACCCGCAATCCGTCTCCATCCTCCTTGAAGATCTGCATCAGGTAAAAAAAAATCTTCATTCTTTGATCTTCTTTCACCTTCTTCTATCTTCATCTGTCATTATTTTCTTCTTTTCTTTCATTTTCTTTCTTCTTTCTTTCAATCCAAAGTACCCCATGTTAAATCCACAACGGATGTTGTCCCGTCGTCTTCTTGAGCTAAAATGAGACGAAACAGGCTTTATATAGGGCCTGTGACATCACATTTTAGGGTCAAATGGTACAGCTCCAATCTGATTGGATGCCGTATCATGTGCCCGTCTCTCTTTTTTTTTTTTTATGGATGTGACGTTATCTCCAAGGGAGGTATGTCACATCCTTAAAACCACGTGTCTCATATCACATGGTATTGCAATATTAATATTGAAGACAATCCCATTGGTTCATGTAACATGTGATATGTCATATTAGTTCAAAAGGATGTGACATCACTTTAAGGGAGGATGTCACATCCTTTAAACTGGGGGTCCTCAGACCTGAAATCAACACGGTTCTGCTCCGGAGACCCCATGCTCACGTACACATATTACATTTTTTATTAAAACACTGCTATCGCCGGTGAGATATGGGCAGGGAGAGGCGGCTCTCTCTTTGTGCAGCTCTCTATGGAGCTGGGACGGATCGCCGGGAGAGCCCTTTTGAGAGAGGCGAACAACACGTCGCTGGCTACTCGCCAGTTTGGGGCGTTTTGCTATTGCAGGTATTCAAGCCTTTCTGAATACCGTGATAGCAACGCTCAAAAAAACTGGCGGCATAAACGGCCCAGCGATTGTTTTTATGAAGCCTTATAAAATAGGCCCCTTAGTCTGTGAAATCAAACCCGTGTTACGTGGGTATCTCTGGAAATTAGCACTGCTGATTGGAAATCCTCAGTGATTTTGCAGTTCCATTATACATGCAGAGAAATGGAAACAAGACAAAAGTGCAAAAATAATGCATTATCCCAGGTGATTTGGCATTACTTGAGATGAAAATGAATGGGTTTCCTTGATATAAACCAGAATAGGACTTTTGATCATGATGAACACTATTTAATAAAACTTTTAAAAAGAGTAAAAAAAAAAAAACAATTGAATGAACAAGGTTTAGAAAACCAAACATTTCATGTTGGCTAAAACTTATTTTCTTGGCTTCAGCGACGATGGGTAAAATTGAAAATCTACTCACTAGAAATAGCTAGAACATGCGCCTGGTATGCAGATGGTCTTGGTGTGTTTGTGGATCCCGGCTGGCTTATTATAATAATAATTATAATAATTATTATTCCTTTTGCTGTGGATGTGCTCTATCAGCTGCTCAGCTTCTCCTCTCCGGTCGCGTTCGCCGCTGGCCTCTCTGAGTGATGTCACTGATCATAGCTTATGGAGCTCCGAAACCTTGCACCTCGAGGGCTAGAAGCACGTCCCTCAGAATTGAGGCCAAGCTCAAAGCCCCTGCCACATTAACCTCAGCATGCTGCACCGCTGGACCTGTGCATACCTCCAGGGCCCACCACATCAGGGGCCACCTGCAGCTGTGATGCTACAGCCTGCGCCATTTGGCTCCTTCTTTGACCTGCACCCCCCATTCCTCCCCTACTGTGAGTGGATTTAGCCCAGACCCAACACCCAGTCACAGCTCCATGGGGAACCTCCGGGAGCTGGGGGAGACACGGAGAAAATCCCTCTTACCCCAGCTGTTCTACACTCCTCCTGAGGCCTGTCACGCTCCTCCACTGCCTGTACCCATCTGTACAGGCGGATGCCACTATTGGCTAGGCCCCGCTGCCTCCTCTGCTACCGCCAGCGAACTGGCAGTTGTGCGACAGCCCGCTCCACTCTCCTTCTTTGGAACCACTGCACCCAGCAGCCCGGATTGTTAGCGCTGAAGCCACCCCTCATCTTGGCTTAGTGCTTCAGCCTATAGCCGGTCAATAAGCTAGACTACTGACATCTCTAATTGCTGGCAAGTCGCGACTGACCACGTGCTCCTACCTCTGCTCTAAGTAACCTCCCTGGCCCCTCCCCCTGAGCACATCACCCTGCCTCCCTGAGGACTGGAGAGAGAGGGAGGCCAGAGAGGACGCTACCCAAGAGGTAAGAGGGAGAATGGTGCCCTGGTCATGATGCTCTTCCCGGAGGGCTCAAGGCTGTTGTATGATTGTAATGGCAACACTAAAACACTAAACAATAGTGCTTTCAGAAACAGTATTCAACTGTTATGATTTGCTGTGCAATTTATTTTGCCACCACCAGAATACAATGAAAGGCACCAGGCTATCATGTTTCTTATATTTGATGCAAATATGATGCAGTCCATCTGCACAGCATTTTTACATAGCCAATGTGAGTACTGTTTTTGACTACACAAATTGGGCTAATCTAATAGAACTACATATTTCCAAACAGGTGCCCATTCTGCATTAAACGTACGTGGTGCCAAGGAGTCCACAAATGTTGCTGAGCAATGTGTAGCACGCCTTCAAAGGAGCAACCGATGTGGGCGATGTTGTTTCAAATTTGTTTTACTTTTCAACACAGGATTGAAACAGGGGGTCTCGAGCTGAACCCCATTCATTTCATCTCCGGGGACACCCTGGTTTTGGAGATACTCCTTTCCGAAAGGGGGCGCTGGTATCTCCTGCAAGTTTAAACTCCTGTGTCACGTGGTAGGAGGCCGCACCGGATGACATCACGGCTTCCTATTGGCCCGCAGAGCTCGGGAGCTTTGAAAAGTGGCTAATAGGTGATCCCTGCTAGCTGAGTGGAATGGCTACCAGCACCCCCCTGTGGATGAAATTAAACGTGTTCAGCTCCAGAGACCCCTGCTTCAAACCTACAGTATATTCAAAAATAAAAACAAATTGCCCACTTTGATTGCCTCTATAAAGCTCTGACATAACTTTAGGAAGGAATATACTTGGTAATCAATCTCTTGCAATGACTTATTACCTTTACATCCATGTATGCAAATCAAACTACAGAATGCAGGATTCTATTCACATGTAAAACATCCGACCATATATTTGTGGATGATAGGTTAAGAGAATAGGGGAAGTTGCTATTCACACTCTTAAACACTTTATTACAGAGGATTGCAGACTACTGACATGGATATATTTTTCAAAAAAAACTACAACCAATTAACTCCTTAAATCCTGAATGAACCTGCAAGTCCCTCGAATGAGAGAAGAATCCACTAGTAGAAAATGTGTGAGCAGTATACGAAGGGCCCCCTTCTCCCTTCCAAGTGTCTGTCTCCTCCTACAAAATGCTAACACATGTGCACATGCTCATAAGGAACATACACTTTCAAACTAGCCACCTTAATTACAATGCAGATGTAATCCAGGAGCTCAATTAATCAATGCCACAATTTGCCACATCTGCATTCCTGGGGCTCCGAAGTGGACTGGCCATTGGAATTTCTGGAAGCGTAAGGCTGTCTTAATTTATTTCTCTCTCAAGCACCCCGTTCTCTCTCCCTCTCACTCCTTCCATAATCAGATGTCCTCTTCTCCCTTTGCTTCCCAGTCTCTCCCTTTCTAGTTAGATCTTGCTCTTTCTTTACCCCCCCTCTCCTTCCTTCTCCCCCATCTCTGCCTTTATGCAACCTCTCCTCTATCCCATTCCACTTGCTTTGGATCTCTGCTTCTCTCTATTTCGCTGTATTCCATCCTTTCTGCTGCTCCAGATTTCTGCCTTCCACATTAATTCCTCACTGGCTGTTGATGTATTAGTATTCCGCTCGTGTCCATCCCAGCTTTACAAATGCTATGCACCATCACAAGGGATGGAAAAAACGCGAGAGGGTGGATGCTTGCTTGCAGTTGCTTACACCTCCAGCCCTGTTTGAAATAAAGACCATGTGCTAATTAAGAATGTTTATTTTTTTTTTATAACTCTCTGCCGTTGAGTCAGATCCTTTTTCTTTGTCTGAAGGCGAGCAGTTATCAAAAGAGGAAGGGATCAGAACAGGAGGTGCAAAAGCATTAGAATTCTTTCTCCCTTTCTCTATCCCTGTCTGCTTGCTAAAGTCCCCTGGTCTGCAGTCTGTTTGTCATCCTGTAAACTCTTAAGAACCAGCAGACAAAAGCCTAAGGACAGCCAGGCAGTGCTGAATCTGTTAAACTGACTGAAACAAAAATTGCAGAGCAAACCAGGTGATGGTGTGTTACCCTTGGACTGGTAGCAGCCTGAGCCTCAGCAA
The DNA here is from genome assembly GCF_040206685.1 of Ascaphus truei. Taxonomy (NCBI): domain Eukaryota; kingdom Metazoa; phylum Chordata; class Amphibia; order Anura; family Ascaphidae; genus Ascaphus; species Ascaphus truei. The sequence continues at coordinate 111,667,855 of NC_134488.1, read as the reverse complement.
AACCGTAAGTAGCTTTTCATGTCCTATTATGACATATGCACTTTGACAAGAAGGGTGGGAATGCTCCAGCATTCACATCAGTGTGTTGGAAGTCAAGAGGGAATATTATATGTCATGTAAATGTAGAATGAGATGATATTCTCCAGTGGTCTGTATAAAGAAGTGATAAGATTTGTTAAGATGGCAATGGGAAAAGTGTCTTGCTATATTCGCGACAACCTTTGTATAACACAGGGACGATAAAAAGCTATGGCATCAACCTGCTCACCCTGTTCTATATAAATCAGGAGAGCAATCGCCCAGGGGAAAAGTGTGAGTTTAAAGACGAACACTCTTGCCTCTTTCCAGAGGTTACAATTTCAGGATGTATCTTGATTTTCTGAAAGTGTAAAATATGGCATCATTATGATAAACGTTTTTCTTCACTTGAAGGGTCGGGAATAATTGTATTGAGGTTTAACAGAGAGTCTTTGTGATCTTGTAATAGTGTTGAGTTAGGCCTTTGGAAGGAGTGTCTAAGAATGATGTCATGTTAGGGTTACCAGAGGTCTGTCTTTAGGTGTCATTACCTAAAAAGCTCTGTATTGCTCTCTTGTACCCTTAGTACTGTCACATCTGCCCTCATACGCTATGTTTAAAATTGTAAAGGTAAAACATATGTGCCATGTACTCTGCTGTAAAACGCAGAGTGGATAACACTATCTCTCAGGCTTATTTGAACTACAATTTTGGAAGCATGGGGGTGGTGTGCTATAATAATAGTTTTTTCTTGTGTAGCACTGACAGTGTGTGCAGCATGGCATTCACTCATGCAGTGCCTCATTTTCATAAAAAACACAATATAATAAAAATATTATTATTATCTATACATGTATACCCAAATATAATATACTGTACATAATGCTATATAAAAAGCTACAGCCCTCAGATATTTGAAAAATATTTATCAGTTGAGCAGGTACAGAGGCAGAGATGTTTAGTAATGAACACATGACCGACCATCCACAAAAATCAGAGGTGTTACATTACATTAAGAGAAATTTTCAGCAGTGCCTCCAAAAGTGCATCCCCAGTCTAACTCTTTCTCCAGTTCTGTTCCTATGGGAGACAATGGCGCTATTCTCTTAAAGTTCCTCCCAATCGCCACCTGGGCTGAAAAGCTACAGTCTTACAGAAAGACAGGCCCTGTGCAGTCAAAGTCCATGCAATCAATCTCACGGAAACAGAATGGGCTTCCAGTGACCCTGTATAGTTTCAGCACAGTCTGAATATTACTCGCATAGAATACAGAATGAGAATCTGAGGGGCTCTATGCAGTGACAGCATTCACTATAATTTCTCACACACACACAGAATAGGCAATTACATTCCAAGGACTCTGTGAGCAAACACAGTAAAAGAATTGTACTCACAAGCACACAAGCTCTAAAGAAGCCGATTGACAGATCAACCTCGTCCCTTCTATTTCCCTTATCCAGATGTACCTTGCCATTCTCTGCAATAATATTGCAACATATTATAACACACTATAAAACAGATTGCCCAAGGGATTCCGTGTTAATGGTTACATTGCATGTTACAATGTATCAAAATAAATAATGATATTAGGGGCAATGGTGCAAGTCACATCTCTATGTAATTGTACTATTTACCCTATTTTAACCTTGCAGTCCTGAGCTTCTTTATCATGGGAGCATTGCAGGACTTGCATTGACATAAGAAAATCAACTCCAGGAGGCCTAATGGGAAAGAATTATCTGATGACAAGTCAACCTTTCCAACGCCTTATTAGCGTTAAAGTCATGTAAAAATCTATAAAAGGCCAACATCGTAATCATAGACCATGTGCAGATCCTGCCACAGAAGTGCCTCATGGGATTAAAAGAGTTTATAAGAAAAGGTCAAGCAGGACCATTACATACAGTAGCATTCTATGCCAAACGTTATCCATTTTGTTTTATATGCATTTTGGTTTCGGAAAGCACATCCATTTCAACAAAAAACAGTGGCAGACTGATTTTTTTAGACATCTAAGTACTGTGCCTTCCTCATACAGTATGCTTTTTGGAGGAGCGACTAAGGGGTAAAAGGGTGTTGGTAATAGCATGCTAGTTTAGGCTCTCCATACATAGGAGAAGCTGAATATTCTATGGATTTTACTGTATGTATGTCTTTATTTATGTAGCGCCATTAATGTACATAGCGCTTCACAACAGCAATACACGTGACAATCATTTACATAAATAATAATACAAATAACAGACCATGGGAATAAGTGCTTCAGACATAAAAGTAACATTTAGGAAAATGAGTCCTTGCTCCGGAGAGCTAACAATCTAATTGGTAGGTAGGAAGAACATACAACGACAGTATAAGGGTGTTCTAGTAATTACATCTGCAAGGTATGTGGTGTATAGTATCAGCCACGGAGCTACACATATGGTTTGTTAAGCAGGTGTGTTTTAAGGTTGGTCGTAAAGGTGGATAGAAAGAGGGTGCTAGTCGGATATTATGGGGAAGGGCATTCCAGAGGTGTGCGGCAGTCAGTGAGAAAGGTTTAAGGCGGGAGAGGGTTTTAGATACAAAGGGGGTAGACAGAAGATATCCTTGAGCGGAACGCAAGAGTCAGGATGGTGCATAGTGACAAATTAGTGCTGAGTAAGGAGGAGCAGAAAAGTGTAAAGCTTTAAAAGTGAGGAGGAGAATTGAGAGTGAGATGTGGGATTTGATAGGAAACCAGGAGAGGGATTTCAGTAGGGGAGACACTGAGACAGATTTAGGAAATAGTAGAGTGATTCTGGCAGCAGCGTTTAGGATACATTGTAGGGGAGACAGGTGAGAGGCAGGCAGGAGGTTACAGTACTCGAGACGGATAGCAGGAGGTTACAGTACTCGAGACGGAAGAGAATGAGGGCCTGAGTCAGAGTTTTAGCAGTCGAGCTACAGAGGAAAGGGCGTATCTTAGTGATATTGCGGAGGAAAAAGCAACAGGTTTTAACTACCTTTTGAATGTGAGAGGACAATGTCAGAGAGGAGTCGAGTGTGACCCCTAGGCAGCGTGCTTGTGCTACTGGGTGAATGATAGTACTTCCAGCAGTAATGTGGGAGGTAGTAGGCCAGGTTTGGGATGAAATATGAAAAGCTCTGTTTTGACATGTTAAGTTGGTGGAGAGACACCCAGGATGATATATCAGAGACATTCAGAAACTTTGGTCTGTACAGCAGGTACTGTATGTGGTTCTAAATGCAGTAAAGCACTAACGCCATGGACAGGGATTGCATTGCTTCTATAAGCGAGATCTAAAGTTGGGTGAAGGAAGAAATGCCTAAGGCTTTAATTGCCGTTAAAGTTGGTGCCATGATTTTGCACTCATGATTTGAATGTACCCTTTTATGTTCAGATTTTTTCAATGACAAGATATTTCTGCGATAAACAAAATCATAAAATATTAGTTATTACTACAAATTTTCAGCACTTTAAGGCAGGGGTGGACAATCAGTCCTCAAGGGCCATCAACAGGTCAGGTTTTCATGATATCTCTGCTTCCACACATGTGGCTCAATCAGTGGCCCCGTCTTCGACAGAGCCACTGATTGAACAACTTGTGCTGAAGCAGGGATATCCTTAAAACCTTACCTGTGTCTGGGTCTTGAGGACTGGAGTTGCCCACACCTGCGCTAATGGGTAGATCCTCAGAACTCTGTTAAATACTTTACAATATATTAACATCAATTAACATATCTTTAAGTGCTAATGGGGATCTTCAAAGCTCAGTAACTATGCGTCAAGTATGTATGTATGTATGTCTTTATTTATATAGCGCCATTAATTTACATAGCGCTTCACAGAAGTAATACATGTGACCGTCATATAAATAACAAATAATACAAATAACAGATCATGGGAATAAGTGATTCAGACATTATAGAAACATTTCGGAAGTGCCCCTGCTCTGAAGAGCTTCCAATCTAATTGGTAGGAGGAACGTACAGAGACAGTGGGAGGGCATTCTGGTAAGTGCGTCTGCAGGGGGCCAAGCTTTGTGTATCATGTGAATAGTATTAGCCACAGTGCTATTCATTTGCTTATTTATGCAAGTGTGTCTTAAGTTGGGGCTTAAAGGAGGATAGAGAGGGTGTTAGTCGGGTACTGAGGGGAAGGGCATTCCAGAGGTGTGGGGCAGCAGTGAGAAAGGTTTAAGGCAGGAGAGGGCATTTGATACAAAGGGGATAGAGAGAAGACATCCTTGAGCAGAACGCAAGAATTGGGATGGTACATAGTGAGAAATTAGGGCAGAGATGTAAGGAGGGGCAGAAGAGTGTAAAGCTTTAAAAGGGAGGAGGAGAATTGAGTGCAAGATGTGGGATTTAATAGGAAGCCAGGAGAGGGATTTCAGCAGAGGAGTCTCTGAGACAGATTTAGAAAAGAGTAAAGTGATTCTGGCAGCAGCATTTGGGATAGATTGTACGGGAGACAGGTGAGAGGCAGGAAGGCCAGACAGCAGGAGGTTACAGTAATCGAGACGGGAGAGAATGAGGGCCTGAGTCAGAGTTTTAGCAGTCGAGCAACAGAGGAAAGGGCGTATCTTTGTAATATTGTGGAGGAAAAAGCGACAGGTTTAGATACGTTTTGAATGCGAGAGGAGAATGTGAGAGAGGAATTGAGTGTGACCCCTAGGCAGCATGCTTGGGCTACTGGGTGAATGATAGTACTTCCAACAGAAATGTGGAAGGAGGTAGTAGGGCCAGGTTTGGAAGGAAGTATGAGGAGCTCTGTTTTTGCCTTGTTAAGTTTAAGTCGGCGGAGTGCCATCCAGGATGATATCGCAGAGAAACATTCAGAAACTTTGGTCTGTACAGCAGGTGTAAGATCAGGGGTTGCAAAGTAAATTTGAGTGTCATCAGCATAGAGGTGATATTTAAACCCAAGAGATGTGATTAGGTCACCTAGATAAAGTGTGTACAGAGAAAAGAGAAGAGGTCCCAAGACAGAGCCCTGGGGTACGCCCACAGAGAGATCAATAGAGGAGGAGGTGTTGGCAGAAGAGACACTGAAAGTACGATGGGAGAGGTAAGAGGAGATCCAGGAAAGAGCTTTGTTACAAATACCAAGAGTATGGAGAATGTGAAGGAGAAGAGGGTGGTCCACGGTGTCAAATGCTGCAGAGAATTCAAGTAATATGAGCAGAGTGTAATGACCTCTGTCTTTGGCAGCATGGAGGTCACTAGTTATTTTAGTGAGGGCTGTTTCAGTCGAGTGAGCAGTGCGGAAGCCAGATTGTAGAGGGTCTAGGAGAGAATAGGTGTTGAGAAAATGGAGCAAGCAAGACAATACAAGACATTCAAGGAGTTTAGAGGCAAAAGGCAGGAGGGAGACAGGTCGATAGTTGTAGTGTCAAGCTTGCTGTTTTTGAGTAATGGTATAACTGTTGCATGTTTGAAGGAGGAGGGAAAGGTACCAGAGTAGAGGGAGGAGTTAATGTGTGTGAGTGTAGGGATTATAGTAGGAGCAAAAGGTTTTCGGAGAAGGGAGGGAATGGGGTCAAGAGGGCATGGTAGAGGGAGAAGAGGAGATCAGCAATGATCTAAAGTATTTAAGGCTTTAATATAAATTCACAGAGAATTAGGTAATTGTCATGTAATTTTGGAAACAGTCTTCTTTTTCCAACTAACAAACAAGCATTAATACAAACTATCTTAATTTCTTTGTAAATTCATGGAGACACGATACAGTATGTAACACTTGTTTTTTTCCCCTCAGGGGGTTATGTATTAAACTGCAATAGTGCTGATGCTCCCATTCACTTGAGTGGCCCGATCTGCACGATTGCAGTTTAAAGCAGCAGCCCCGCCTACTTACATGTGTTTGCATTACCCAGAGGAGATGCATGGTTCTCTGACTAAGGGGCCCCCCCGATTCCCAATCAAGGTATATGTTTGTCCATAGCCGAGAGCTCAGGAAATTATGTTGCAACTTTCTATGCAATATGTGCGACCCTGCAACAGTATTTGTAGAAATACAGTGTCAAAACTGTCACACACAAAAAATAAAAATATCTCAGGAACCAGGAGATCCACAGAGATTGATGGACCATGGATCATCTCCAAGGGACACCCCAGTTTAGGTAAGTTTTAAAGAAATAAAATTTTGGGGTGACAATTGCTGCTTTCATGAATAACCCCATTAGTATATTTATGACAGGTCCACATGCAGATTTACTGTCTCCGGGGTAGCGGAATGTAAAGCAAAACACTGCATCTCCGGGGAGAGTTAAATCCATGGCTGCCTGCAGAGCGGGAAGGGCATCCTTCCGAATCAGACCTGCCTTAGAGAGATTTCCCTCTGCCATGATTTCCGCAGTCAGGATTCTGCAGGTTCCCCCCGACTGAACATTGCGTCTGGCTACACCTGCATGCATAGACATTATTCATCATGGACATCTAATGCAATATGATGAGAGTGACAAAGGTGAATCAGATGTAAAATGCTTCTGCGGGACAGTGAAGCTTTAATGCTTACTGTATGCCATTAGGTCATAAGGAATTGTTGAACAGTTGTGCCGAAAGCTTTTGGGTTGTATGTAGATCTTGTTGTAATATGTAGTTTAATCTTCTAACAAACATGTTGTCAGAGACAATAAGCACAGCTTATTTTGCTGTGTGCTACCATCACTGTGATTGAACAGCTCTGACTTCAGCTGCATCCTCCAGAATCTAAACCTGATATAGCAATGCACAGTAGTTCTTGGAATTCTATTGATGGTGTTAACAGAAAAATATAGAAAACAATGGAGCTATTTACTGTGGCTCACTGCCCATGTCAGAACTAAAGAGATACTTTCTGGCACCTGACAAAAGGGGATAGAAATAGACTATTAAAATGTAATTGCTGAAAGGGAGCATTTCGCATGGTATGTTCCAGTGAAAGCAGTAGAATAAAGGTAAACAACAGGCTTTTTTGTAAGAATGATGAGTTCTTAAACGCGTGCTGCTTTTTACTAAAAAAATTGAGGTTCTTACCAACTTATAACTGCCAAATATTCTCCCCCACTTTTCCCTATTTATATAATGCTACCAATGTATGCAGTGTTGTACATAGAATTTTGCAGACACAACAGGTATCTACCACACAGAGCATACAATCTAAAGCTGGTGCCTGAGTCACAGGAAGATAAGGTGACTTTCCCAGGGTCACAAAGAGCTGCTAGTTGGATTTCAAACTGGCTCTTCCGCTTCAAAATCAGGGTAGTTGTTTGCAGCCTCTTTCATATCTGAACTTATTTTGGAATTCATTCTCTGTAGTGCAGTACGGTAGCTCTGAACATGCAATAATGTCTGCACAGTTTAAGGACCCACATTGGGGGATAACCGCTACCATGTCAAATGTCTTGAACAGTAAGTCCAAAGAATTTAGCATATGTAACTCTACACCTGCCTCCAAAAAAAATCTCCTGAACGCTGGTGCAATACTGAAAGGAAATGCTTTATATTTTTTGCATCACTTTATACACCAGTTTTGTAGATGGGAAACTTCCATCAGTGGCTCCGTTGTGGGGGTTGTAATTATAGAACCCCCCAACACATGCTCATTTACTGTATATTTAGCTCTAGTGGTAACATTAAGGCCCAGATCCACAAAACCCCATGAACTCAGGGCTCAAAAAGTGACGTTACCTAAAACAGGAACAGGCGTTATGCTCCCGGAGGTTAACGTGTCCTCAAAGCTAATGACAGTATATGCAAAAACAATGGCCAGTCCACATCTCATTGGCATAGGCGCAACGTCACATTATTGTAGCAAAATGTTGTGTTATCTTACTATTAGTTGACGTGAAGTATGTTTTAGGGTTACCTTGATCTGGACTTTTGTTGTATACATTTGCCACACTCAGTAGCACTCCTTTTGACATAACTATATATATGATGTGGTGGGTGTTGGGGTTTGATCTTGCTGGGAATGTGTGTGTTATCTTACTATTACTTGACGTGAATGCCTGGATGTGACTAACGCCATGTTTAGGTATGACCTAACTAATGTAATGTTAAGTCCCCATTTTAACCTTAACAGACTTTGGTAGATATAAAATGTAATGATAACCCCTTATTTGCATGTCATTATCACTACTAAATATTATAGTTAACGCAATGCACTTCACAAGTGAACTTGACTTAACAGTATGCTATTGTCCTTTGAAGATACACCGTTTGTCTTAACAGGATGTTATGTTACGGTAGGTTAACCTCAGGTTAAGTGACTAAGCTTACAATGGATAGCTTCCATATGATAAATCAGTTGCAATGCTTGATTAACTACAGCCTAAATTACCCACTTTTAAAATATCACCTTCTATTTATACTTGTTTGCTATGTCCTTGTTACTGTACCAATCCATACAGTATTGTAAAGCTCGAAGACTGCAATGAACAGCACGTCCAGTACAGTATCAGCAAAACCAATGTCGGGTATTGTAAATTGCCAATCCAACAAATGGTGCCCATGCTCTTCAATGACACATAATTCTGGCTGCAATCATCTTTAATCTTTCAAGGAGTTGCAATGTTACCAAGTTAATGAATACGATTTATATTTCTTTTTGTAAGAGAAGGGCTCTCTCACTAAAATGCAAATCATATTTTCTGATTTACTTAGTCAGTTACAAACTCCTCTCAGCTCCTGCTTCTCTTACACTCTGATTCCAAGAGGGCCTGCTTTCTAACTATTCTGTAGCTCAGACGTCTTAACACAGGGTGGCAATAAGTTAGGCAAAATAAATTACTGTATTCCCATTCCTACCATATTACATTGTCAAACCAAAGATACACACAATAATATTTATTTATTGCCTCTAAATACAAAATACAGCTAAACCCCGTTATAACGCGCCTCGCTATACCGCGATTCGGTTATAACGCGGTTTTCCCGTGGCTCCCGTTTTTAAAACTGCACACACTGCACACACTCACTGCACACACACTGCTCATTGCTCACACTGCACACACACTGCACACTGCACACACACTGCACACACACTGCTCATTGCACACACTGACACACTGCACACACACTGCACACACACTGCACACTGCTCATTGCTCACACTGCACACACTGACACACTGCACACACACTGCACACTGCACACACACACTGCTCATTGCTCACACTGCACACACACTGCTCACACTGACACACACTGCACACTGCACACACACTGCTCATTGCTCACACTGCACACACTGACACACTGCTCATTGCTCACACTGCACACACACTGCTCACACTGACACACTGCACACACACTGCTCATTGCTCACACTGCACACACTGACACACTGCTCATTGCTCACACTGCACACACACTGCTCACACTGACACACACTGCACACTGCACACACACTGCTCATTGCTCACACTGCACACACTGACACACTGCTCATTGCTCACACTGCTCACACTGACACACACTACACACACACACACACACACACACACTACACATATACATAAATCAGCCTTACCTTGGGGATGATTGGTGAGGCATGTGGCTGCAGGGGGGGGGGCGTGCCGGTGGGGGTGGTGCTGCGGTGGAGGGGGATGATGGCTGCGGGGGCCCCCGATGCTGCGGGGGCTGGTGGGATAGCCCGGTGCAGTGCGGGGGGGCATGGGGGGGGGGGCAGGACGACCCTGCGCTACGGCAGGGCCAGGGGGCCCTGTATTGCGGCGCGAGGGCCCTGTGCTGCGGCGGGGGGGAGCCGGACCAGAGGGGAATCCCCCCTCCCATCTCCTGTCACGCCGTGACAGGGGAAGCGGAAGCCGGAGGGGCATCCCCCCTCCCATCTCCTGTCCCGCGGTGACAGGGGAAGCTGAAGCCGGAGGGGAATCCCCCCTCCCATCTCCTGTCACGCGGTGACAGGGGGAAGCCGGGACCGCGGGGTAAATATGCACTGATGCGGCGGCCATTTTTTTTTTTTTAAATTAGCGCGACCCCGTTAGTAACGCGGTGGTCTCGGGGTGGACCCCGAGGACCGCGTTATAACGGGGTTTAGCTGTATCATATATATTTTTTAATATATGATTTGCCATGCATAATCATGTTCAGTATTAATATAGTGTTCTTTTTCATACGCCTGAATATCTGATATTAACTACTGCTTTTAATCCTTTTGCTTGTTTTAATGCTTCCTAGGCTACACCGGCAGTGAATGGGTTAAATGCAAAGAACTCACAATTGTAAAAAAAATACACAAGGATTCTTAAAGGGACCAGTTATTTTGCTTTACCTTGTTTGTTTGGTTAACATGTTTGGTGTAACTGGAACTTCAAACTTCGGATTGGTTGTGCCTTTGACTCTAAAGTTCTAACGAGAAACCTTAAACTCCGAGCCTCTTCTTTTGGCTATCACTGTTATCAGAAACATCTCATCCTTACAGCCTCTTCAGAACGGCTCCTGTATATTAATATGGACAGCGAGGGGTACCTCTTATCTTTTAATAGAGGTGCCAGTCGAAAAAAGAGCCCGAGTAGTTCTCGGACCAGCTAACACAAGCACGGCACCTCTATTAAAAGATAAGAGGTACCCTCTTCTGTATTAAAACATAATAAATCTTTGCTTTTTTTCTTCTTTTTAATTATACTATACTGCACTAGTTGACACCAGTGGGCGGAGAGTAGGGCGCTCAAAAGAAGAAAAAAGGGGGCGCCGAAGTTAACACAAATACAACGGCCATTTCAGCTGCAGAGTATACCTTACTTTAAAGTAGTATTTCATGTTTGAGAGCTGTTCAAATGAGCATGCTGCCACATGAAGCAATATTAACATTTACAGTGGAGTGGCCAGCCTGGTCAAAATGGAAGTCTGGCCCCCTCCACTTCTGTTTCAGGCACCCGGTCACCAGCTGCCTCTTGTAATCGCTCTAGCAAGGGGAGAGATCTGAACCCCCACCACTGTAAAGATTAACTGCCTACATATTTTTGACAATAAGAAAACAGATACTAAAAAAACATAGTGGCCAGCCTTCCCTTTTTCAGGAAAATCTGATACTTTTTTTTTTACTTTGTATCATTTTCTTACCACGGTATCTCTCTGATAAAACTGTCCTCTTTCCAGTACAACTCAATCTGCAACTTTTCAATGCACTGCTGGCTCCTCTGGTAGAAAAGGGTTGCCTCCCGAATCTCCCTGATAGGAACTTTCTCATTTTGGTCACTAGGAAAACACAGATATTAGTAGGGTCGCCAATAATTACATTTGCTGAACTCTACAACAGTCCTTAAAACCGTGTCCCTGCCTCCAGATGCCTAAAGAGAACCCACAACTTTTAATCAATATCAGGGCTGTCAACAGCTTTGCCAGGGCCCAGGACTAGAGCCTCCACCAGGCCCGGGTCATTGAGTGTGGGTATGGTTTCTGTGCCATAACTGTTGACGGGGCAGGGAGTCTGCTCCTCCCATTAGCATCCCTGTGAGTCTCCCCTCTATCTCCCACCTGTATTTCTTCTCTGTCTCTCTCATCCCCTCTCTCTTTCTCAACCCCCCATCACTCTCTCATTTCCCCTTTCTCTCTTACTCCCCTCTCTCTCACTCCCCCCTCTCACTCATTTACCACTCTCTCATTTACCCCCTCTCTCTCTCATTCCATTCCCTCTCTCTCATTCCCTTCCTCTCTCTCTTATCCCCCCCCCCTCTGTCTCACCCTCTCCCTCTCGCCCCCCTCCCCTCTCTCTCTATCCACTTTCTCTAATTCCCCTCTCTTATTTCATGCCCTCAGGCACCACACAGGTTAACATACAAGGTGTAAACCCTACCAATAATATCAGGTGAAAAACAGCTATAACACTTCAGTGGTCTGGGATGCAAAAATATAAAGTTTATTCAACATCGTTCGACATTTCGGTCCACACAAGGATCGTTATCAAGGAATCTATGATCTGCAAATTTACCAGCTAGGGGGAACAAAAGCCACTGGAAGAATTCTGCTTATGAATAAAAAATCCATGCTACTCACAGCTTGCCTAACACATAAGCAAGAGCATGCACATGACACGCATGCACGTGCCACACAGCACCAGATTTTTCCGGAAGCTTAATGAACTGATGATAATCCTCACTCTTACTCTACTAATGAAAAGTAAAAAAAACCCTGATCATATTATCTACTAAAGCTATAATAAGACACAATATACCTTGGGGGGTGCGGGGCAGGATAGGCAGCTGTACATAGGTGGAGATCCTTTCCCCTAGAATAAAGTAAATTTGCAGATTATAGATTCCTGCAAATTACAGTATGTTTGTTTTTCGGGAGGCTTTCGACTTAGCAACAGCTGATGGGAAAATATCCCTCACCTGATGGTTGCCCTGGCAAATTTAACTCTGTCTGACTCAGTAAGTCTCCAATAATTAGGGTGACTATATTTGATCCGCCAAAACAGGGAGAAAAGTAACGCATGCACAGTCAGCAATCACCGACTTCGCATGGATGAACGGCTACCAACGCACGCACGAAGAGCGCATGCCGACCACGCGTACGCCACTTGCCGGCTACTCATGCGCATGCGCGATCGACATTTGCTGACTGTGCATGCGCGAACTGCATTTGCCGGTCTCTCATGCACATGCGCGATCGGAGCTTGCTAGTCGCGCACGAGCAGCCGGCAAGTGCTGATTGCACTTGCCGTCGGCAAGTGCCGATCGTGCATGCACACGAGCAGCCAGCAAATGCCGATCACGCATGCACCGTTGGAGCTCGCCAGTGGGATAGAGAACTGGGACAGCACCCCAAAAAGTCAGGATAGAGCCCTAATAAACAGGACTGTCCCAGCTAAACCGGGACATCTGGTCACCCTACCAATAATGCCTCACAAAAATGTTAGTAGATGCCCTGTGGGCCGCTCGCATAATAATTGGTAATGAAATACCTCAGGCTGCAGCTTTGTTGCCTATGCCCCGGTAATGGAATGCCCTTCAAATTGTGTTATGTCTATGCCCGATTGGCTCATTGCAAAGAGCATCCAACCTCTAATGCTGTTAATCTTTGCCGGCCTAAATGGTTTCCAGAAAGTTATTATTAATGGTGTAGTGACCTGTTTAAGATTAGTGGTTCTGTCCAGATGGGTTCAAATACAGTTAACAATGCAAAGGGAGGGGTCTTTTTTTCTCCATAGCAAAATCTAGCTCTACTGGTGATTTGTGCAAGGAACCTGTTTTTGTTCTCCCCTGAAGAATTATGTGGAATCCTTCTGGAGTTTGAACTAACCAGGGATCTGATATGTGAATCAAAGAGAGTTCAGCCCCTCTAGCTGTGAAGGCAAGGGCTAGATGGGATGACAACTTTATAGATCAGGTTCTTTGAGTTATAGTAGAGTTGTCTAAAGATGATAGAAATGCCTATGTCATTGAGCTCGTATTCCTCTTCCACTGCTGGAGTCACTTTATGATGTTTGGTGAAAACATACAGATAAGGAGGCGAGTCAGAGCACTACGGATCTCCTCAAAAAAATAATTTATTGAGGCAACAACATAGGTAAAAATATATAGCAAACAGAGACAATAAGGTACAAAAAAAGAATTAATACAGTAGTAAAAACAGTGTTTTGGTCCTCAAAATCATTATACTGGTGCATTTATTAATAATAATAATAATAATAATAGCATTTTCTTGTATAACGCTGCTAGTTTTACGTAGCGCTTTACAGAGACATTTTGCAGGCACAGGTCCCTGCCCAGTAGAGCTTACAATCTATATTTTTGGTGCCTCAGGCACAGGGAGATAAAGTGACTTGCCCAAGGTCACAAGGAGCCGACACTGGGAATTGAACCAGGCTCAGTGCCAGTCAGTGTATTTACTCACTGAGCCACTCCTTCTCCTTCTCTAATAATTGTGTTGTTTTTAAACATCTTTGTTCTTGATGGGGTTGTTTTACATCTTTTTGGTATTAAAGGTTTTTTTGTTTTGTTTTTTTAAATAACCGCTTTTCCATATGCTATTGTTGGTACCTATGCATAAACAATTACATGTATTCTATCAGCAGTCTCATTCTGCAATGTCTGCCGGATTGGAGTTTCTAAGCAGCTGCAAGAGCATGCGCTGATTGTTCCACTGACAGGCACTGGGCTTATCAACGCTGCATTTAATCATAAAGTGCTGCCTTCACTGAAGCACTGGGCCTTTCATTACAAAATAGACATACAGTCAGCATAATCAGCATGCTTCGTCCTCAGGCCCTGCATCAGCTGGTAATTCTTACAGACAACAAGGACCTTTTACCACGAAGCAGAGAGGACGGGGAAACACTGTATTAAAAAAAGCTTCAAATGACAGCACAGGAAGTGGATGTGAGAAGTTGTTGCCATGACGACAGCAGCGAGCGCAGGAAAGTTCCATGTGAAAATGAATAGCAGCAGGAATAGGGAGAGAGGGAGAGATAGGTGTGACATCTTTTTACCGGGACTGAAGGTTATCACAGCAGAATGAAAAAAAATAGGAGGGGGTCAGGCAGCAATCTTGAATGTATGTATGTACAGTATCCACTGTTGTTTTTTTGTATCCATATATCTTGTGACTTAGGTCAGCGGTGCGCAATCTGTGGGGCGCGACCCCCAGGGGGGGCGCGAGACTGCCAACGGGGGGCGCGGGGTTTACAGAGGCCCCGCGCGCTTCCCGAAGGCACTTAAATTAAGTGCCGGGGGAGCTGCAGGGTCTCTGTAAACCATACTTACCCGTGGCTCCGGCGGCTTCCTCCCGGCGTCGCCATGGCAACGCGGCGTCAAAATGACGCTGCGAGGTCATGTGACGTCACGTTGCTATGGCAACGTGACGTCATTACGCCGGTGCGAGGGTAAGTTGGGGTTGGGGGGGGCGCGGGAGTGAGGGGACAGCCGGCAGGGGGGCGCAGGGAAAAAAGTTTGCGCCCCCCTGACTTAGGTCATAATCAGGGCAGTTCTTCCATAACAGCCAACATGGAACCCTGACCTTCTCTAACTCATGGAGAAGGTGTCACTGATTCAAACAAATACAGTATCACCCTGCTACACAAATCCCTTTCAGAGGTTATTTGGAAACCATACCATCATGAAATAATAGTTCCTACCACGGACTTCATGCCATCTACTTCCAGGTTGTCTATAAGTCTCAGCATGAGTAAAATCCTTAATTGTCAGGATGGGTTAAAAGAAAATTCTCTGAAACATTCCCATGTTGTATTAAGTCTATTTTGTATGTAATCAGTGGGGGAGAGGGGAGGGGGGGAAGGGTGGGGAGGGGAAAATCCTGCTCAGCTCAAAATAGACTTTCTAGGGAGGTGCTATCAGGGTGAAACATAAGCGTATTGGGGGAGAGAGGAAAGAACCCTATGTGATGCACTCAACCCTACTAGATGAAAATAATAAACTTTTATTAATGTAATTGAAAGAAGCAAACAGAACAAATATATTTAAAACCTAAATAGTGTACTGTGCAGTTCTGATGTGAAATCACTCTAGATGACCAGGTGGTGTCATAACTAGTGTGATACACAGTAGAATAGAGTTACTGTTGATTCTCACAATACTTGTATGGAAATAGTTCAGTAGATGAACAGAAAATATAACCCTGTCAGGGAAGTAATGTGTAGATTGTACACCCATTACTTCCCTGACAGGGTTATATTTTCTGTTCATCTACTGAACTATTTCCATACAAGTATTGTGAGAATCAACAGTAACTCTATTCTACTGTGTATCACACAAGTTATGACACCACCTGGTCATCTAGAGTGATTTCACATCAGAACTGCACAGTACACTATTTAGGTTTTAAATATATTTGTTCTGTTTGCTTCTTTCAATTACATTAATAAAAGTTTATTATTTTCATCTAGTAGGGTTGAGTGCATCACATAGGGTTCTTTCCTCTCTCCCCCAATACGCCTATTTTGTATGTAGCCAGGTCACTAATGGCTACTATTCTGCCCTGTACTGGCAGTAAGCCCTGGTACAATCAGGTTGCCAGTAGTTGATATGGGGTTTTCCCCCTCCGAGAAGCTGCACTTGAGTGACAGCGGGAGGCGGTGACATCCGGCTTGGGCTTGACCAATCATGACACAGACCTGGTGCCCTCCTCCTGTCTGTACTTAAGGGCGGTGCTGCCCCAAATTCACTAGTGCCTCTACCCACTTGAGAGGGGCAGGTCACACAGCCAAGAGCCTGACTATTGGGCCTTCTCTGGTCCTCTTACACTCTGGGGAGAGTGAGTGTGTACCATAACTCTGCCTCTGTTAGAGGGGCAGGGAAGAGCTGGGACTGCTGCGGGTACCTTTGGTCTGTAGTGAAGGTCCAGGGACCATCCTTCAGTGGTAGCTGTGAGAGTGCATCGGGCAGAACTCTGCATTGTTAGGCTGTGCTTATTGTGCCGGCGACAGCGACGTGGTGCCACGTACAAACAAATGCATTGCCGCCGTCACGTGTGCTTATAATAAGCGCGACGCGACAAAGCGATGGCTTGGTCACGATCGCTGGAAGTCATCTCAATTTGATTTTTCCAGCGACCGTAGCCTGACGTCGCCGGCACTATAAGAGTAGCCTTACTGTGCTGTACAGTGAGGACAATAAACCGTTCCTGTTGTTATACTTCCTGCCCGGTGCGTGACCTTACTGGGGGGGAGAGGTAATCGTTCTATCGTGGGAGATCACCTTCAGCTCCCTGGAGCCTACGGCAGATGGAGGCGTTGCACTGCTAAAGATATATAGGGTATGAACACCAGAAGCCTGGTCTTGTGTCCCCACTACCACCGGCGGACGACTCAGCCCTCCTGTTACCAGCAGGTATCATGCGCCACATTCATAGTAATGGCCAAATGTCCCACCGGGTGGGGGAAACACCGTTATATGTACTTAAAATTGTATAATGGCAAAATGGTTAAGAATATTTATTTATAACAACATTTATATAGCGTCCTTATCCAGGGCGCTGTACGTTAGTTAGTACAGACACAATCTATGATTTTGGTGCCTGAGGCACAGGGAGTTAAGGTGACTTGCCCAAGGTCACAATCAGCTGACACTGGGAATTGAACCAGGCTCCCCTGCTTCAAACTCAGTGTCGTAATTTTAAGAGTCAGTTACTTTACTCACTGAGCCACTCCTCCTTAATATGTACTTGTCACTACAAATTCTGGGTTCTGACACCTTCATAGTTCAAGTCAATGATGGCAACAAGTTGGAATGATTGGCGCGATGTGGTCTGACGGTGACCTGCCTGGATGATTACATTAAGTTACATAAATTAAGAGGTCACAAGAAATACACGTGTGTGTGGGGTGGGTCCTGACCAGCTCCACAGACTTACAATAGCTCACAGAGAGTAATTTAGCTCTGTATCATTTGGCAGCCCATTTAAATGTATTTCTTAGCATTTAATTTGCCACTCTGTCACTATGTGTTTGGTGAGCAATCCGTTTACATTGTATAGAGAGTCTGTATGCGAGCGCTCTGCTCAGTTGTGTGTTTGGAGGGGAACACTGAGTGTGGTTGGCCATTTTATACACAAATGTAAACCCCCATTTGCATGTGACATTTGCAGGAATTAACCATTGAACCCATTTTACAATCTACATCTCAAATACTGTATGACCTTGATGGGTGATTTTGTCGCTGACATTGGAATCCGCCTCGAGTTTGCAACCTAGAACAAAACAGCCTTGCCATATCGATAATTATTTGTGAGAATATAGTGTGAAGGTGCTATAAATATGTAACCATAAAAAACACAATAATATATGCAGAAATATTCTCGAACCATGTCACATTTTCACCCAAAAATACCAACATTTTTGGTTCTGAAACTGTTGAATTTCTTCATCTCTGCACATTAGTTTTTACTTTACAACTTCAATACACAGTTTTATTTTCAAACTATTGGGGATAATACTTATACATGTATGAACCTGCCGAGATTTGCTTCACTGAACAAACTATCCAAAACGTTCTAAAAATCCGCTAAACCACTGGAGCCAAAAGCTCTATCGAAATGGCCCAATTCTTAAACATTTGCTATTTCACTGGCGGTGAAAAAGCAAACCTAGAAATACTTTTTTTTTTTAAGTTCAATCAAAATTTGATTGAACGTAATCAAAATGAATCGAACATACAATGACCATTTACTTTTTAACATTAAGTAAACTTGTTGCAAATCTTCGCAAATTAAAGCCAAGCCTTTTCAGTAACATAACTCTGTAAAAATATAATTAGACTACTTTGGTGCCATTGATGCCTGAATGACATTTTGTCAATGGCTTCATTGCCATTGAGTGGGTTCATATTATGGCCCTTTTCTGTAGAGGGCGATGCAACGCATTGCCATGCAAAGTGGTTAACAAACTGATCATTGACCATTTCATTCATTACAATACTATAGAGCACTAGCCCTATTGTACATAAATGTATTACTGAATACTGTATGTGGACACACCTGTTTAAGAATGCTAAGGGGCTTATACTATCTCCTGCGAAACGGCCAATCGACTACAATGGGGAATTTCAGCCCAATATGACTCGATCGGCCGCTTGGGAGCATATAGAATAAGCCCTGTATGTGTTACGGCTCAAATGTTTTGGAAAGTCTAAATAGAATTCAGGTTTGACGTTGAATTGTATCCCAAGTCCCCTCTGTGCTGTAGGAGCTATTCCCCTGGCTGCTAGAGGATCAGTTTCCTCCAGCCTTGCCATTCCTGTCCTGACACTCCCAATATCTTCACTTAATATGGAAAATCTATTGGGATGGGTCAGCTCAGCATGGGCTGCCTCTTCCTCTTCCCCCTTCTTCCCCTTCTAACTGTTACCCAGCCACCTACCCCTGCCTTTTCCTCCCTCACAGTTCCAATTTCTTTACAAAGTGCAGGTCTCATCAAAGACAGAGATACAAAGTAGAGTTCTACTCACAAGTTCATAATGAAGTTCTCCATTTTATGTGACAGCCAAGAACAGTGGAATAACAATGTTTCAAGTGACCTGATGAAAGGTCCTTATGGGACCTGTAACATTGTTATTCCACTGTTCTTGGTTGTTTTTAAATGGAGAACTTCATTATGAACTTGTGAGTAGAGCTCTACTTTGTATCTTTGTCTTAGAGGACACCTGCACTATGAAGAAATTGTTTGTCTGTGATGTGTTGGCTGTACAAGCAGGATTCTCCTCGCCTGAAACTGTTTCCCCGAACTTTGGAATGTAATATATATATTTCACTCACAGCTCCACCATCTGCACCACTAGTCCCAGCCAGGGCCTGCTCAGTGAGCACTAAACTCCTTTCAAGATTGTCAATGTCACACAATACTGCAAGTTTCCTTTTCAGATCAGCAATCTGAGACTGTAAAGAGACCACTTGCTCACACTTCTCACAGCGGTATGCTCCCTGGAACAGCTACTCCAAGTGCACATACAGTACATGTTGCAAGATGTGCATTTACTGTACTGGCATTTTCAATCCTGCTCATTGTTGCAACTATGGAGTTATAGGTGCTAACAATATAATGTACTATACCTCGTTTCACCCCTTCCTTGTTCCAACTTCTTCTGGTTCTAACTCCACATTTGATACAAACAGCACTCCCTCTGGGGAGTCCGTGTTTCACATTTATTTTACTTGCGCCAGACTGCAGCCCCTCTTGTCACTCTTGAGGGGCCTCCTCCTGCAGTTCTGGTTGCACTTCTCCCCGCATCTTTTTATTTTTTGGGCGCCCAGTTTCCCGGAACAATAGTGCCAGGGACCTCCTCACCAACCTGCTCGTGGCATTAGTCAAGATGGCTATATATAAGTCCAGGAAGCAGCATTTGGCTGGGGAGGTATCCCATATCCGAGCAGAATTCACCCACGCTGTGGCTACTGGGCAGGTACCTGCATTTACCTCCCAATGGGCCTTAAGTGGGGTGCTCTGCTCGGTATCCCCCCCATCGGGTTTCCTTTCAATTACACCTCCTCTTTTAGTTTAGTTACAGTGCACTAATAGTTTTTGTTGACTATGGGCCTCATGCAGTAAAGTTTGATAAAAATTATCGCCAGGGCATTTAAATCACTGTTTTTTTGGGTGTTGCTATCACGGTATTCAGCAAGCCTTCATTACCGTTCATAGCAAAATTCCTAAAACGAGCGATTTGCGGCCAGCGATAGCATAGAGCCTCTGAAAAGGCTTAACCCGGTGATACATTTCTGCTGCAGAGAGAGCGGCTCTGAGAGAGCCGCCTCTCACAGCGAAAATGTCGCCCACAAATTATGTTTTTTTAATATACATGTGTTTCATAGTGTAGATGTGCAGGGGGTCTCCGAAGCTGAACCGCGTTGGTTTTATGTCCGCGGACCCCCTGCTTCCAGAGATACAGGCACCTTTATGGGGTGCTGGTATCTCCTATGCTTTGAAATGTCCTGGTCACGTGACGTGGGACATTTCAATGCAGAGGGATAACGGCACCCCATAATGGGGCCTGTATCTTGGGAAGCAGGGGGTCCCCGGACATAAAACCAACACTGTTCAGCTCCGGGGACCACCTGCACATCTACACTATGAAAGAAATGTAAATTAAAAAATATTTAATACACATCAATACACGCCCCCCTCCGCCCAAACACACACAGTAATGGGCAAAATAACTATTATCCAGATATGGATAATAGACTATTTGCCCATTATTAAACACAACATTAGCATGCATCAATAAAGTAAATAAATACAGTTCTACTTACCACACCAGCATGTCCCTCTGTCCTTCGTTGCGAGAAAGCATATATACTGCTGCGGCACAGTTTATTCGAGCATTTGCCCGTTCTGTGCCGCAGCAGTAGCCTGGCGCGCGCCCGAGTGTGACGGGCGCACGCCGAAGCAGCGGAAGAGCGCCCTCCGATCGGGGCGCTCTCCCTACCGCTGCCGGGTCCGCCGGGTCCCCCGGAACCCCCTGCCGCTGTCCCGCGATCGCGGGACACCAGGGCTCCCTCGGGGAGCCCCTGGACACGCGTGCAGCGGGCGCACGCTCCCGATGACGCGTGACCGCGCGTCTATGATGCGCGGCACGCCGAGGGGCGGCCACTAGCAAGCCGGGAGATTTCCCGGCTTGCGGTACCGACCACACTTCAATAAAGTGTGTCGGTAGTGTACATAATAAAGACATTCTATTGTAATTGCCCCTAACCCCTTAATCACCTTAGCTGTTAACAACCGCTAAAGTAATTAAGGGGTTAACCCACCCTGCCCCGATACAAAACAATTAATTCCTAAAACAACTCTGAATTATTTTAAACAGTAACAAATCAAACCAATTAATTACTAAACCAACTCAAAATTAATAGTCACATTAACCAATCAAACCAATTAATTTCTACAACATTAATGAATTAATTGAAACATTAAACTACAAAGAAATACATTCAAAATATCTAAAATAACCATTAAACGCATTAGCTAACATAATACAACATTAAGTAAAAACGAACAACAATCGCAAACATTTGATTTCCATCAAGCAGGAAAAAAACAAACAATGACACCCACATAATAAACTGTAATTAAAAAAAACAACAGCAATACCAAACCAGAAATGCCCCCCAAATATTGTCATAATAATGTATTATTCGGTACCCTAAAGTGGTACAGATTAATATATTATCAGTCAATGTGCCTCCCCCCAAAAATAAAAAAACACATCCAATGAAAAAACCTGTAAAAAAAGACATTTACAAACATTCAATATATTACTTACCATTAGAAGCACCGGCCCTCCGACTCCCGGGGAAACAGGAAACTTACGTACCTTGAAGGCCTCCAACAGCATCCGATACCATCCGCCATGAAGATCCGGATCAGGTACCAAAATCTTATTTTTTCTTTCTTTAATCACCTTCTTCTATCTTCATCTGTCACCATTTCTTGATCTTCTTTATTGGCTATCAGCTCCGGAGTCCCCACTTATCGCAGCTCATCGACGCATCTCCCCACCAATCTGCCCAAATTTTGAGGCGTATTGAATTGTGGAGAAGATCGCCTTTTTAGGGCTGCGATAGGCAAAGCGCGGCTACTAGAATCGCGCGAGTTTATGATCATTCCGAAAATGGTCGATAAGTGGCTGATCGCCACCCAATCGGCGATTTTATTTTGGTCATAAGATTTTGCGGCGATACAGGCCATTATCGGCCACCTATCGAGGCTTACTGAATACGAGTAGGCATTTTGGCCGATAAGTGGTCTATAAGTGCCTTATCGACGCTTACAGAATGAGGCCCTATGTGTTTATCGGGTTTCTCTTCTCCCTGAAGTCTTTAACTGGACTAATGGATTTCCAGTTCTCCTGATTGGCCAGCTTTGCCGACCAATCAGTTAAACCATGATAAAAATAGATCTGGTTCTAACTCCACACTTGATACAAACAGCACTTGAAATCAAACAGTAATAAAGTAACACAGATTAGGACACACAAGATCAGGATTTGTTACAAGCCTCTATTTTAAATAGACACACACACACACACCAACCAGGTGTGTAAGGTTAGCCATCAACTAACCAGACCCATTTCAAGCTCAATCAGGCAGGAGAGGGGGGAAAAAATTGTTACAGACTTTCAATTACCACACAATTTTAAAATAAATTAACTCACTGTACATAGGCAAAGTTAGAGGAAGATGGAGGGTCCTAAAAAATGATTTCAGGGATCTACAGTAGGCTGCAAGCTTAAGGCAAGGACCTCCAAGGTAGTATTTTCTGAAATATTACCAGTTGTCAGGATTGCCTAGACCTCCTGCCTAGCCATAGCTTCCTTGTCCACTGGGTGTGCTGCTGTCTTCTGTTGGCTCTTGGTTCCTCTGTCTGTCTGTCTTCTTGTTGCTCCTGTCTCTGTACTTTATAGCTTGCTTCCTGTCTGTTGCTTTTGCCTTTGCTTGCTAGTCAGACTTCTACAGTATGCTCATGCCTGTCTTTGATCCTGACCTGTTTCCTGTACCTGTACCTGTACCTGTATTGTAGTCTGCTCACAGTAAAGGTCCTTGCTAGTAATCTGGCTTGTCCCTGGTTATTCCTGCTCCCCGGTCTCAGTCCCTGCTCCCTGTTCTTAGTCCCTGTCCTGCCCCGCCTGTCCTGTTCCAGTCTCCTCGTTGCCGACCTCTGCTTGTACCTAACTTCGCTGCCTGCCGCCTGCCTCGGACCCCTGCTTGTACCTGACTTCGCTGCCTGCCGCCTGCCGCCTGCCTCGGACCTCTGCTTGTGACCCCTACTACGCTCGTGCTGTTCCGGCCACCGAGATCCTACCCGCCACAGGAGTCTCCCGTGACAGAAAGCAAAGGCCACTTCTGGATCTCGCTGGAACAGATTCTTCTTCTGCCTGCACCCTTTCCTGCCTGCTGCAGCAGACCACATCCGCATGGTTGAAGATAAGTACTTTCGTTTCTTTTTTGGAAATCCATGTTGGGATTTTGAAAGGTTTTTTTTTGTTGCTGCTAAGTGTTCTGCAAGAATTATTGCGTTCATAACGAAAAAACATTTTTTCTGAGACTAGAACTGTTGCTACCGACTATTGCAGCTTTCTTTGAGATGTTTATTTTTGCAAAGGTTTCTGCAGGGTTTTTTGTGCCACTTTCTCCCTGAGAAGAATTCCCTTTTACAAAAAAAAAAAACCCTCCCTGCAGTACCTGTTTTTGCCATTTTCAGACTTTCATTACCTGGACAAGAATTGTCTCTGCATTGTGGGTGGGCCACTGCAGATTTTCAGACTCACATTTCTATTTAAGACGGTTACCTTGATTTACTGCTGTTCACAGGGTCTTCATTTCAAAAGACAAAAGTGCTCCCATTATTTTGTTGCTACATGCTTTGATTTTCTTGCATCTATAGTTTTTCAAATGATTGGTTCTAAGGTTTCAGGTTTACCTGCAAGTTCCCCTAAAGTTTGTTTCTCTGCAACTTATGATATCCCTACGCCTGATATCAAAGGTTTCAGATTTGACTGCAGGGTTCTCTGTCTGATATTCCTATGTCAAAAGTTTCAGATCTAACTACAAGTTTTCTCTGGATTAGTTTCCTGCCGTCTATGATATTTCTATGCCTGATATCAAAAGTTTCAGATTCAACTGCAGGTTTTCTTTGTCTATATGATATCCCTACGCCTGACGCATAAAGATTCAGATATAACTGCAGGTTTCTCTGTCTATGTTTTTTCCTTGCATTTATAATCTCTGTGACTGATGTTAAAGTCTCAAAGGGTCAGCTCTCCTATCTTGTGTCTCTCTGTGTCTAATATTCCTGTTGTTCATTCTAATGCTTCTGCTTTAAAAACACATTTCCTCTTTACTGGTGTCTTAGGAAGTGTGGTTTAATTATGGCTCCCACTCAAACAGTCTTGAGCAGTAAATGTGAACACAGTACCACTGATTCTTCAGAACTTCTCAAAGCAAGGAAGAAGAAAAAGAAGGGAGGCATTACTGTGGAAGTTGCAGAAGGAATTAAGAATGAAAAATTAACCTCAGAGTCTGCATTTGATGAAAGAGATATGCTGCAGCTTAAGGCAACTCACAGACGTATCCCAAGAATAGTGGAAGAAAAGAAAGATGCCCCTACTCAGACGCTGCAAGCTGCACAGAAAGCGATTGATTGTCTTTATGAACGTTTAGATAAGGAGCAAGAGGCCAAGACTGCACTACAAAGCTGTCTATCTTCAGCAATTGCTAAGTGTGTTCTCCAGGAGAAAGAAAGAGAGCAGTTGGAGAGGGACAGGGTAATCCTGTCAAGTAAGCTGGAGAAGGCCTATGCTGATAATGCGCAGTACCAGAGTTTCATGGCTCAAGTTGGCACAAAATTGGAAGTCTCTGAGGAGAAGAATTGCCACTTCAACACAGAACTACGTTCTTTGAGAGAGATCTTCGAAGGGTTAAATAGCAGTTTTGAAATGGTAACCCAGGAGTGCAAGAATCTCTATGTCCAAGTCAGTGAAGGAGATAAGAAGCTCCATGAATTAGGAGAGGAGAAGAAACAGTTGGCCCAGGAAAAGTTAGACGTGCAGACAGCACTGCAGAATGCAGAGAGAGTGCTGCAAGAAGAACGTGTCTCCCTGGAGCGGCGCACACAAGCAGAAAATATGCTGCAGAGTCAGCTGCGAGAACTGCGTACACATCTGCAGGACACCAAAGAGAAATGGGTAAATGCTGAAGAAAAGCAGCGAGTTCTGCAGGAAGAAAGTTTCCAGACTGCCTACAAAATAAGTATGATGCAAGATTATTTGAGTACCCAGTGTGTCCCCAAAGAACAGCATGAGGAGCTGAAGGCCACACTGAGCATAACCAGAGCCTCGCTGGAGGAAGAGCTAAAGCTAGCAGCTGAACACACATCTCAGCAGCTCACAGCGCTGCAGGCGCAGATCGCTGAGCTCAAGATACAGCTTGCCAAAAAGGAGGAGAGAGAGAAGGTTTCCGTCTGTCAAGTGGCTGGCCTGACACAGCGCTATGAGGTCAAAATGGCCGATGCCTGCAAATTATTGGACCACACAGCCCGTGATAAGGTCCGGCTGCAGCTGGAGCTGGACAATGCCCGGAAGGAGTACCGGCAGCTGCAGATCAGAAATGAAGAAGATGAAACATATTT
Organism: Ascaphus truei; assembly: GCF_040206685.1. Taxonomy (NCBI): domain Eukaryota; kingdom Metazoa; phylum Chordata; class Amphibia; order Anura; family Ascaphidae; genus Ascaphus; species Ascaphus truei. The sequence goes on along the minus strand of NC_134488.1, from coordinate 111,642,273 downwards.
AAGCTTTACTCTGAGTCAGCTGGGAGATATGGAGTCGCGACTCAACTCCAAAGAAGCCGAACTGACAACTGCATTGAGTGGGAAAAGAAGTGCAGAAGGACAGCTTCAAGAGCTGAAAAATCAAATAGCTGGTCTTAATGAGACTTTAGGTGATACCACAAAACGGCAGTCACAAAAGGAGACCATGGAGCGTGAATTCTATGTTCCCACTTACACATGTGAAAAGTCTGCACCCGTCATTGATGCCCACATTCCTGATGTCCATGCCTCTGCAATGGAGTTGAACGTATCCATTGGGAAGTTCCAGATTCCAAAACTAAAAGAGATATATTGGTCACAAAAAGAGACCACGGAAAGTGAATATGTCCCCTCTGCCGCATGTGAAGAGCCTGATGTATCTGTGTCCGATGCCCCTGCTATGACGTTAGACGGATCCCTGGTGAAGTTCCTTGCTATGCCTAATATTCTTGATGCTGATGCCAACGCTCTTGCGATAAGGATAAATGCACCTCTCACAGATTTCCCATCAGCACTTGACGTACACATTAAGTTGGCCTTCCATCAATATTTCCCTGAAGAGCCTGGAAGGTTGTCCGGAGTTGTTGCTGATCCCTATGTTCCTGCAAAACTTGGAGTGTTGTCCGAAGGCCATCGTGAGTCGGCCTTCCATCAGGGACACCTTGCTAAACCAGGAGGGTTGTCAGGAGGATCTACTGGCTTCTCTGCCCCTGCTTTTGGGTTGAACGCACCCATTTGGAGGTTCCTTGCTGCACCAAATGTACCTGTGGAGTACCCTCTGCCCACTGACAAGCCACCAGAGGTGGGTCACCTTGAGTCGCCATTTCATCAAGGCCTCCGGGAAGAGCCTGGAGGATCGTCCGGAGAACGCTCTTGAGAGGGGGGAGTAATGTCAGGATTGCCTAGACCTCCTGCCTAGCCATAGCTTCCTTGTCCACTGGGTGTGCTGCTGTCTTCTGTTGGCTCTTGGTTCCTCTGTCTGTCTTCTTGTTGCTCCTGTCTCTGTCCTTTATAGCTTGCTTCCTGTCTGTTGCTTTTGCCTTTGCTTGCTAGTCAGACTTCTACAGTATGCTCATGCCTGTCTTTGATCCTGACCTGTTTCCTGTACCTGTACCTGTATTGTAGTCTGCTCACAGTAAAGGTCCTTGCTAGTAATCTGGCTTGTCCCTGGTTATTCCTGCTCCCCGGTCTCAGTCCCTGCTCCCTGTTCTTAGTCCCTGTCCTGCCCCGCCTGTCCTGTTCCAGTCTCCTCGTTGCCGACCTCTGCTTGTACCTAACTTCGCTGCCTGCCGCCTGCCTCGGACCCCTGCTTGTACCTGACTTCGCTGCCTGCCGCCTGCCTCGGACCTCTGCTTGTGACCCCTACTACGCTCGTGCTGTTCCGGCCACCGAGATCCTACCCGCCACAGGAGTCTCCCGTGACACCAGTGCAATGCGCTACCCCTGGGAGACAGTCAGAGATTAGGGAGGTTAATGCATGACTAGGAAAGTGGTGTAGAAAAAAGAGAGTTTAGGGTTTTTAGAGCACCGGGACTCCATTTCTGAGAGGTGCTATCTTTATGGTAGCGATGGCTCGCACCTCAATGAAGAGGCATCTTCTGTGCTAGAGTGGAGAATGTTAAAAAGGTTGGAGGAGATTTTAAGCTAGGATGGAGGGGGAGGGGAAAGAAACAGATACCGAACTAGATAGAATAGATAGGGATGTGGAAATAGCAAGGGGTCATGGAGGTAGAATGGGGCAAGTGGGAGTTTGGCAAGCAGAGAGACACCAATATTAGATGCAGATAATACTAGAAAACTTCTAAAGACTAAATCCAATTGGAGTAGAAAGGCAGGATAGTAGTACAGACTGAAAGAAACCGTAAATGCATGCTTGCTAATGCAAGAAGCCTGACAGAAAAATTGGTGATCTTGAATTTATAGCTACAAGTGAGCAGTGTGAAATCATAGGCTTACTGAAACATGGTGGGATGAAACTCATGGCTGGGCAGTTAATTCAGAGGGTTACTCCCTTTTATGGAAGGATCAAGCAAATACTGCACCGACACACTTTATTCGAGCAAATACCCGGTATGTACCTGGCAGATACCTGGAATGCGCCGCTCCTCACCTCTGACAAGCCCCGTTGCATTTGCCTTCCCAGCCTGGGTTCATGCCTGGCTGATGGGCGGCTGATCTGTTAAATGATAATGATTAGGATTTAATAGGCTGCAATGCTTCGCGTGTCTACCAGATGGCATAAATTCATGAATTGTAATGCAGTATATATGTATATACTGTGCAGTATTGCAGCCAGCGGGAATAAAATGCTTCAATCCCTGCTTGGAAAATAACTCAATGCACTCGGGCAGAAAACAGTCACAAACCTCAATACACCTGGGTATACCCGAATTCGTGGGACTAGCCAAGCTCGAATAAAGTGTGTCGCCAGTGAAGAAGAGGAGGTGGAGTATGTTTATATGTTAAATCGGATCTAAAACCTACTATAAGGGAAAATGTTTATGAAGGGAATGATGAAAATGTGGATAGAAATTAGCAGTAGATGTAAAAGTACAAGGAAAATGTTTGTAGACATATATTATAAACCACAAAATATCTGTGAGATTGAGGAAGACAAAATACTTTTTCAAATGGAGAAGGCATCAAAACTAGGTAATGTTTGCATTATGAATGATTTTAATTATCCAGACATGGACTGGGGCAATGAGGTTAGCATTACAACAAAAGAAAACAGGTTTTTGGGAGTGCTTAAATATAATTATATGACCTAAATTATTGAGGAACCAACCAGAAGAGGAGCAATACTGGATTATGGTAATAAACAATGTAGAAGTAATAACAAATATTTAAGTCCGGGAACACTTGGGTAACAGTGTCATTTGAAATAAATGATCAAAAACCATATTACTTGGGTTCAACAAAGACCTTAAACTTTAGAAAGGCAGATTTTAATAAACTAAGGATTCACCTACAAGGAATACATTGGAATGATGTTTTTGTAGCGAAAAAATGTGGAAGACAAGTGGGCAGTCTTTAAAACATTGTTAGAAAAGCACCAGTGTTGTCCTAAATTTTCCCAAAAAATGGGTAACGGGTACAAAATGCATAATTTTACCTGGCCTGGTACCGGCTACCCGGACGGCACTTACCTGCAGGATGAGGAAGACCAGTGTGGAGGGTGAGGAGGACTGTAGCGACATCGTGGGAGCAGCAGAAGACGTCCTGGTGGCAATGGCAGCAGCAGAAGTCTGTGTTAAGCCAGCGGGAGCAGCAGGAATGCAGCCCACAGCTGATACCGATGGGAGCTGGGGAACCATGTGACCAGAGCAGGAGCATTCCTATTGGACAGCCGGAGAGGAGCCGGCTGTCTAATAGGAACGCTCCTACTCCAGTCACATGGTTCCCCGGCTCCCACCGGCATCATCTGTGTGCTGTATTCTTGCTGCTCCCGCCGGCTGATCACGGACTTCTGCTGCTGCCACTGCCACCAGGACCTCTGCTGCTGCTCCCAGATGGTGCAGCGGTCTTCCTCACCTTCCGTCGCCGGCTGCAGGTAAGTGATGAAGTATTTTCAGTTGCTCTGAAATTACCCGGTGCCGGTTCCGACCCGGTGCCGGTGCCGGTCCCAGCCCCCTGCTGCCGGTAGCTGGAAAAGTGCCGGGTACCGGGTAATTACCCAGTGCTCAGCTCATCACTAAAAAGCACACTTATCAGAGTATGCCCTTGGGTAATAAATATAAAAGAAACAAGTCTAAACCAATGTGCTAAATAAACAGGTAGGGGAGGAAATGGAAAAGAAGAGACAGACATTTAGATTCTTAAACTTTGAAGGGATAGAGTCATCATATCAGGATTATAAGGAATATAACAAAACTTGCAAAAGGGCAATCAAATTAGCAAAAATGGATAATGTAGAAAGTATTGCAATAGAAAGTATGATGAAGCCTAAAAAGTTCTTTAAGTACCTTAATAACAAAACATTTTTTAAAGAAAATATAGGACCCTTTCAGTGTGAGATGTGCAGGCAAATTATTAGAGATAAGGAAAATGCAAAGGTATTAAACTCATTCTTTGCCTCTGTGTTTACCAGGGAAGAATCAATTGCAATAGTAATGCCGCAGGAGGAAGCCACAACCTCTAAATTAACGAACAATTGGCTAACTGAGGAAGTAGTTCTTAGGGGGCTTGATAAAATTAAAGTTAAAAGGCACCTGGCCCCGATGGCATACATCTAAAAGTTTTTAAGGAGTTAAGTTCAGTTTTTGTCAAACCATTACATTTAATATTCAAGGACTCCATTTACACAGGCTCAGTACAACAAGATTGGTGTAAAGCAGACGTAGAGCCTATATTTAAAAAGGAAGTTAGATCACACCCAGGGAATTACAGACCTGTAAGCCTGACATCAATAGCGGGGAACCTACTTCAAGGTTTAGTACGAGATAATATTCAGGAATACTTAATGGAATACAAAATTATTAGTTATAGTCAGCATGAATTTATGAAGGATAGGTCATGCCAAACTAAGCTTTAATAATTTCTTTGAGGAGGTAAGTAGGGATTTACAGTAGACCAGGGTAATGCAATTGATGTGGTCTACTTATAATTTGGAAAGACCTTTGAAACGGTTCCACACGAGGTTAGTGTACAAAATAAAAAAAATGGAACTCCATAACATATATGCACCTGGATTGAATACTGGTTGAAGGATAGACAACAGAGAGTTGTAATAAATTGAACTTTTTCAGGTTGGGCTAAAGTTGTGAGTGGAGTGCCTCAAGGATCGGTACTAGGACCACTGCTTTTTAACTTTTTTATTAATGACCTTGAGTTTGGCATTGATAGCAAAGTCTCCATCTTTGCTGATGGCACTAAATTATGCGGAATCAGTGCAGGATGCAATTTCTGTCTAGGAGGACTTGGATATACTGGGCAGGTTCATGGCAGATGAGGTTTAATACAGATAAAAGTAAGATTATGCATTTTGGGAACAAGAATAAACAGGCAATGTACAAATTAAATGGGGATAAATAAGGAGAATGCTTGATGGAGAAGGATTTAGGAGTGCTAGTAGACAGCAATCTTAGCAATAGTGCCCAAAGTCATGTAGTAGCTGCAAAGGCAAACAAGATCTTATCTTACATTAAATGGGCAATGGATGGAAGGGACATAAACATAATGATGACCCTTTATAATGCATTAGTAAGACCACACCTTGAATATGGAGTACAATTTTGGGCACCACCCCATAGAAAATACATTATGGAACTAGAGAAAGGGCAGAGAAGAGCCACCAAATTAATAAGGGAATGTATAATCTGATTTATGATAAGAGGCTAGCTAAATTAGATTTATTTACATTAGACAACAGGCGTCCAAAATGGGATAGGATAACTATATACAAATATATTTGGGGACAATACAAGGAGCTTTGAAAAGAACTATTCATCCGAATGAAAGTACAAACGATACGGGGCCATTCATCCCTTGGGGTTGGAAGAAAGGAGATTTCACTAGCAAGAAAGGAAAGGGTTCTTTACAGTAAGGGTAGTTAAAATGTGAAATTCATTACCCATGGAGACTGTGATGGCAGATACAATAGATATCTTCAAAAAAGCTTTTTAGAAAGGAAAGGTATACAGGGATATACCTAATTAGTAAACTTATAATAATAGCATGTTCTTGAATAGCGCTGCTAGCTTTTACTCACTGAGCCACTCCCTCTCGCAGGGAAGGATGTGATCAAGGGAGTAATCAGATTGTCAATATTTGGAACCAGGAAGGAATTTATTTTTCCCCTTTATTTATTTTCACTGGGGTTTTTGTTTGTCTTCTTCTGGGTCAATATACTGTAAGAACAAATATAGGATAGAGTTCCTGTCGTCTAAATTTAGCATAGGATCAACTTGATGGAAGTATGTCGTTTTCACCATCATCTACTATGTAACTAGGTAAGATCAAAGTTTGTTCCACAATACCCATACACAATAATATTTCACAAACTTCATCATCTGAAAATCATAGAAATGTTGAGATTCTCTATACTATCAAAATGCTAAAGTATCCATGTGACAAAAAGGCAAAACTATACAGAAGTATAACAAATGGCTCCTAAAAGATTAAAGCAGGTAAACTGCCAATACTGTAACTGAGACAAGAAAACAGCATTTCCAGTCACTGGCTTAGAAAGGCTGTCCTGATTTACAGTCACAATGCCAGGAGGGGAGACAAATATAATAAAAACCAGGGTTAAATATTGCATAAACCATTCGTTTATCAAAAGGAATAGTTGAACATTGGTCCTTAAACGTTTAGCGATCAATTTGATCTGACATGCTGATTTAGCACACACACTTTTTTAAGAAAACTGTTGGCTGCAAAATCTCTCTTGCTGTGGCCTGAGTTATGTGTCATGAATTCCACAGTGTGAAAGGCCAGAGGTGAGGGGGAAGGAGAGCTTCCAGTGGCTGTGTGTTTCTGAGTGTCCTTCTGCGGGTGCCTGGGTGTGTGATGTAAGTCTGAGCTTGCTACTGTAAATCTGCAGCAGTTAGGCCTCGTCCATAGTGCAAGATACGGGTGAGCTACATAGCTCGCGCTACAAACAAACGTGAGCTTGCACGTGAGATACAAGGATACCAAAAGCAGAGGAGACAAACTTTTTGCTATTGCAGCGAGAAAGCCTGGTCATGTGAGCGGCTAACAGCCAATGAAAATTTAGTAAGCTATTCTGCCTGGATACTGTTCAAATTACTTTCTATCAGTGGAGTTGTGCTTGCTGTGAGAATATGGACAACTCAATTATTGAAAATTTGATTTCTGAGGTTTACAAACATGAACCTTTAATTCATACCATGACAGAAATATCAATGGTAATTTATGGAGAGAAATTTTGTCCGTTACTTGTATATAATTGTTATTTTTTTTTGTAGTGTACAACGCTTATTTCAATCCATCACATTCTATAATTTTTATTTGTAGTGTACAATGCTTATTTCAATGCATCACATTTTATAATTATCATTATTATTTTTTTTAAGGCATGTTTTCTTGCATGACAGGATATATATATATATATATACACATATATATATATATATATATATATATATATATATATATATATATATATATATATATATATATATATATATATATATATATATATATATATATATATATATATATATATACTTATATATATATATATATACACTTATATATATATATATATATATACACTTATATATATACATATATATATATACACATATATATATATATATATATATACATACATATATATATATATATATATATTATACATACATATATATATATATATATATATATATATATATATATATATATATATATACACACAGCTCACCCCGTTATAGCGCGATCCGCTAGAACGCGGTTTGAGCGTGGACCCCGAATATTAAAAAAAAACATTTGTTTTGGCACACACACACTGCACACTGCACACTGCACACTGCACACACAGCTCACACTGCACACTACATACACTGCATCCAGCACACACTGCACACAGCACACACTGCACACTCACACTGCACGCACACACTGCACACAGCACCAGCACACACTGCACACACACACAGCCACTACCCCCTACCTCTGGTGTCATGGCTGCTGGGGGCGATCAATGCGGAGCTGCTGGGGGAGGTCGGTGCGGGGCTGCTGGGGGCATCGTTGGGCTGTTGGCGGGGATTGGTGCGGGGCTGCTGGGGGGATTGGTGTGGAGCTGCTGGGGGGGGATTGGTGTGGAGCTGCTGGGGGGGAATGGTGCGGGGCTGCTGGGGGAAGTGCAGCTGATGGGGGATTGCTGGGGGAATTATGGTGGCTGCTGGGGGGGATCGGTGCGGGGCTGCTGGGGGCAGTGTGGGGCTGCTGGCGGGGATTGGTGCGGAGCTGCTGGGGGAAGTGCAGCTGATGTGGGATTGCTGGGGGAAGTATGGTGGGAAGTATGGTGGCTGCTGGGGGGGATCGGTACAGGCCTGCTGGGGGCATTGTGGGGATGCTGGCGGGGATTGGTGCGGAGCTTCTGGGGGAAGTGCGGCTGATGGGGGATTGCTTGGGGAAGTACGGTGGCTGCCAGTGCCTCACTCCATCTACTCCCCCTCCTCCCTCCTCCCAATCGGGCATGCGTTGGCCATTTTTTTTTTAAATTATCGCGACCACGGTTATAGCGCGGTCGGATCGGGTGGCCCCCGACGATACCGTTCTGTGGCTAACGAAATGCTTTTATTTGTGCGAGCTTTCGAGATACACTGATCTCTTCTTCCGGCGATGGTACATTGAATAAAGCAAGCAAGGTTTAACTTAAAAACAGTGCATATAAGAATGTTATCTGTGACTGAAACCTAACACCCCCCTGTGTAGTATGCGATTTATGACGTGAGGTGCTAAATAGTCCCTGAATGTTAGTGATGTAAGAGTGTGTGTGTATGTATGTATGTATGTATGTATGTATGTAAATATAAATTTGTAAAGAGCCCACAGTGTATACAGCGCTTTACAAAAGGTGTGTGTGGAGTGGGAGTGTATATCAATGGTGTGGCTAGGTGTGGAAATGTAAGAGGCTGAGCATTACTAAAAGTGTGTGTAGATACTAAGTGGTCCCTATTGGTATATAGGGATGGAATTACATAGAGTATTTGTATGTGTAATAGACAGCTGTGTCTGTATACATATAGCGTAGTATGTATAGACATGGCCTTTAGCACTCATGGGAAGAGCGTTCTCTCATGTCAGTATTGACTTCGGTTTTGGTTTAGGCCATCGCTATGTGTTCCGAACAGTTGCATACATTTTGTATTCATGCAACCATCTCTCTTTCGGTGTTCTAAGATTACCTTTGAGTATGGCCACCTTCAGATCGTTCATCTTGTGGCCAGAATCAGAGAAATGTTCGTCGACAGGGCTGTCTCTTGTTTTGCTTGTGATGCTGTGGTGATGCAGATTAATTCTCTTGTTTAGCCCCTGTCCCGTCTCACCTATTTAGTAGCAGCCCCCTGGGCATTTCATGCACATGATGAGGTACACGACATTGCTGGAGGGACAGGTGAACCTTCCTCTGATTTTGTACTCCAGATCCTGTGTGGTATTTGTATTGTCTAAACGAGAAACTGCTCGTGGTGCAAAGTGACAAAAAGTGTACAGTTAAATGTGCAAATAAACCCAGTGATAAATAGCACTGAAATACACAAAATACTGTTGCTCCATATAGTGAAATACTCAGGTCTGCGGACTCCTAGTTGACCTCATATGAAGACAAAACACAAATGCAGAGGGTATAGTGTATTAACACTTACTCATGAAGACAAACAACACAGAGGGGAATGGTAACAAACTCACACTCTCCCTGCTGGTATATGAGCAAGAAGTGACTTTCGGCGCACTTCAACCCTCCTCCCGTGGTGACTGCTCCTCAATCAGCTGCTCAGCTGCTCAGCTACTCAGCATGCAAAAGCAGGAACAGGCTGTAGTCTCCTCAGTTGGTGTCTCTCAATCAGGATTCCTTAGAGGGTTGATACGGTGGCCTCAAAGGATCAAAAGGCCCAACATGTTTCGTCAAAAATACTTCATCTGGGGTCATGCCTTCTGGTTTAGGTTGTTAAGCTGCGGTTTGGGGAAACCGCTGGTGTTCAGGCAGCAGCTTGACTTTATCACTATATTTGTTGCGCTTTAAGTTTTTTGTTTCACTGGTATTTGTTTTGTACCCGCTGTGTGGAGCATTGCGCAGGTTTTGCATCTTGCGTCCTGCATGGTCTTGTCCTGTTGCCCCAGCAATGTCGCGTACCTCATCATAACCTCAACCATTAACTTTTTACTTCTGTTAAAAATGATCACACTATAATACCGTGTATTTACTGTGAAAATACTGTCTGCAGCAGTGCACAAACAGGGGGGTGCAAGATTATTCAGGGGGGGGAGGCAGTTGCAGGGGCCACGCGCTCCTCCCCCAATGCATTTAAATTAATGCCGGGGGATTGCGTGAGGCCTCTGCAACTTCACTTACCTTCTCTTCGTCGGCGCGGCGCCATGGCAACGGGGTGGGGTCATGTGACATCACGTTGGCATGGCAATGTGACGTCACGTGACCCCGCAACATCATTTGACGCCGGGAGCCGGAGAGGAGGTAAGGGAGAGGGGGCGCTAGCAGGGAGGGAAGCAGGATGGGGAGCGCGAGCAGGAAAGATTGCGTAGCGCTGTGTTAGAGTATCCTGTGTGCAAAAGTCGCACAAAATAGTACCACATTTTGCAAGATTTGTTTTGTAATGAAAATGTTAAAAAAAAATCTATAATGTACTGTATGTGATGCTATTTTGTTGCCCTGGTTTTGCAATTGGGACATTAGTTTATGTAGGTAAATCCTGGCCTGGCCATCATGTCGTAATATATTGCAATATACTGTGCAATAACACGTTTTACCATTTAATTCTCTATAAAGACTGTGCTATCCTGAGTTACTTTGTAACATCTTGCCCTGTCACTGTAATCTGTAGCTCGACAGATATACCAATTTTTGTGCAAATAGGTGCAGTCAATCTAAACAGTGTTGGTACAACATTTAGCTTTAAAATAAAAGGAAAAGAGCTATTTCTGAACTCACCAATAATATTTATTTTGAATAGAAAGGTATTATTATTTTTTTGCCTGAGCAATGCTGATCATACCATAACTATTTTCTTCCATCATAAATGATGGATTTATTTGCAGTTATTTACTTCAACTTTAATGCCCCTCACCCTTAGGGGGTAATTCTATATATGCTGAAGTGGCCACTTGGCCTGTTTTTTTTTTTTTTTGCTGAGAATCACCATTGAAATCTTTGGAGATTTTCATCTGAAAACAGCTTGAACGTCCGCTTTGAACTATATAGAATTTACTCCTTAATCTCCTGCAGTTCTCTGACCAACAGGATGAGCTACGTTGTAGACAGCACTGTATTTATCATGATGGCAAATGCACTGGTCATAACTGTCTGAATTTATCTAGCTTAGTCAATGTGTACAGTATCTAAGACGATTTTGCACTTGCAATGTTAGCACCTTCGGCACTAATTGGGTTGAAGAGAATGCACCTAAGAAAAAAAACTCAGCTGATAGCACTCTATGACTCAGAGTAGGTAGAATGTAGTGATTAAAAATACTTTATTAATATTGTTTTAAAATAAATCTGTGTACATAAAAAGTTATTTTTCTTAGGTGCATTATCAGTATATTTCTCAGCACCATTACTTACCCACCTATCTCTAATGACAATCAGCTGAGCAGAGGTTACCATTCCCTTTCCCCCGTTCCCCTATTGTATACTATGGGTTAAAGAGAACGCTCATGATATCGCTGTGATTTCTGATCATTTAAGCATCTATGCATGATTGTGAAATCATTGCCACACTATAGCTATCATTTCCATGGTCTTTCATCTTAGCCAACACGTTATTAAACATACGTATTGTAATACTGTTGGTGACTGTTGACACAAACTGGGTTGATACAATGTGAATGCTTAGGGGCAGGAAGCAGTAGATAAGGAGATGGGGATTTTTGTAGCACACTATGAGAAAATAATTTCAATAAGAAGTGATCACTATTTTCTCTCTTGTTATCACGTGTATAATTTCTCCTTGTAATGCTTTATTTTATGATGAAAATAAAATGGCTTAAGCTTCTTATAAAAGTAGAGGCCGCTTAGTCATCCAGTACAGCAGGGGTTCTCAACTCCAGTCCTCAAGACCCCCCAACAGGTCAGGTTTTAAGGATATCCCGGCTTCAGCACTTTTGGCTCAATCAGTGGCTCCGTTGAAGAGCCAGCTTCAGCACAGGTGGCTCAGTCCCTGACTGAGCCACTGATTGAGCCACCTGTGCTTAAGAAGGGATATCCTGAAAAACTGACCTGTTGGGGCGTATTGGAAATACTAGCGCAGGTACTTCCTGGTAGATTAAATCCCCTGCATCATGTGGACCAATAGGAAGCCGCAACGGATGACATTACCGTTTCCTATTGGCCCGCGTAACTCAAGAGATGTAAACCGCCATTTGTTTTCACCAGCGGATGAAACCACGCTGTTTGTGTATCTCAGGAACCAAGGGGGGGTTTTAACCGAGCTGAAATTAACACCTTTCAGGTCTTGAGACCCCCGCTTCCCACCTATGCAAAAAAAAGGGGAGGATGGGTAAAAATGAAATGAGATGGGGGAACTTCTGCTTTAACATTAATGTCAGAGCAGAGACCGGCCTCCTACACACTTACTGTACCACTGCACTAAGTAACACTGTTCTGTGGACGTGTGCATGTTTGGTGTGTATGCAATACTGCAGTACTTCTTCCTCAATAGAAAAAGTATTTAAACAAACTTTCTTTGTTTAATGCTCCTGTAGCATGAAAATGCATTCCAAAATTTCTCCCCCACTTATTTAATAGGATTATGCTCTTTTAACAATCAAACTCAGCACCGCTATTTTTTAATGAAACCTTCAACCAATGACAAAGAAACAGTGAAATACTTTGAATCCCTCAGTTTCCGCAAGAACTGGAAGTCAAAGTAAAATCTTTGCTACTGTACAATCCAGGAAGCTCTGAAATCAAAGCTCCTGGCATTGGCATAAACAAGGCCGTGGTTTAAAGAGCCTTAATTGTGCTCAGGAAGGTGTAAGGAACTACAAAAGCTCCACTAGGCATAGGGTAAGTACGCTTTGTTCCAAAAGCCCTTTTATTTTCGGGAATCTGAACAAAGATTCAAGATCTAATTATTCTTAAAATCGGAACTCTATCAGGAAGTAAAGCAGGATGAATGCGGATTAAAAGACTTTTTGCATGGCCCATAATAATCTATCCCCGGGTATTTGTTTCTATTCAAAATCGCTGCCCTAAACCAGCCTGCTAAATTAAATCAACAGGGGGGCCGGCAGGCTGCGTGGATCCTTTCCAGTGTTAGCCTGTATATCATCATCTGTTGTCATCATGTTACCCCTCTTTTTGCAGAGCATTGCATTTAAAATGCCTTCAGTAATAAAGGGGCGGAAGTGTTTAATTAACTCTAAATGGTTCTTCTAATCAACATATGAATACAGCCTTTCATTATCAAAATTTTGCCCATCAACCATTTTCATGTGAGTGAAATAATGTCTTCTCTCTGCTTTGTTAAGATGTTTCCAAACTATTTCCTCTTCACAAGCAGATGAGGAAAACATTAAAGCTCATGAATGTGCAATGCATCAGCAGCTGTCAATGAATCACTATTGAACTTTTCTAATATTATGCTTTCTTCTGTATTGTACGAACATCAGCTTCCAAGCGGCTTGAACTGTCTGGTCATCGCCTGCATGCACAACTTTCTTAATTCCTATGCCCTCCTAGTCTCTGCACACTTATTTTCTTACAGTTCACTTGACTGAAACTGCCCTTGCAAAAGTAACCAATGATCTCCATATACTGTCTCCTTGTCATTTATCCCCCGATTGATCTCTCAGGTGTTTCTGATGCTGTTGATCACCCATTTCTTCTATAGATTGTATACTCTTTTGGTATCCATAACAATGCCATATCCTGGTTCTCCTCATACAGTACCTCTTCCACCAAGTCTTTTCTGTATTTTTTGATAACGCCTTCATCCCATTGATATTTCTGTTAGTGTACTTCAGGACTTAGGACCTCTCCTAGATAGTGACTTCATCAACTCCTTTGGTTTAAGGTATCACTTCTATACAGAGGATACTCCAATATATCTAACAACCCCTAACCTCACACCTGCAGTCAAATACCAAGTCTCTGATTGCTTCTTGGCTATATCCTTGTGGACAGCACTTGTGGTCTCAATCTTAATGTCTAAAAGTGAGATCCTCATATTTCCTCCTGAACCTGGTCTAATAGCCCCTCTTTCAATCACAGTACACGGAACCACCCCCTATCCAGTCACCAAAGCATGTTCCCTAGGTGTAGCATTTGACTCTTCCATCTCCTACTTAGAGATGGGAGATTGTTTTTGCAGATTTAGATTCTCCAATAATTGGGTGGTTCCTTTGGTCCACAGATTTCTGCGAATCAGTCTCAAAAAGGGCGATTTTTTTATCACTGGCAATCCATCTGCAGATTCCGCGAACTGTTGGAGGAGTACAATCCGCAAACTATCGAAGAGTACAATCCGCGGATTTCTGCAACCCAATGGAGAATTTTAAGAATGATATCAGTGGATTCCGCAATTCGTTGGAGGATTTAAAAAAAAATCCTCCAATGGATTGCAGAATCCGTGGATATCACTCTTAAATTCTTCCGTTGGCTTGCAGAAATCCAGGGATAGTACTCTTAGAAGCCTCCAACGGTTTGCAGAATCCGCGGATTGGATTGTCACAATCCATTTGGACTGTATCCAATGGCAGTTTTGGATTAATCTGCATGGCTCGAAACTGAAACAATTCAACAACAGTTTTTACACCACAGAACAATTTTTTATAGAAAAATCCGTGAAAATCTGATTCGCCCATCTCTACTCTATTCCCATTCATGCTCAGGTTAAAAATGTATCACTTTTTTCTTTTTAATATTTTTAACACTCACCCTTTCCTCTGTCACTCTACTGCCCAAACTGTAATGCATGCCATTATTTTATTCTGTCTTGACTATTCTAAGCTATTTGTTCTCCCTGCCCCACAAATTTCTCCTTGGCAACCTATCCAAAATGCAGCAGCTGGGATACGTTCACTTCATACCAGAACAGTGTCTGATCCTGTCCTCCTTATTTCCTCTCCTGGCTTCCTATCAAATTCCAAGTCACCTACAACGTTCTCCTACTTACCTTCAAAGTCTATACTTGTATGCTCATCCGCACATCGAAGCTTTGATTTTTCACTACAGTACTGCTCATCTCCTGCTCTCTGTTCATAACTGTCTCATTTCTATCCCTTGCATCTGTACTGCTCTTTTTGGCCTGCAACCTTTTGTATTCACTGCCCCCTCCCTACCTCTGGCACTCGCTTACACAGGGCAACTTCTGTCTTACCTTGAAATCAAATCCGAGAACACATCTTCTGAACGAAGCACAAAAGGACTTACCAATAGAGATGGGCCAATTTTTTTTGACAAATTTAGATCTGCAGCAGATTCCTTTGGTCCACGTATTAAAAATATACTCCACAGTATCCGCAACCCGTGGATGGATTTGTAGAATCCAATCCGCTGATTCAGCAAACCCGCCAACGGATTGCTGAATCTGTGAGTTGGTTTCTACAAATCCGTCCACGGGTTGTATCCAATGGCGTTTTTTTTATCAATCCACGTGGATTAAAACCGACTAAATTTCGTTTGCGGATTTTGCACCGCAAAACCGACTTTGGGAGAAAATGCGAGAAATTATGGGAAACGGATTTGGGCGGATCCGCCCATCTCTACTTGCCAACCATCGTGGTCAGGCACTGCCATCCACCGCACTTACGTCTTCCCCGTCTGTCTCTGTACATTTCACAACTACCACTTACAGTACATTATAAAATGTCTATATTGGGGCTGGTATTCCACTTTCTATTGCACTTCTTGTATTAAAAGGTAATATCTTATATTGTTTATTTTGTAAAACGCTGCTGCATACATTGTTGGAGCTGTAGTAATAAAAGTCTACATACTGTATTCATACAGTTATATCTAGTTTTACTTACAAACAATGTAATAATAACCTATGTATCATAGTACAGATATTGTGAATCATCTCAGTGTGCCGAGCATCAGTGAAAATTGACTGTCTCTATTTTTGTGGGTGGCTAAATACTGTAGTGTCTGAATGCACTTTGTTAGCGTTGTCAGTTATACCCTCCTTCCCTTTATCCTTACTCACTTTCCCCTTTCTTATCTCACTCTCTTTTTTTCGCTCAGATCTAGATATGTTATTATCTATCTATTTGTATGTATGTGTACTGTATCTGTCTACCTGACATATACATCTATCTCTCTCACCAGGGAAAATAACTTCCGTTAATGATTTTGATAACAGTACAGTTTTAGCACTAAGTTAATGGACCTTGGTGGATCATCTGGGCCTCAGCGTTACAACCCTTGTTTATATTACTGCTAGCCTAACATTTTTCTTCCTAAACTTGTGCCTTCCAGAAGTGGAGGTGTTAATATTCTGTACTGTGAGCTTGAACATCCTCATTACACATTAGAGATAGAAAACCCACATAAAAAAAGTAATACCAGTGTTTCTTTTCTTTTATATGTTTTTGTCTCCACTGCCAATTTGCCACCAACAGCAGAATGAATGAAGAATCTGTTTAATTATAATTGAGACCCAGTATATCAGGGATCATAACACAATTATTCTTCTGCATGACACTCAATAGTTGTAACTTCTCAAAGTCATGTAACAGGTTTTTCCCCACCCTCTAGGGAGATCTCACTATTACAGTGTTTTGTGCTGCTCACCTGCTGGCTAACAGAATACTGAGCATCCGCCGATGGTACTGGGGACAAACAGGACAGGCTTTTGGGGTTCTTTCTCACTTCTTTACTTGGTGCAGTACCTCCATTCCCTGCAGGCCCCAGCAGAAGTGGGTGCAGTCCCTGCAGGTAAGATCTCGGGTACTCCCCCTGAATAACTGCACTCTCAGGCAGGAGTATATAAACACAGGAATGGTCTTTATTCTTCAGCAGCAGAATACAGCATACAACTGGTACACATGGATGGGTCCCTGGACTCAACTCAGGGAGCTTAAGGCCCCGAGGGTCTATCCTCATCTCCTTCCTTATTCCTTGGTGGAATAAGGGGTAGTTGTCCCACTCCCATGAGGGAGGGGAGGGAAGGAAGCCAGAGTCCTGGCTCCACACTTCCAACACAGAGAACCACTCTGGGGAGCTCCCAGAACAACCACTAAATTTAGACTCTGCAGCTACTTATGTACTCAGGGGGAAAGTCTTAGGTCTGAGCCCCTGATTGGGCAGAACACAAGCCTAGTCCCACCCTCCCTGTCACCCAAAGGAGCTTTTTACTGCAAGGGAAACCCCGGATTAACCCTAACACTACCTGCGCTGGTACCAGGGTTAATGTATTAGGCATGGTAGATTAGTAGCCAAGAGGATACATACAGTAGCTACAGTCATTTGAAAAGTTTGTTTTATTTTGTATCAGTTTGCATTTTACCCATGTGTTTCTCATAACTAGTTGTGAAACACCAAGATGCTATGATAATGCCAGTCAAATGTGACATCTAAATGTCAAGGTTATCAGTAGACGAGTAACCACCGACGGTCTAGACGCCACCAGCATCCTCCTATTTTGGGCACTTACAATATACATATGAAGGAGGCACACAGGTCTTGATTGCAATAAATACTGTTGTCTATTTATTGCATAGTTACAATACAGGCAGTCCTCGGTTATCCAACGGAATCCGTTCTGGAAGTAGCGTTGGATAGTGAAACCGTTGTAAAGGGAGTCCCATGTTTATCAGTGGCGGTGAGCGATGGATAACGCATTCAGGTGTCGGATAACGCATTCCGGCTTAGAAAAACAGCCCATAGGGTTGCATTGTAAAGCGTTGGATATGCCGTTTGTTGTAAAGTGAAACGTTGGATAGCGAGGACTACCTGTATGAGCAGACAAATGTGACGCTTTGGGGTAATGTGACGCTTTGGGTCCATTCTTCAGATAAGCCCACCAATCTAATAACTATACCCAGAATAAACCTTTAAATACAAAAACAAGGTAACTCACCACCAGAATCAGCCAACATAATTGCCTTTCTGGATGCAGAGGGGTAGGCCTCATGGTCTGGTGCATAAGTAGGTGATGACATCATCGCGCAGACGGTGCGGTAATGTTATCATGCGGCAGCAACACCAGTAATGTTCTGTTGCCTAGTAACAGTCTAAAATGCATCAACACGTGCCTGCCAGTGGTGTCGTCATCACGCTGAGAGCGCGGCGACATCATCACACGGCTGAATCAAACATAGCATTCCTGTTGCCTACAACAGTCATGAATGCAAAAATACAATGGAGGAATGCCAGATCCATCCTGAATAAATTGCAAATTGCTCGCTATAGTCTATACACTCAGAGCTATTTTCAATTAAAAGATAAAGTAGAAAAAAATGAAAGGAACAAAAAAAAATAGCTGGGACACTGACTTTATGTTATCCCAACTCAATAATAGTATGTGTTATAGGTGTGTGTATAACAGTGTCAGTCCATTCAGGGGCTGTTAGTGGGTATATAAATTATCATTCTATAATGTAATGGAAAACTAAAGTGTTAATAATCCCTTTCAGAATAGCATACATATAGAAAAAAATTGTAATGTAGGGACATTCTGCTATATACTGTTAGTATTATCTTTATACCATTTGTAGCCAAGTAGAGGGAACAGGTTAGTACAATGCATAGAGCAGAGAGCTTAATAACATGTATTGTTAATATTAACATCAAGTGTCCTGTATACCATGGGTCAGCAGACAGCTGTTTGACCAGGCTACCAAGATTCTCAGTGACCAGAGAATTGACCCATGGGTTACCACCGAACAATCTCTAGCAGTCATAGGGTGGTGGGGGGAAGGGGCAAAGGGGGGGGGAGGGGCATCTATTAAAAAAAGCCCATCAGACCCCATCCCATGACCCACCTCCAAATTCACAGGAGACATCAGTAGTGGTTATGGGCCATATAGAAACCAATGCAGGACTACTCTCTTTTTGTGACCATGAGGGGCTACTGTATCTAAAATAAATGTCCATTTAACCTCCAGCTGTAACAGTGATCTTTCTGCATCACCGCCCTTGGGTGCTGATGCCACACCTGGTAGCGGCGCTGTGCTGCATTATGACCTATGGATCTAAAATGGCGTGCGACAGAGGTGTCACTTTCTTTGCTCCCAATGTTGGTTTTATGTTGTGCTACTGTCTCTTTAACACTTCTAACTGGCATTTCAGGAGATACACCACATGCAGTAGGTGCATAAACAAGTGTAGGAATTGTTTACCCGTATGTGGATGTTTAAAATGTTCTCCCCTGATAATTCTGCGCATTTTAGGCAGGGCTATAGCCTACATGAAGCTGTTGTGAGAAACCTTTGTTTTAATCTAGTGATGGTATATTCATGTATTACAGAGACTGTGATACTCCTTGCCATTATCTGGGCAAAAATCAGGCTTTCCTGGAATATATGCCCAACATTGGGATCCCCCTGCAGGATAAACAAATCTTTAAGAATAATTTTCCGGATCTTTTTTGCCTGGCAGTTATATGTGTGGACAAATGGGATGCTTTTTTTCCTTGCCCTAACCTTAGTCTTTGTATGTAATAGTTATATCTGTGATAGAGTTTTAACAGACAAGGTGAATGCCCTAACAGTTTCTAAATTGTAACCCGTGTCCAGGAACTTTTGTTCCATCTGTCATTCTCTTAGCTAATTTTACTTCACTCACTATGTCACTTAAGTCCCCTTGGTTGAAAGTTTCCTATAAGGGATTATTAAAAACCTATAGAAGGAACCCCAAATTAAAGCACAACTTGGATAACTAGAAATAATGGATCTTCCCCTGATTAGTGTTCTGCATCCTCCACCCCTGTATATTCTTATTCATACATTTAGAGCTGACCTGTATCGTTATGGAAATACCTCCTGGTGTCCAGACTGTACATGTCACTAAGCCATTAATAGAGGAAAGTCATTTCATTTATCACTTTTAAAAATACAACATTCACTTAAAAACTGATGATAAAACATATTCTACAATGTGCCGTCGCAGGTTAAAAGTAATATGCATTAAAGGTTATAAAACAAACTACTGGATAAAAGACAGATACAATGTTAAAATGATACAATATTTCACCCGGTGAGATCTATGGTTTGAATTTGTAGCACGGCTGTAAGACAGGCACAGGTATATGTTTCATTTTCCTTTGTTCGCTAGCCAGCCAGAATTCAATCGGGGATACTTCAGTACATTTTTATTGGAAAGCAATAGATACCAGGTGGAGATATTCGTTCAGTTTTCTTGTCCTGGGGTAGCAATTCTAAGATCCTTTAAGAACCAGACCAAGGTTTGACAGGGAGCTCTGATGCTAAATTTAGTAGGCTTCGATTTATCTATTTTGGAATAGAACTTTTAATATCGAAAGGTACGGAAGGGGATTCTGCCAAAATTAGCTTTGAAACAATACTAATTTTGGCAGATGCCTCTTACAAATATAGTGATAGTGATTTAGCCGGCACAAAAATAGGTAATATGTGATACTACTACACCACATTGAGTTACCATGATTGTGCTGCCTGCATCTGTCACTTATTTCAAGTAGGTGACATAAATAACTTGATGTAGCTTTGTAACCTCAAACTGAGGATACAGTTTCTTCCATTGCTGTTGTTTTAGCCAAATAATACCTTGTAATGTTATGTTAAGTAGAGGTTTAAAATGACCAGTTCTTGACCTTTCATGTGAATGTCGGAAGTTCTTAATCTTTCTGTTGCTTGGGAGGAGAGAACATTTTTTTTTTTTTTTTTTTAAGGAGAAAGTCAACAAATTATATATTTTTCAGACAAACATCAGGATGCTTCCCTGATAGATGTGGAACATTTGGTATATCTGAGTACTGACGATTATTCAAGACTTTGCAATATACATATTCTATTATATATATATATATATATATATATTCTATTAAACAAACTGGTAAACAGATGTTTCATGAAGTCTTTATGAATATTCACCTTTTGCCTATGCAATGAAACTCCCGAATTCTTTTGTCTGTCTCTCTCTCTCTCTCTCTCTCTCTCTCTCTCTCTCTCTCTCTCTCTCTCTCTCTCTCTCTCTCTCTCTCTCTCTCTCTCTCTCTCTCTCTCTCTCTCTCTCTCTCTCTCTCTCTCTCTCTCTCTCTCTCTCTCTCTCTCTCTCTCTCTCTCTCTCTCTCTCTCTCTCTCTCTCTCTCTCTCTCTCTCTCTCTCTCTCTCTCTATATATATATATATATATATATATATATATATATATATATATCTATATATATATATATAATATATATATAGATAATTTTCCATTTTTTTGGATGGTAAAAATGCCTGTCATTTGCTTCTATTGGGAAATAAGGGTTATACTACCTAATAATTGGATGTGGAAGTGTGATGAAACTAGAGGACACAAAATGCCACTAGAATATTACAGTTCAACTTTACTGTAAGATGTCCAGGTGTTCTTGTAGGGAGCTGGCAGGATGGTGGGGATAACAGGCACTCAAGCCCTTATTAAAAGGTTAAAACATAGTACAGTATTATTGAATCAATATTTCGGTCCTAATTGTATCTTGAAAAAGCTCCCATGGAGGAACGAAACGTTGATTCAATGAAAACAGTGTTTTAACCTTTAATAGGTTCAGTGCACCTGCTTAACAAGTACAGTTGGATGCAATAATGATGTGTTATATAGCAACCTGCTGTAAATTATCCAAATGAAACTACCAGTCTCTTACCCTCAAAGAGGTCAAAGGTACATATGGCAGATGTCTATATGTAGGTGAATTCCAACAAGATGGGAGTTGTACAGTTTAATGCAGGCAGACCACAGGGCAGCCCTACTTCATCTTGCGTGAAAGGCCCCCTGGTTTGGCTGCAGGCAGAGTCCATCTCCTCTGCATCATTTCATTGATATGCGCCTCACATCCTTCCTCACAGGCGAGCAGCAGTTGCCGTGAGCTTGCAACAGCCCCAATCCCCCATATCCATTGATCGCCATTGATCTCACAGTTCAGATGTAGCATCACAAAGGTCAACAACAGTGCTCCCAACTAGTTAGGAGAGAATAATCCATAGGATGCCCGTGTATGGTGATGGAAGAGTGTTCTTTTGTGGTTACACAACCTTATCCCTTTCTTTGTCAGAGAGGCCTGCATCACTTTGCATTGCAGCCTCCTGCGGCAGAGAAAGGGTTCTTCGATTGTAAGCTCTTCGGGGCAGGGATTTCCTTTCTTATTGTCTGTTTTTGCTGCACTTATTGTATCATTTTAATTCCCTGTACTGTATTCTTTGTGAAGCGCTGAGTACACTTTTGGTGCTATATAAATAAAGACATACAATACAATACAATTTAGGTTGCCAGTTGCATAATTGTTGATCAGCAGTTTGGTTACTGCAATTTTTATATCTTAAAGGAGCCATTCTCTGTACTGTGTTTTATTTACCCGTCTCCTCCCCACCCCCTTTTTTTTTTGTTACATGTAAAGCATGGAAGCAGCGGGTCTACGAAGCTGAACCACATAAATGTCAACTCCAGGACCCCCTGCTTCCTGACCGTGGAAGGTCTAGGTTTAAATCTCCCACGTGACGTTGGCCCTTAGGAAGTTGTGACGGCTTCCTATTGATCCGCATGTTGCGAGGAATTTAAACAAGTACCAGTGTCATGTTCTCCGGTAAGTATCTCAGGAAGCAGGGGGACCCTGGAGCTGAAATTAACGTGGTTCAGCTCCGGAGACCCACTGCTTCATATACATAATTTTTTAAAGGGGAGCTCAGAGGGAACTGCTGCTTTAACCATTTTGGTGCCGTTGGTCCAGCACCAACCGTGTGCCACCAAACCTCAATGATTTGTGGGCCATGTGATCACCGTGGTAGCAATCACATAGTTGTGTTTGGTTCCATGAGAACAAAAATACAGTGGAGTGCTCTCCATTTCTGTTTTTACTGCATATTGCTCTGATGGAGTTTGTGTCCTTCCTTAGTAAATGAGCAAAATAGGCACGGTGTACCTGGAACATCAAAGCTCCCTTGGCGTGCCAGCCCTCATGAGGTGCAAGGAACGTCAATAGGGCACTGTAAAAGTTAGGAACCTAGAGTCCATATATGAGGACATGAAACCTGTGGCCTGCAGAGGCTTGGGGTGACCCTTGGACTGTTTGCTCCTGCTAATTTCAGTGTGGTTGTTCAGACAGCTATGGTAGGTTTTCACACTGAAAATCACTCTTAACAACCTACTTACTGAAGTGACGTAGATCACGGAACGCGTTGGCATTTTGTAGGACCAACTCTTACTTGCTTCTTGTGTTGCATCTATGTTTCATAAAAAGGTTTTTTTTACTTTTATATCTCTGGAGTGGCTCCATCGGTTTATGCTTCATTGAAAATAAAATACATCTTCTTTCCATGTAATTGTTACAACTTGCCCCAGGAATTTCCAACTATCACAAGAAGAGGTGTACAAAACTTTTTCATGAGGTCGCAAACCAGGCAAAATTGTCCTTATTCAGTTGCGAAAAAAACAGTGACTCCGTGAGAGTTTGCAAGTGATTTGCCAAGCATTAAGTCAATATGCACGGCAATTTCATTTAAAATGCTAATTTGCAAAATTAACTAAAATCGCAAGGTCGGAAAGTGTTGAGACTATAAATAGGGCCCATGCACCATGTTTCTTTCACTGTCTCAAACTTACTGTGCTTATTTTGGCCCCATAATTAGTCCTTACTATTAAGTTCATATTATATGAATATTATTTGTCAAAGGGCTGCAGTCGTTTGCTGCCGTTCACTGCTGTTTGTGCACTGCACCCGCTAACACCTCGAACTGGAAATACTAAAGCTTCATGTTGAGTAATGACTTCAGCCCCCTGTCAGCTCTGGAATACTGTTACTTTGCTCTTCCTTACTTACCTCCATTCTCTCACTTTGAGTTTTGTCTCACCCCTAGCTCTCACACTTTCTCCCTTAAACCCTCCTTCCTAATTTCAAATTCTCTACTGACATCTCCCTCTATTTTCAGCCATCAACTCCATCTGCTTCTCCCATCACATCACCATAACTAGAGATGGGCGAATGTTTGGGGCGAATTTGGATCCGCAGCAGATTGTCCGCTTCCTTTGGTCCGCAGATTTCAGAGCGGATCAATCTCTAAACAAGGCGATTCACGTTTTGCAGATTTTGTATTATTATTATTACCAATACACTCTGCGGATTCTGCAACCCGTGGACGGATTTTTAGAATCCAATCTGCAGATTCAGCAATCTGTTGGTGGAGTCTTAAGAATCTACAAATCCGTCCACGGATTGTATCCAATGGCGGTTCTTGATGAATTTGAACAGATTAAAACCGACCACGGATTTTATACAGTGAAACGGATTTTGGGGGGGAAATGCGACAAAATCCGGGAAACGGATTTGGACGAATTCACCCACCTCTACCCACCCGCAGCCTTCTGGGGAGGGAGGCACGAGCGCTGCGGCTCCCAGGAAGGGGGCCGCAGCTGAAAAAGATTGCGCAGAGCTGATTTAGCACACCAAGATTTTCCTTCCATCAGCCTCACCCCCAGACCTAGGAACAGATAGGGTGGCGCAGTGAGCCAATATTTTCCCCACGCTGTACATTTTTAACATCATACCTCCTGTTCCCTCCCTCTCTTTCTTAACCTTGAAACCACTCTCTTTGTCTCTTTCCCCCCCTTTCTCTCCATGTTACTGTCATCTACTACCCCCAGTGACCGACCTCTACATTTCTTGGCAATTTTGCCATTTGGCTTCCTCACTTGTGGCACACCTACTGTCATTCTGGGAGACTTTATTTTACCTATTTACAATTCCAATGCTACTCCAGCCTCCCAATTTCTCTTCTAAACCTTCTCCTCTGGTCTCTTCCAGTGGATTACCTCTCCTACTTATTTGACCTGTTTGTCTCCTACTTCTGCTCAGATATACAGCAGGAAATACTGTTTGTTTCAACATTGCCCCTTATTCCCTGTAGACTGTAAACTATTAGGAGTAGGGCCCTCCTTACTTTTTGTATCTGTTTGTGCTTTTTTGTCTTACTTGGAATGTCATTCTGTATATGTAATTTATATCACTCTGTATCCCCATTGTACCACTCCACGGAATATGTTGGCTTTTTACAAACGATACTATTAATAACAATAATAATAATTAATCAAATTTAGGATATAAAACAAAAACTTACAGTTCACAAATGCATTTTAGACAGTTTTGCACTTCTCTCTGTGCAATGCAATGTCTTGTCATCTCATGAGCTGCTGGAGAGGTTCATTGACTTAATTTTCAGATCTTTGTCCCACTTACCAACTCATTTTTGAACACTACTGATAACCGTCTTCCTTGCCATGGAGGCCTGCAGCATATAGCTTTGCAATCCCCTCTGCAGCACTGGGATTGAGACTAGACATATTGATGGTGTCTATGAATTAGATGCTGTAACTCATGCCAACCAGTATTCTAAATATAACTAGAGATTAACCCCTTTTTTATGTTGCCAGTGCCTACAACCCAATGCCTTTCACACGTTCAGACGGCAAAAATTGTTCATTATATTGCTGCCAGAGGCGACAGCGATCCTCTTCTGGCAGCAATTGAGTTAAAAAGAAAAGAAAGGGCATTGTGTGTCAATAGCATTCTCTGCCTAAGAAATAAAAAGCTTCTTAAAATAGTACTCCTTTGTGTGTTTTGCCATTGTTCTTTTTTTCACTTACAGTAGCGTCAATAGCGAACTGTAAGTTTTACAAAGTACACAAAGATTAAACGGGTATTTAACCAGTTTTTTTTAAAGATGTAACCCCTCTATATTTTCCTATATGTATTAATATGAATATACTGTACTCGGGCAGGAGCCTGAGCATCACCCCTGTACCTGAGAGAGAGTATTCAGCCTGCAAATAACCAGTCTGGAGTCAAACAACACAGCGGGACCCGTAGCTTATAAATAATGGTACTTTATAGGTAGGGAACACAGGAATCATATGCAGTGGCATTCAATGTCAGGAGACCACAGACAACACTTAAGGCTATATACATACAGTGTAATAACAAACCTCGCTGTGAAAATGTCCCACAGAGTCACTTGTTCAATCCCGTTGTCCCGTGTGCTAACTAAAAGGTAGATGCTGGCACAGTGTTGGCGATTGTGTAGTGTTATGTAGTTGCAGGTCTCCTACTTTACATGGGGTGTCGTACTCGGGGTACTTAGAAAGGTTACTGATGTGTTTTGTAGCAGCGATCTCCCAGCTGAGATATAGCTTTATAACTCACAACTTTGAACCACAGCTTGCACAGGTTCTCTCCTACCATCCTGCTGGTCTTTTATGCTCTGCCACCTCGCTGTCTTCCCTACTGGCTCCTCAGGAGAGGTCCTCTCTCCTCTCTTGAAGGTCTCTCTCAGCTCACTCCTTCCTGCCTTTGTATTCCCACACTCCCATTGCCATGACGTCTCATCTCCTCAGGGGCCAATGGGCTTATTCCTTTCTTCTGCTCTCAGTCATTGGCCGGAGAGTATGTCCATCAATACACTTGGCACTGTGGTATGCAGAGCAGGTTAACTCCTTCGATCCACCGGGGGGCAGCGTGTATACATAAATATATACTAAGGTGTGTTACACTCTCCCCCTGCTAGAAATGTTAATGCCCTCATCAATTCCACAGTTGTATCATACAAAACAATAACAAACAAGCATAGAGGCAGGAGATGGTATATACCCAACATATACTGTGTATATATATATATATATATATATATATATATATATATATATATATACAACCCTCACTCCCCACCCCTAGCCGCCTGTGCCTCCTCTCGATTCAAATCATTTGCCTTACTCACTCCCCTCCACTGGAACAATCTCCCCCACCACATCCAATCTGTCCCCTCCTTAACTATCTTCAGAAACCAACTCAAAACATATCTCTTCTCCATCACATTCCATGATCCCAGTTAACCTCCTTATTTCCCTTTCCTTATCCCACCCTCCCCAAGCCCATGATCTCTTCTACCCTCACCCCTTCCTAAAGTCTCTCCAAACCCCTACAAAATCACCCAACTCACCGCTCCAATCGCCGCCACTGTCCACACTGTCAGACTCATCTCCATGCCACCGACAAGACTAAATCCAGAGACCTGACCCCAACCATCGCCCACCAACCAAGCAAGCTCTCACTACACCTAACTCATAGCCTGACCTTAATGTTCCCACACCTGCTCACCACAAAGACATTTTAACAATGACTCTCTGCCCATCACATAACATTTTCCATATGCAACCCTGCTATTATTTTACTAAATAATGTACAGCACCCTGGATAAGGGTGCAATATAAATGTTGTTAGAAATAAATATATACTTTCAAAGAGAATTGTCAAGTTTACAAAACAAAAAAATGGCAAGTATTGAAAGTCACTGTCCATACTTGTTTACCGATGCTTCCTGAGTTTTTACTGTCTTTTGTGTATACCTCTATGGGATTGATTAATGGGTTCATTTACCTTATCTGCTATGCTATCTCTTGTAATCTGTATTCAGTAAGATATATTTGATATCATACACTTTGTCATCGAAAAAGCAATTGTCATTCTGATGTAATATATGTTTTCATCCTCCCTTCTTTTTTTTCTGTATTCCTATATTTTTTTTTAACAAAAAATGTGTAGATCACATGACCCTCTATATGCTGCTAGTCTGTCAAAAAGTGGCAACATTATTTAGCAATTTGACCTTTTCAGAAACTGTTAAAGTTAAGAGAAATTTGCCAAACAAATGAGCAAAAAATCTTTTGGCAAATCCGCCCAAATTCGTTTCCCGGATTATCGCTGATGTTAACCCCCCCACCCCCCCGCCATCCCAAAAAAATTGTGGATGGATCTACGGATCTGTAGAATCCAATGCCGCAGATTCAGCAATCCGTTGTTGTACAAATCCAGCCACGGGTTGTAGAATCCGCGGAGTGTAATGGTAATAATAATTAAAAAATCCGCAAAGCACAAATCGCCCTTTTTGACATTGATCCGCTGAAATCCGTGAACCAAACCGGACAACCTGCTGTGGATCCAAATTCATCCAAAACAATTTGCCCATCTCTAGCCCTGACTTTTTAAACAATCGTGGAACTAATGGGCGCTGTCCACAGGAACCAATCAGTAAAGGGAATACTACACATCTTAACAATGTTCCTCATAACTAAATATGTCCTGAACATGTGGTCTCCCGACAAGAAGACCGCTCCATGGCACAACCTGGCTCACATTCGATTAAAAAGATTGCTGATTTAAAATGTTGTATTTATACTATAAGAATACTATTACAATATTTTGTAAATTAGAATTGCTTGACTTGAAGAAGAATGGAAATTGTGTCTTATAATATCAATTGTTAGTCCAAATAAAAAAGGCATCACCTAATACTTAAGTACTTATTTATACTATGAGCAAAAGAAGACTTACTGCACTTAAAATGTAATTTTAAAGATATTTTGAAGGCTTCTAACTAAGAAAAATCAATAGTGGTAGTCTGTACCATGAGTATAATCTCATTAACAAATTTGTTATCCAGATATGCTAACAGTACTTGGTCTCATACTGTTTATAGACTAAGATGTCGGTGGAATCGAACTACTGGGTATTGCTACAGTATGTGTATTGTTATTACATTTTCCTTACTGTGGGGGAGGGGGGGGTGCCTTTTATTCTAATTAATCTCATCCTCCTACACATCTCACCTGATTCACTAGTTTCAATGGGACCGAATCCCCCACTTCAAGACATGATTCACGTCAACAGAGTTGCATGGGATTCCCCATCTAAACATCCAGTGTGTGCTACAATCTCCAGCCTACGGGAATGAAAAGGATAAGAGAGCTATGAAAGAGGGAAGGACATGAATCATAACAACATCACAGTTTCTACAGTCAGATGTCCTTGTAGCGTCGTAGCTTGTATAAGCAGTTACATTCACTTTTGTGCCAGTGTTGTTGCATTCAAATATTCTATTGGAAAGTGCAGTCAATTCTAAACCAAAATACTTTTTGCTATCTCACAATGCAGCTGTGGAATTCATTTTGAAAACAGACAGAGTTTTTCATTAAAGAATAATATTGTCAAAACTCAGAAGATTTTATTTGAGAGTAAAATTTAGATCTAGTCATAAATGCAGATACATTGTATAAGGGGGTAGCTTTTAACCCCAGTTCCCGCCTGCGAAATCTCTTGTTAATCCTTTAAAAGATATCAGAACCAATGATACACATACAGTACTACTACAGCTGCTAGAAATGTACACAATTATCAACCAGTTAGAAAACAGTTAACTTGTAAGCCATTTGCCACGAGCAGATTTCCACTGGCAACAAAGGGTATATATATATATGGGAGTTATAGTGTTAATGTTAAATCTTGCATTTATGATGCATTGTAGAGGAATCACCATTAATTACAGTTCTGATATTTTATCTTGTGACTTAAATAATACTAATGGGTTGAGTGATGCTGCCTACAGACATGTCAGCTATGATGGTGGGAGACACCAGGACTTCCAAATAAAGGTTTCAGCCACAGCTCATCCTACTGCCGGCATAGTCCGATTATTCCGCTTTACTCTGACATTTTTCTCGTTATATTGTGACGTGTGTGATGTAGACATTGTAATAAACGGTGTATATTTTCTACATTGTATTATATAGTAACTCTTGCCATTATATTATACCCCCAGGGGAGGGGGGGGGATTTTTGGATGATCATCCATTTCCTGCCAGACACTCTGAGGCCAAAAGGCTGGTGTGGCTCTGTCTGAGGAGGCAATCTTGTCTCTGTCCTTTGTTGTGCATACCTGCCTCTATCCCATTGTTAGCCAGCTACACTAGTTCCTGGCTCCGCTTTGTCTGAGGTCCTATGCACACCTCCAACACTGATTAGCTGTCTCCCAACCCTGTGGTCAACCTGATTGGCTTGTTTGCAATCTGGCACTCACACTTCTAACTTAATTGGTTGGTTCCACAAGCTCTGGCATTTACAAAACAAAGGATTACCCTGTATGTCTATCCCAACCTGAAGCTGCATTCTGGTTTTGAATGGTAGGTAGGTTTAGCGTTACCACAAGCATCACACTTGGTGCCATTGAATTGCTTGACATGCACTGTGTGCTGTAACCTTGAATCCTGGGCTCTGTAACTAAGAACTCACTCTTCTCAAATGACTTTGTTCCCATGATCCCAGGGGCTTTCAACCTGTGCTCCGACGCAACCAAACTTACTGCAACCAGCCGTGCTGTAAGTTTTGGGTTTCCTACTACCTTGGTACCTGTTTCTTTTCAGTATTGCTATTCCTTTTTTTTTATACTGTACCTTTTTATTTTAACGTGTAATAGCTCTCTCGACTGCACTAGAAGCTCACATGCTCTGTATAATGTTACTCATTTTTTAGGGTTCTATTTGTTTTTGGTGTACTGTACTTTTTGGAAACCTTATAGTAGGCCCAATTGCCCCCCCCAGAAACCAAGATATAATTTTGTAGAAAGTCACAGCTCTTACAAGTGTCTGTGTGGTCCCAGTAATAGGTGAAGTACATTGCAGAAGGATCAGGTGCCTATTCAGACGGAGGAGGTCTGAGAGGTACACTTGGGTGACCTTAAAGGCTTCCTGTGTGGTAGCACACTACCTTTTTTGGTGTAGCCAGCATTGAATTCTGAGAACCAAGGTGCTTATCAGAACTTGGTTCACTGGTCACTAACCTTCTTGGTGTCGGTTTTCATGGTTGTGTTGTCACAACAACGGTTTTCTGTGAGTTGCTGATTTGGACTAAATCTCAAAGATTTCAATGGATTCTCACTGATTATTTACAACATTTTTGCTACACTGTTTGTCTACAGACATGCATGATATACAGATGCAGCCACCAGTATTAGATCACTTGCCTTGGAAAATCTGGGGAAATAGCCCAATAAACTGCAACATTTCAGTGAGATTACTGCAGCCAGACTAATGGCCCATCGGATTAACACAGTGAGAGCTCGCTGCAGTCCCATTCAAACTGAATGGGACTGCAGGGACCCCTGCTGTGTTAATACGATGGGCCATTAGTAATCTCACAGAAATGTTGAGGCATGTTGAGGCATTTACTGTGAGATGCCTTAGTTTTTACCCAGGCAAGTTATCGGATACTGGTGGCTGCATCTGTAGCAATACATTGCAATAGATGATTTCCTTCAAAACCATTCTTTTCACCGATAGAAGTGACGAGGAGGGGATAAATGAATTAGTGAAGTACTTCAGCAAACCTCTTCACAGCCTCTTTGTTGTGCATAATGATGAATTAAAATAAGCTACAGTACAGAGAGCAATTTCGTAGTTTACCTATATTTCCTGGAAAAATATTGTTTCAGTGCTACTAAAATAGATCGTTTTAGACCATCTCCATTAAAAGGAATATGCTGTGATTGTTACTTCACACTTCCAACCGTCTAAACCTTGACCCAGCAACATCTCCTTTCACTAATACCCCCAACTACTCCACTAAAATCAATAGATTGAAAGGGACAGTTAGGATACCCAAGTCACCGGTTTGTTAATCGTTTGCAAACTTTCTGCCACTAGCCTTGCTGAATCGTCCCTGTTCACTATCTATCCTAAAACCATAAACCTATTAAGCTAACATGGTCCTTAGTTAAGAATCTTCATCTGAATATATGCACCATAAGTGCCCCTTAACACTTTATATCTAACTCTGAGGTCCATTTTGAAACTTTAGCATTACACTAAACCTTCCACTTTCACAAATATTTCCAATAGTTTCATACAATTATGAAAGCAGGTGGAAATAGTGGGCTCTCTTTGACCCACTTAGAGATCCATATGTAATCCAACATCCAATCAACTAAAAAAAGCGAGCAAAACCACTTCAAAAACCAAAACACAAAAAAAAAAAAACATTTTAAAACCAAAACACAACTAAAAGTGCCCACCCTGTTTTTTTTTGTTTTTTTTAAGGAATGCGCAGTTTAGAAAATCGTTGAGCAGGGAAAAAACTAGAGAGGTTAAAACAGACACCTTGCTGTACAGTATTGTGAATAAATATTTAAAGAGTTAACAAAAAACATACAGGGGGAACCCAGATCCCTAGCCCTAATGGTTTCCTATAAGTGGACGCAATGTTTTCTTTGCACCTTTAATGACAAAGGGGATACAATTAATTGTCAATAATCAATACATACTGTATATGTTCTAATCAATAAAGATAGATTCCCCCCCCCAGAGTGCATTTACATCTTATATATTTTCCTCAGCCTGTTCCAGTCTCAATAAAATCAAATAGTATTTAACCTGGTGTGGTTTTCACATTTAAATACAGTATGAAAGTGTGACATCATAATGAGTGATGAATGATTTGCAAATGCTTCGAGCTGAATGGTATCTCCAGCTTGACCACTTTATTCTTCATTTTTTATCGTCTCTGCTCTTGGCTGGGCAGGGAAAGACACGCACTGAACTAACAAGTAGCAGTGGGATATAAAGTAACGCCATGGTGTGGGTATCATGGTGTTATGAGATGACCAATATAAGTATAATAAATAAAGTTCTCACTCCCTGCTCAGAAATCCTCTGTAGGGCCCTCTTCACGGGTCCCAGAAGTAGAACAATTTTAGCGCAGTCTAGGGGGAGCATATAGGAGAAAAAACAACACAAACAACTCTAAGTGCAGGCTCTAATGTGCAGCCTACTCACAGGATGTCAATAGTACTAAAGCGACTCCAAAACTGTGGCAATACTGTGTCTTTATACCAGGTCAGAATGTGTAACAGATGAAAATGTCCCCAGACAGGAGTATCAGGAGAGATGAACCTCAGCAATATAAAAGAAAAATAGCGATAGCACAGATCAATACGATAAAAAAAAATTTATGTTTAAGAAAATAAAAATTTGCACTTATAATAATGCAAAGTTAAAAAGGCACGTAACACTGTCATGTGTGTTTGGCATGCACCATTGGATACTGCCGCTCTCCGCATTAACCTCCGTTCGGACGCTCCGTCACTCTCGGGAACCCTACACGATCTGAAGCCTCCCCCCTGATAGTGTTAGCGGTCTCAGCTCTGTCACGTCCTCGTGGTGCATGTCACTTCCGGAGTTCTTTTGGTGATCAGCTGGCAGTCAAGAGCACGTCTGCCCGGTGCTCTATGCTAGGCCGATTACCCCCACTCTACACGTTTCGCCAAAACGAGGGTCGCGACTTCGTCAGGAGTGTACCGCCTACATGGTATTACCTACTATATATATATATACTATGCAATTATACCAATTAAAAAACTCTTATTGAATTAATTAGTATAATTTCACAGTGTATATACTGTAAGAGCCAAGATTTAAACTGCTACACCATTTTTAGCACTATCATCTGCACTTAGAGTTGTTGGTGTTGTTTTTTTCTCCTATATGCTCCCTCTGGACTGCTCTAAAAAAGTTATGAGATGACCAGGCAGTGTCCTAACTGTATAATTTTAATAATTTAGTAAGGCAACATCTATCAGAAAAGGTAACAATTATACTCAAGTAGAAATCAATTACATTTGTATGACTGATTTTATTACGGTAATTTTAAGTTCAGGCTTTTCATGTCAAGGAATAAATACAGGACAATTACTGTATGCGTCCCAACCGACCTTTCAGGAACAACGGAACAAGTCAATGAAATAAGGGACAATCTTGTATATATGGGACATCTGCATCCCTAGGTGTGATGGAAGGTCAACAGGACTCTATCAAATAAAAAGGCTTAGCCCCAGCCTCGTAGCCTCTCTGTTCCTCTTGCTCATGGGGTTATTTGTGGCGTTATATGTCGCAGTAGTGGCGTTGTGGTGGTTTTATGAGTTATTTTGTGATTGGCTGTTGGCTGCCACTGGGGACAACATGCGAAGGCACCTGCTCACTGGTCGGCCGCTCTCTCCATGGCCACCATATATACCAGCAGCCAATGTCCCTTTTGGTGTCTGCTAGTCCCTACGTTGGGATCCTGGAGCTCTTGCGCTTCCCCATGTGAGTCTGTGCAGCTCAGCGCAGCTGAAGGCCCTTTAAAATTGGCATAGGTTAGCGCCTCTCTGATTGGCCCAATCAACCCAGCATCCGTCGAGTGCATTGCATTCTGATTGGCTGCTTGGTTAAAACGCCCCCAGCCTCCTCCATGTGGGGCAGTTTAAATTGTAGTCAGTAGGGGCCATCCCCAAATTTTATTGTACAAATTCAATATCCCCCAAAACGCTTTGATTGGTCCAATTACGATCCAGCTTTTCTGATTGTCTAAAACAAAATCTCAACGTTTCTCAATGGAGGCGGGAGATTTAAAAGTACCTGCACATAGAGAAACCTTCAGGCAATCTAAAGAACATAGCACTATCCAGGTTGCTATGCATTAAGCTTTCCAGGAACCCATCTTGATTGACCAATGCATGTACTCGCTGTCTACCCTCTTTCAGGCACAGGACAAGACATGGGCGACATTTTTATGTGGATTTGGATCCACCTGAGATCCATCGGTTACTTTGGTCTGCGGATTTCCACCGATCATTCTCAAAAAGGCCAATCCACAATTTCTTTTTCCTTCAGACACAGAGAGCAATCCGTTTCCAGGCGTATTTTTAAGAATATTCTTATTACAACTAATAATAGTGCTTGCTTCTCGTACCACAGTTGTAACTGTGTAATCCCTAGAGCAGCAGAGATGGCTCCCATTTTCCTCTAACCCAGTAGAGCAAGGTAGCCTATGTTTTTTTTTATTTAATGTTACTTGGCCTCAGTAACTCATAGCCCGCAGCATATATTATTTCTTTGTGCTTGAAGTGCTTTCAAGGTTACAATCAACACAATAGATATCCCTTGGAGGTATGCTGTTAGTAGACAGTGCGCACTGCAACCCATCAGCTGGTTTAGCTCACCTTGCTAGAGCTGCGGCCTATAAAAGCCTTGGCTGTGGGTTGTAGTCCTGTTGGGTCTGACACCATTCCAGTCATTAGGTTTGTACCTTATAGTTGGTGTGGAAATCCTTTTAAGAAGTGTGGGATGGGACTCATTTAAATACAGTTTGCCTAGACATTAGCATATCTCCCAGCCAGGTGCTCCTATTTCAGCACAGGCATGTCCCCCTAATGTATTTGGAGTGTCTTCTGAGGGGACACTTATTAAATTAGAAATCTCTCTCGATACCAAATGTGTATATATTTTAAAAATCATCTTTAAAACTTAGTTTTAATATATGGTGATTTTCTGTAGCTACTGCCTTTTCAGACTCTCCAACATGTTGCACATTAAAAAATGGGTTGCTGGAAGGTGTCCATAGAGGTGCCTTTATGAGGAAGCATGCTGTAAGCCGATGGAAGGGAGGCTCCCCCGACAGGTACCTCCGTAGGCACGCTCCAGCAGGCAACTGCATGCCCCCTTCCCAGGCCTCTATTACTGGCCCCCTCAATCCTGCAGGGCAGCTGTATCTCTCTCTTTCTCTCTCTTTCTCACTGTATTCAGTGACGGATTTGAATGAATCCGTCCGGATTTTTATGTATCCGCTCTCCATGGACTAGCCCTTGTCCAGTTCTCATATACTTGTAAGTGCTAGGTTTTTTGTGTGTTTCTCCCTTTTTTTTAACTCATTGTTGTGTGTATTGTATTCCCCTTTTTTGTACGTTTCCTATTAATCCTTTAGATCATGGGTGCACAAACTTCTTGAGTTGTGGCCCCCTTCCCAGGATCTGCAGCGTTCACGCCCTCCCTCTCCCAATGGCACAGCGTCAAATGACGTCTGGGTCATGTGACGTCACGTGACCCCATCGCGTCATTTGACACGCGTTGCCATGGCGAAGCGTCCCCGAAGACCCGGCTGGCAGCAGGTAAGTGAGTTAGAGAGGCCTCACGCCTCCCCCGGCATTTAATTTAAATGCCGTGGGGAAGAGCGCGGGGCCTCTGTAACCGCCGCGCCTCCCCTAGAAATTCTCCCGCCCCTCCAGTTGGCGCCCTGCTGCTTTAGATGAATAGCTTGCTTGCCTGACTGATTGTAGTCCATGTGATCCACATAGTGTATTGTATTTGTGTTAATCCTTTCTGTGCCAGCTGGATCTCTGGGAGCCTTGTGCCCTCAGAGTGTGCAGAGGTCTCATTGCCTCCAAAGTTTGCATGCTGGTCTTTGAAGTGGGTTTGACTCCCTGTGTGAGTCTGTGGTTACTGGGAAGGGTGGGAAGGTTGCCCCTGTATACAAGCAAGAAGCTCTTGGGTGGGTTCTCCATCATAGCCTGGTAGCGCTATCTCATAGTGAGTGTAGATTAGGATTGGGCACACTGTGCCCTTGCGAACCGTGTAAAGACTCAATATTACAGGCTGGGGCATAGAGCAAGCCTCCATTCTGTGACTTTTGGCATCCTCAAAAAAAAGTACTGTTCTCCAGAATCTTAATAAAGGAAGAAGGACAAAAAATAGGCCTTGGAGGGATAGAACCTGATTTACCTTCGTGACCCTGAGTAAGTCACTTTTCTCCTAATGCCACTGAAAGCTACTGTAGCAAGTTAATATGGGCATTTATTCACTATATCTGTAACTCAATGTACAAACATAAGACAAATGAAGGGATATGATACAGCTTACATCAAAATTAGGATTATTTTGGCCTTCCCGTCATAGTTTGTGGAGGCCAATATGGTGGAGATTGTAGTGCCAGAGAAGGAGGAGAGAGGAAAGATGGTGGTTGCAATTCAGGCCAGCAGGTATAGAGAGAAAATAGTAGGATACATGCAGTAGTCATTATCAGGTGCATTAATGTGTCAGCATTGCACAAATAATGTGACAAATGATCCATGTGTAGCGCTGCTTACCCCTCCCCCTCTGGGAGATTCGGCCCTTGCGTGGTGCATAGTACAGCTGAACACCGTTGTAATGTGGTGTTCGGGGTCCACATGATGAGACCGCGTTATAACCGGGATCAACAAAAAGAATGGCCAGAAGTGCAGGTCTTCACTGCTGGGAGGGTCGAGAAGCACTGTCCTGAACAGGGCAGGCCTCAGCAGGGACATATGTGGTTGAGGCCAGTGGTTGAGGCTAGTGTCATAAGCCTAAGGCTGCGAACCCGCTGCGGCCGGCGGGGTGCGCGGCCGCATGGCCGCGAACCACCTGACCCTTGCCCGAGTGGTCCCTGCCCCCGCTGCCTCCTTCTGACAGGGCTGACTACGTACTGTGACGCGTCAGCCGGCCGATGTTGCAAGAATCTTGTGAATTTCGGCGTTGACGCGTCACGTGGTACGTGAGTCAGCCAATGGGGAGGAGGGGAGGGAAGGAGCTAGGTGGGAAGCGCCTTGGGCAGGGAGCAGGGAAGGAGCTGCGTGTTATTAAAGTGTGTGTGTGTGTATATATAAATACAGTATGTATGTGTGTGGGGGGTGGACAGCACCACGATCGGAGCCCGCCCCCCTCCCTCCCACTCCCACCCCCCTCCCTCCCACTCCCAACCCCCTCCCTCCCACTCCCACCCACTCCCTCTCCGGCTCCCGGCTCCCTACAGACCGCATATCGCGGTCTGTGTCTGTCAGCGCCCCGCCTATCTGCAGTGCAGGCGCGCTGACTGATGGAGTGGGGCCTTAGCCTTAGGCTACGGCCTCAGTGCCTGCACTGCACACCTGCGATGCTGGTGAACTGCAGGGGAAAAGACAGGGGAGAGTGTGACGGGGGCGCAACCATGACATCACCCGGAAGTTCACCATCATTGGCTGAACCGCCAGGGGGCGTGGCCTAGCGCTCCATCGCTAGGTCTAATCACAATTTATGTAGGTCTTAAAAACTCGCCGCGCAGCACAGCGGCCGCCCCTCACAGCGGTCCCGGTCCCATTGAGGGTTGGCTCTTGTCCCCGCAGCACCCGCCATAGCGAGCACTGCAGCAGCCAGCAGGGACCAAGCCTAACAGCGTCCTGCTCCAGTCCCAAGAGTTTGGGCTTACCACAGCCCCAGAGTGGTAGTATAGGGGTGGCATCAGTGGCCGCAAGGGGCCGGCGACCCCTTCCTGCATATTGGGACAGATACTCATGTTGGTCGGCGGGGAACAGAGAGGTACTCATGATCGGAAGTCCCTCACTGCTTCCCAGGGTCGCTCCAGTCGCTATACTGGTGAGATCTAAGTAGGTGAGCTGGTCCTGCGCCAGAAGTAAAGCCACATTCGGAAGTGCGCCATGGCTCCTCATGTTGAATAAGGCGCCACCCGGCACCTCCTCGTGGTAGGCTGCAGCAGAAGCCTGGAGAAGGTAAGGGGGTGGTGCCTCACTGCTACAATGGTCTGGAAAAGCAGACGGTTTCTCCTGATCCTCCGCAGATGGTTCCTTCTCCTTGCTGGGAGTCTCCACTGTCGTGGGACTCCTCCGAGGCTCTGGACGCACCAGCGCCTGCCGCAGGGACATCTCGGGATCAGTGCTCCTCCGCAGCATGCTCCAGGTAGGCAATCTCTCATCCGCAAGATCTTTGAAGCAGGTGTCCATCAGGCAGCCCTCCACATTCTCCTGACTGCTGGCATCTTTCTCAGATGGGGGTAAGGACACATCCTCCAGGGAACGGTGTTGGGCCCCCCACATTCCCGGGCGGCAATTGGCACAAAGCTATCCTGTGCCGCCAGGGGAAGCGCACCCAACTCTTCCGGGGCAGTCCGCTTACCCTGCAGGGTGGTCACAGAGCACTCCAGTCCGTCGCAGGCACCACAGCTGGTACCACAGTAGGCACCAGTATACTGGGGGCCTCCGGTCACGGGGATTAGGGCACACAGGCCCAAGAAGGTTTCCGTTCTGCAAAGGACAGGATAAGCGCACCAATGAGTGCGAAGGCCCGATCATCGGCCTGGGTAGATAACGCTGACACAGGGCTTGAAGGCCGCATATAATACACCCCGCAGTGTGGGCACATGGCGATAGGGCTGTCTTCGACCCCAGGGAGCCAGCATTAGGGACAAAGGCACCACAGATGGTACCTTCCATCCACCTCCACCACCAGGTAGCCTCTTGGCAGGCAGAATGATGTAATGTTAAGAATAGACATCTTGTCCTCTTATGCAGGAATCGAGCAGGATAGATCAGAGGTATTTGGCAGCTCTTATGTGTAGCTCAGCTCCGTGGAACTGAAGTAGAGCAGGATGTGTTTGGCTCGTCCCAGAATAGGAACAGTATCTGATTGGCCATCTCTGTCGTGCCTTCTACCTTTGATGGAATTTAGAGCAGGTGCATGAAAGAGCAGGGTGTGACTTGGCTCCGGCTGAACTAGTCACAGTGGTGGGCGCGGTTTCGGCTTGGCGCCGAAAGCTTGCAACTTTTTGCTGGAAATATTTTGCACTTTGCAGCAAGCCCATGCGATCCTGTTTGTCCGATCCATGTGGGGTGCCCCCTGATGCTGGAGCCACCGTTTTGAGTGAACAGACAGTACAGTCAATTGGGAGGAAAGGTACACAGGGTCCGTGGCAACACCTCATGGGCCTGTCCCTTGTGTTGAATTGAATAAAGGTTGCGACTAACCATATTCCCTGAGCAAAGCCCCAGAGTATGCCCCAGAAATTTTGCTTCTGTAGAGAATTTCACGTTGCCTGGTGTAGTCTCAGGGTACGCCGCAACAAAGCAGTCTCTAATATATGGGTATCCACGCTCCATGGAGTAACCTCAGGGTATGCCCCAGCATAGCCTTTAATTTCGGCAAGGTTCTAGTTAACCTCCTCTCTGGTGATGCCTCAGAGAGAGATTCCCCCCTTCCTTACTGCTGTATCTTGCTGCTGAAAACCTGACCTGTTGCTGATCTCAGCAGTACCTCCAATTGTAGCACTGCTCCCCGATATCCCCCCCCCCCCCCTCTGGGAGATTGGCTGGCTTCCATGTGTGAGTTGGTGCATTGTAACTATAGGCTGCAGGCGATCTGAGGGTCTGCGATGTTGTGGGGATAACAGGACAGGCTTTGGGTTGTCTCAGGCTTCAATCTTATTCTTGGTGTAAGAGCTTCCATCCACTGTAGGCTCCAGCATACAGTAGCTGAAGCCTGTCCCCGCAGTGGAAAACATCAAGCATACCCCTGCCCAATAGACTGTAGATTTAGGCAGGGATATGCTGCTACAAGAAGATTCCGGGCTTTATCTTCTCTACTGGTCGAGCTGCAGAAAACAACAAGGGCAAGTATACACTACCCTTTCTTTGGTTATACATTACCTCACAGGCAGTATTACAAGCTTGAATAAATAGGGAGCGCCCCAGCCTTTTTTCTTTTTTTCATATATAAAGCAAGGCCTTCTTTATTGTAGCCAATGCAGATCTTCATACAGCGAGTACATTTAGTCTTTCTCAGGCCCCCAAACTTCTGGATGTACCTAGGCCAGCTATCAGGTTTGAGGCGTGGTGTTTCTCTTCAGCCCCTAAGGGGCTGAGGGCACGCCCCACTCCCAAGAGGGATAGACTTAGAACTGACTATAATTTGTCATGCTTCCTCCCTAGCACAGAGGGGGAGGGCACAAAGTCTGCACCTGTATTGGCTGCACACAGACCAAGTTCCACCTCGACCCCTGTCACACAGGTGAGGCTGCCTGAGGGTGGGGATAACCCAGGATTATGCCTGACAATGCTTGTACTTACCAAGACTGATATGTCAGGCAGGGCAGACAGTAGCCAACACTGGCATGGCTACACGTGCATAAGAAAATGATGAAAGATTCACCATGTGTTTCAATAGAGATGCATCAAATCTTGCTGCCAGCTTTGACACAGCCATCACATCAATGGGAGCAATACCGTCTGCTACATATGTATGTAGAGAGAATCAAGTGCATATAATTAGCTTTCTACATCAGGGAGGATGAAAAAATTGAACCAGAACCACTAGTCCCCCACATTACAATTACAAGTTTAAGGGGTTTCTTCCCTATCCACCATTTGGCCGAAACACCCCATTGTCTTCAATATGGCATTTCGGCCACATATTACCTGATCAGCTGCTTCGGTGGATATAGAAAAAGCCCCTAAGCCTTTTACTGGTCATCAAAGCAGCAGTGAAATCCTAATAAAAATGTACTTTTCCAAATTATGCTGTCCTGATTGTCTCATATTCCGGTAGTGTTTTGTTTTGGAACATATAGACCCAAAAAGGATTTTTGCACGTTCCCTATATTGTATGTGTATATATAAGTATAGGTTTCCTATACATTAGCGCAGCATTTTTAAAAAAAAATCAATCACCTACTGTATGTGCTCCTGACTAGTCCTTTAATGAAAGCTATTCAATTTGCTTAAGCTACATTGTTAAGATTTTTACGATGTTTTTTATGAACTTACGTAATGCCCCTTTAAGGGCCCCATAAGCGCTTCATCAGACAATCTAATCACAATGCAGCCATTTGACAGGATGCTATACAGCTTTTTGGCTGGCGATAATTCTGCTTTTAGCACTCGATGCCTTCTCTCCCCAACCTGCCCAATCATTATTGTCTTCCCCTGGCAGACAAATAATAGTCAGGTGTGAGTTCTGAGCAGTGGTGAAAGATTGTGTTATTAAATGGAATTGAGCACTGCAGAATGGCTTCCAACAATAGGGATATCATATATATAAAAAGAACACTTTATCTAGTTCATGTGTGTGTGTGTGTCTCTCTCTCTCGCGTCCAATATTAAGGCAGGCAACAATTGATACTGACAGTTTCAGTAGGTTTGAGTAAATCAACAGACAATGCCATGAATTGACATGTGGGAATCGTGGATCTGCTCTGACCTTCACTTGCACAATTCACGTAAGATCTAGGCAGAGGTACAACCACATGACTAAAATTGGAACGAAATGTTCACTGTAAGTGTAGACATTATTTTAATTGTCAGAGGGGGGGGGGGGGGGGAACTGCTTAATTTTAAACCTCTGGTGCCAATTACATTTAAAATCCAGGGCCATGTGGTCCCTAGAAGCCTCCAGAAATCACGTGCTATTCCAGCTACAGCACAATAACCATTTTGGCAGCTGTGTTCTTTCTATTTCTCTCAGACACTTAACAGGTTAACAGGGGTGCGAACATACTCAATCACATTCTGACTGTGCATATACAGTAGCATGGGTCAATTATATTAAAAAAAGTCATTGGCTTTTGCATTAGACCTGGGCTCCTAATGTCGTAAGCCATACTGTATGCAGCCCAGAAAATGGCCTTGGAGTGGCCATTACACTGTCTGCTTCTGCTATTTGAATTGTACAGTAGTTGTCCAGTCAGCAACTGTAAGTGCAATTTTTCACACTGAAATTTACCTTTAAGCTTGGTTAATGTAAATATATGCATTACATGTGTCACAAATTCTTGCAAAATGTTTAATTATAGTCATATACGTCTGTAACTGTATCTTAAATGATACTACCATAATCCTGTGGCCCTTCTATTCATACATTTGTTCATATCCGGTTCCTTTGGCAAGCTAGTTGAAGAGCCCTGCATTAGACCATCCCTTTCCCTTGCTCAATCAGACTACATCATTGCAGATAGGTCCTGGATGCAAGGGTGCTGTTGGTAATAGGCTTGTCCTACATTGAGTACACAGGCTATTTGGTTCAGTTCTTACCAAAGGTTACTAACTCTTTGTATTATCTTGCACAAAATCACTACACAAGACATGCATTAATACACTTATCAGAGGTAGGCTGCTTCAGGTGACTGCCATCATTGAAATCGAGAAATGGGATGTTTCTATATAACGTGAGATGCACCATGTTGCTGATTATTACAGCATTAAATGGGTTAATGTGATGAATAATCAGCTACAATCTTGGCACCCTCCTGTATATTTTGTATGTGTGTGACTT
This sequence comes from Ascaphus truei, assembly GCF_040206685.1. Lineage (NCBI taxonomy): Eukaryota > Metazoa > Chordata > Amphibia > Anura > Ascaphidae > Ascaphus > Ascaphus truei. The sequence goes on along the minus strand of NC_134488.1, from coordinate 111,599,692 downwards.
GCAGGCAAGGGTTTAGGTTAACATCATCGTTTGCAGTCAAAAAGATTGTGGGGGGTCAGTTACTTACATTATTCATTGTAGTTTTATACTTTATCATGTCATCATATTAAAATATTGTAGTCTGTGACTCATAGCTGATCATCTGCTGACATCTAATTCTATGATAGTGACCGTTGAAGTTAACTCAACATCCATCTGTAGCGCACTTTCCCCCACCCTATTGGAGATATGGCGGCTACTGTGTGTGTGTTGCATTACCTGAGGCTCACAGGAGGCCTGAACCTCTGCAGCTGGGAGCCTTGGGTGTATCTGATCCATCTGGTGACAGCGCCTCCACCAGGACGGGATCCTAACTGTGTTGGATAACCCCGTCACAGGACAATATAAGAAATACACATTTGGTATAAGATAAAAGTTTACTGCAGGTATACAATAACAATGGTACCAGTCCCACCAACTAGGCCACGCACGGCTGTACCCTTCAACTCTCTGTCAACACCTGATAACACAGTCCCCAAAGTACTGAGGGGCCTTGGGCACCTAACCACCCTGGTGTCCACAAGCAGCAACCCACCCAATGTGTGAGACAGCGCTGCCCCACTAATGTGTGTACTGTTGGCGCACTTGTCGAGGTGAGGTATACCTGCCGGGTGCTCTAACACCCGGTAGCACCAACTGAAGGGATCCGCTGATCCAGCGACGTTGTCCATAATGGCGTCCGCATCCATGTGGGGTGGTATCCGGGTGGGGTGTCCCACCATGAAGATAGTCTCTGTCCTTTCGTGGGTGGTCTGGCCCCAGACCACCAGAGGCCAGGATGCGGCCGCGTACTGGCCGTGTCCCTCACACTTGTACTACAGGGGCAGGGTCCCTAACTGAGGGGCCTGTCCCTGCAGGAACCACAAATTGAGGTGAGTCGGGGCCTAGCTGTGGCCTAGTGCAGGGGCCACTGACACCCTGCACATGTGTCCCAGCTCCGACTGCAGCGCACCAAATGAATCCGTCCTCCTCACCAGGGAACCCAGGCAGCCCTATTGGCTGTGCAGCACCTCGTGGTTAGCAGCATTCTGGGGCTGCAGTCCCCACAGAGCCCCTTTCTTGTAATGGCTGCCGCTATTATTGTCCTGCGCATGCACATGGGAGTACAAGATATGGTGCCTGTACAGTGCAAGCATGACCACATGAAGATGGTAGCACCCTGAAAAGGGGGCCGCCGGGAACCTCCAGCGACACAGTCACTGCTCCTCACCTCCCCGCACTTCCCTCCGCAGCTCCGGCAGAGGAGAGGTGACGAACGGGGGACCAGGGCTACACATCTCATCATTCATTTCCTTATATTTTTATAACAATGGCTATAAGACACAGAAAGCATTTAGTGTTATTACAGCATAACTATGACATGTTTACTAATTTGATTTGTATACTTAAAATCTAAACAAAAAATGAATGTAAGAAAATATATATATATTTAATACAGTATATATATTTTATTCTAAGACCTTGAGAAGGCCGAAGCTTCTCTTAATACCTATGTTACCAGAGGCAGTGAAGTGAATAATTATGTCATTGTTGACTCTGCAAGCATTAGGCTACGGCCCCAGTCACTGCATTCATGCGTGCGTCAGAGCGCCTGGCGGCGCGTGAACCAGTTTCAGCCGCGACCTGTGGTTGCACGTCCGGAGAAGAGAGATCGCAGCAGGGGTGTGATGGGGGCGCGGCCATGACATCACATGGCTGGTTCGCCCTCATTGCCTGAACCGCCGCTGTGACGTGGCGCTTTGTGTAGGCGCGCAGTGACTGGGGCCGGCCCCATAGACGGCCGTATCTTGTTCGCTCTGTGCTCACCATAGCACGCGCAGTAGCGAGCAGTGGGGACGAGGCCTTATGCTGCAGAACACATTGCTGGACTGAGATTCGACTTTGAATCCCTCATGGTTTTGCTTTTTGGGGTATTATTTAAAAATATTGCAAATATGAAAATGCCAGAACATAAAGTGAATCAGTCTGATTATAGTCAGTGATTGCTTTCACAATTATACACCGGGAAAAAAAGGACCCCTTTAATTTTTCATCATATCAAATATTTCTTGCTCAAACCCCATGATAATGTGCACAATTGTAGGTCTGTTCTGTAGATTAACACTATAGTTACATAGTAGATGAGGTTGAAAAAGACATACGTCCATCAAAGCTCAACCTATGCTAACTTTAGACGACAGATACTTTATCCTATATCCATACTTACAGTATATTGATCCAGAGAAAGGCAAACAAAAACCCCAGTAACATATCATCCAATGATATCTCATAAGGGGGAAAATAAATTCCTTCCTGATGCCAAGAATTGGCAATCAGATTACTCACTGGATCAACATCCTTCCCATGCTTACTTATTTGGTATATCCCTGTATACCTTTCTTTTCTAAAAACATGACCAACATTTTTTTTAACAAATCTATTGTATCTGCCATCACAGTCTCCATAGGAATTGAATTCCACATTTTAACTGCCCTTACTGTAAAGAACCCTTTTATTTGTTGCTGGTGAAATCTCCTTTCATCCAACCTTAAGGGATAACCCAGAGTTCTTTGTACTGCCCCTGGGATGAATAGTTCTTTTGAAAGCTCATTGTACTGGCCCCGAAAATATTTGTATATAGTTATCATATCCCCTCTTAGATGACTCTTTTCTAATGTAAATAAATCTAATTTAGCTGGCCTCTCATCATAAGTTAGATTGCCCATCCCATCTATTAATTTGGTGGCTCTTCTCTGCACTCTCTAGTTCCATAATGTCTTTTCTAAGGAGTGCTGCCCAAAATTGTACTCCATAGTCAAGGCGTGGTCTTACTAATACATTATAAAGGGGCATAATTATGTTTAATTCCCTTCCATCCATTGCCCATTTAATGCAAGATAAGATCGTGTTTTCTTTTGCAGCTTCTACATGACTTTAGGCACTATTGCTAAGTCTGCTGTCTACAAGTACTTCTACTGTAAATCCTTCTCCATCAAGGATTCCCCTAATTTGTCCCCTTTTAATTTGTAAGTTGCCTGTTTATTCTTGCTTCCCAAATGCATAACCTTACATTTATCTGTATTAAACCTCATCTGCCATTTACCTGCCCAAGATTCCAGTCTCTCCAAGTCTTTCTGGAGAGAAATTACATCCTGCTCTGATTCTACTACCTTACAGTACCGACACACTTTATTCGAGTGTGGTCGGTACTGCAAGCCGGGAAATCTCCCGGCTTGCTAGTGGCCGCCCCTCGGCGTGCCGCGCGTCATAGATGCGCGGTCACGCGTCTTCGGGAGCGTGCACCCCCTGCACGCGCGTCCAGGGGCTCCCCGAGGGAGCCCTGGTGTCCCGCGATCGCGGGACAGCGGCAGGGGGTTCCGGGGGACCCGGCGGACCCGGCAGCGGTAGGGAGAGCGCCCCGATCGGAGGGCGCTCTTCTGCTGCTTCGGCGCGCGCCCGTCACTCTCGGGCGCGCGCCAGGCTACTGCTGCGGCAGAGAACGGGCAAATGCTCGAATAAACTCTGCCGCAGCAGTTACACAATTTAGTGTCATCAGCAAAGATGGAGACTTTGCTCTTGATGCCAACCTAAAGGTCATTAATAAACAAGTTAAAAAGCAGGTGTACCAGTACCGATCCCTGATTTACCCCACTCACAACTTTAGCCCAACCTGAAAAAGCTCCATTAATGACAACCCTCTGTTGTCTATCCTTCAACAAGTTTTCAGTCTAATTTGCTTTATTTTGTACACCAACCTCGTGTACAACTGTATCAAGAACTAAAATCTAAGTAGACCACATCAACTGTATTACCCTGGTCTAAATTCCTACTTACATCTTCAAAGAAACAATATAAGAAGCACAATGTAGACAATGAACTGATGTTAACTAAATTGATGTCCCTCTATTATGTCAACAAGCATCATATACACGAGGTAGGTTCATGTTTATTAAACGAGAAATAGGAGTTTTTCCTTCGTAGCTCCTAGATGGGTAGTAATCTAATCTGAAACACTAAAATTACTTGAAAGTTTGAGTTCAAAGTATGGTTCAAAATGTGTGTTCAAAATATCCTTCTTCTGCTGAAACGCATGCCCGAAGAAGAGAACACCACTGTCTGAATGTATAATCGATATCTGGTTGATCCAGCTGCTCCCATTCCTGAGTCCCAAATGATGCGTTCTTTTACGAATTTGTTTTTTCAGTCCTCCTAATGACCATCCATTATAGGAAACATTTTATGTAAGCGTTTTGAATCTTAATTCTTGCTGTCTTGAGCACTTTATAACGTGCTTATCTTCTTCGCTAAACCCCGTTTGTAACTATCCACTTGATGAGATCATCACGCCCTCACCAGTGTCAAAGAATATTTATTAAATTATCAAATAATTCTTAAATGTAATAATCTACTGTGATAGACCTATAATTGCTCAAATATTTCATGAAAATGTTGTGCTTTTTCGGTAACATATGACTAAAAATAAAAGGGGTCCCATTTTTCTGAACAAAGTGTATAATACTTTGTTATATTACTTACTGATTCTTTTTGTAAGATCATGTGAATTAACATTTTCTTTTGCTCTATTGTGGTATAAATAAAAATGTAATTATTACCTGCATCAGAGTTCTCATTGCACAACCTTAACATATAAATGCTTGTTTATGTCGCTACACCCAAATGAACAAGTCAAAACAGTATATTAATCCATATTTATGCCTGGATTAGTTTCCAAAGGTGAACTTAATCGGTAGTGAAATTGGATTAATAAATCTAGAGTCAACTGCATCTGCACTGCTTGTTTATCTCTTTAGAATTGAAAATGTGTTTTTTCCCCAAGTAATCAAAGCAAAGGTGAAATACAACATTTGCCTCGCTCAGTCAATTAGACTGATTGCAATAACTATTAAAGCATTTAAGTGGCCCATGAAAATCCAACACATGATACTGACACACAGTAACATTCCTTTAGATTCCTCTGCAGATAGTGGGAGATAAAAGAGGATCACCTAGGGAATACACCAATATTCCACAATGTTTATTCATTTATTAGATGAGACAAAATAGGTACTGTATGTCAATTTAGAAGTCTCTCTCATTTATACAGTGTGTCTCTCTATAAGTTACTACCCTGTCATGTTATACATTGATGGAAATCTATTTAATAATTACATAATCATTTCCAAGAACATTGCTGGCGTTTTTGAACTTTTAAAATATGTGCCTTAAAATTACATCAAAACTGTTTTATTCTCAACTCTCCCGTCACCGGGCTCTGTTTATTCCGTGTGTCCCCCCTCCCCCCCTCAAAAAGCCTTACTTCAAAGCATATAGTTTAAAACAGATCCTTAATCACTATAAAATTCTACAGAACAGGTCGTTCACTAGATATTCGTATCACTTGTGATTCACCTGTGCTAATTTGATATTCATCAACTGCGAAAATTGTAACTTATTCCCATTACCCCAATTGTATTCATCACTGTTAAAAAATGCCAGTAAATCTAAAGAATAAACTTCTTGGGTCAAGATAGCTGACACAACAAAATCCTTGAAGAACTCTGATACTCATCTTCTTGATGTTAAACACATTGGGGGTTATTCAGTGCCGCTCTTGGCACTATCTCATAGAAACCTCCCATTAAAGTCTACTACAATGGTCTAAGTAAAAACAGAATATGAACCCCAGGATGTTTTGATTTTAAAATTAAAAACATTCAAAAGGATTTGTACATACATGTACCACACACTGAAATAATAGGTCTCCAAGCAGAAATAGAGTGCCAAACAAAATAAAGTGCAAAGCACCAAGCCTCTGCTGAACCTGTGAAGCAAAGATAAATAAATCCATGCATGTCACTGAAAATTTATGTAGGGCCTTATATGAATATGTATTCAGGAATTGAGATCTCAGTCACAAATGAATGTCCCATGAGACTAAAATATCCGGAGGTTTTTTTAATGAATATGTGACTATTTAATATTCGACCAAATGAAGAGACAATAACACTGCACAGCAAAATTCAACAGACCAAAACTAATCACAAGATGACGTACGTAACTTAAAACCAATGGGTAGGTGAATCATCTGCAGATAAACAAAATGTCCATTACAGATGAAAACACTGGTATACTAAGAGACCACACAACATGCAAAGTCCAGGTGTGATGCTCTTTTTGATTTTATATATATATTTTTTTTTTTACCAGTGATGCACCTAAATGTGTCACTGTTCACCACTTCTGACATAACCAGACATCCTTGTCATCTCTGGACATCTAGACTGGAGCAGTATAGGTATGGTTAAATCCTGGCCTCTAAATGTGAATTCCAAATTCAGTAGCTCTATGTGGCATTCAGCATTAGATTGTAAGTTCTACAAACCACGGATTGAATGTGCCTATATTGTTCTAATGGTTACATTTCTGTGTGTACTGGCAGTGGTATCCAAAATATTGCCTTATTGTGCCATTTAGGCCAGAACGCACATAATTTGTGTTTTTTTTTTCATTCTATTTTCTATGCACATATAAAAAGTGAGTTTAGCCTGTATACTGATTAGATATGACAAGAAGCTAAAGAGCAGCAACACCTAGGCAACTCAGAGTTATTATTTTAGCAGTGACTTTTATCGCCAGAGTCCCACTTTAAATAGGTCAACCCTCTTCTTCCCAAACTGCACATGGCAGAACCACTAATATCACAGAAGATTTCCAGTTAACCCTTCTCTACTGGAGAGACCCGCTACCCAATGCTGGCAATGCAATGCAAAGAAGGTCACTTCTGCAGGGAACCAGTTAAGAACTTGACAAGGAAAAACTGTTAAAAGCTTTGCTTTTCCTTCTTTTTGACCATGCATGTGCTAATTTTACTCTCAGATATTACATTTATGAGACAAACTGTAGGGAAAATGAAATCACAATAAATAATGGAAACAAGCTTTTGTAGAAGTGCATGTTGGTGCTTTCACAGAGCACAACCAGAAAATGTTTTCTATCATGTCACATATTCATCTGTCACTGGATGAGTTAAGGGAATAAAGTAACAGAAGTACAGTATTGGTTAGAACAGGGGTTCTCAACTCCGGTCCTCAAGTCCCCCCCCCAACAGGTCAGGTTTTCAGGATATTTCATCTTCAGCACAGGTGGCTCAGAGGCTCAGTCTTTGACTTGAACTTAATTCATGTCTCTGTTACCAACACTGTTTGATCACTGAACTATCCCATTTTTCTCCAAGTGTCTATGCTTCCATTCCCTACCTGTAGTTGGGTATTAATTGAAAGTGCTGCCAAAATTTCATCCCAGTGGCTACATGTATTTCTCTTCTACAATATAATTGTACAGCACATCGGAGCTGACAGCTGCATCATTTGAAATAATAACATGGGGACTATTTATCTAGGTCCTGGGCTGGATATTGCTTCCACCATTTTGTATTGTATTGTATGTCTTTATTTATATAGCGCCATTTATGTACATAGCGCTTCACAGTAGTAATACACGTGGTAATCAAATAAATAACAGATAATATAAATAACAGATCATGGAAAGAAGTGCTTCAGACATAAAAGTAACATTAAGGAAGAGGAGTCCCTGCTCCTCCTGATTTTGTCTTAAAGCAGTAAAAAAAAGGGCTGCCTCCGATGCTGCAGTAATACTAGACCAAGTTTGAAAATGCAGCAAAAATTGGCTCGCAGTGAAAACGAAAAGAAATGTAAAGTAAGATTTCAAAATGTTGCTAAATTGTAATAAGTACAATAGGGACGGAGGACAAAAACAATAACATACATTGTTCCAGTACTGTAGGTAAGGAGGTTCCTCCCCCAAGGGGCTTAGAATCTATAAGACAGGGTAAGTGGACACAGAGTACAGGGGGATAAGAAGGCTGACGTGTTTCAGATAGCTGCTTGTTATTTGAAGGAGTTGGGGAAGAAGTAAGTGGGACTGTGCAGAGGTAATGGAGTGAGAGCAGGCTAATACAGTATGTGAAGATGGAAATGCTTCAAGATACAGCTGAAATACTTCACGCAAGACCAATAACAGAGCAGCTGTAACATCAGCAAACTGCTGGCCCACTTTGCTCAGACTCAGGTGTTTTTTCTAAGAGAGTCTGAGGTGAAGTGAAATCAGCTGCACAGCAAACAGACCCCCACAGCAGAAATACAGGGGGGAGGAGAAGGTGATGATCTCCAGCTCTTTGAAGTTGTGCCTCTCTTTTCCCCATGATGTTAACCCTGTCCACGCTGGCTTAGCAGTGAAGTGAAGGTGATGCATATTGTGGAGATTCTTAGGGGGCCACCTTTGTGGCGATTCAGGTCTTTTTTTCTAAGAGAGTGAAGAGAATAGATATAAATAATGTAGGTGAATAGAAGAATGTACATCTCTACTACCTCCCTAATGCATAGCATAGTTCAATATTAAGAAACTTGTGTGAAAGCATAGAAACACACACACACACACACACACATATATATCGGAAATAGCCGTGTTAGTCCAGTTGCGATAGTGCAGAATAAATGAGTTATTCAGTATTAGGTGATACCTAATATCAGAGGAGAACTCTCGAAAGCTTGTCCTATGACATAAATTGTTAGTCCAAATAAAAAAGGTATCAACTAATACTGAAGAACTCATATATATCTATAGATAGATATATATATATATATATGTATGTCCCACATACATATATAAACACACATGCACACACAATGGGACAATCGAGAATCAAAGTGTACTGTATATCCATTGTAGATAAGTCAAAATCCATTAAATAGTAGAGTTAACTCAATTGCTATTACCCTAGCAATGCTACTTTAACATGACATTGGTTTCACTACAATGGCATTTGCTCCGTGATGGAAAGTCATTTCAATGCTTTCTGTGTCTAGAGATTTAGAGGCGCAGCCAGCATGTGCAGTCGATAGTTCCTCTATTCCAAATATATCTATTGCTGTAATGCTAATTTATGGGGCTGTTTATTGGAATGGAATTGAAGATGAGCAAAGCATTGTGATATATTAATCCCTTTGCTCTTGAGTTCTGTTGAAAATGGCACTCCAACAGCTGGGTTATCATGGCATAATCTGATTGAATCCCAACTCCTGTGGTGCAGTGTTTATATGAAAAAGACATGGGGGGTATCAGCAGTTACCATAGGAAAGAGCCTTCGCAATCAGAGCTGTGCCTGAATTCACGCATCAAATGGGTTAAAACCAATAAGTGGAGAATTGTAATGCACCAACAAAGGGCAACGGAACTGTATTCATTTTATTGAAATAATGCCCAAGAGCAGGAATGAAAAAGAAGCTGCTGTCTGCCTGGAGTATCTCCTCCCTTCTATTATCTGTTTCTTCTTTTCTTATTTCCTATCAGCCTCATCTCCTTGGGGCAGTGGAGAGATAAATGGACATGAATGATTTTTCATACGATTTTCTTCTCCCGGTTGAGCAGCTGCCTCACTTCCCCTCCTGAGATTGTCTTGTCTCACAGGACCTGCGAGTGTGTAACATGTGTGGGGATAAAGTCAGATCTGGTTTTAGGAATCTGGGGCAGCTGAAAAAGATTTGTAAGCTTGTCAGGTGCACCCAGAGCTGAGCAAGATACTAAGGCAGAGGCCTTTATTAATCAAAGTACTGTGTGTGGGAAATGCTGTTACCGCAGTAACGCTGCTGATATATGGAGCATTAGGTAGTGAAGATTTCCTGTTCACATAGATCCTCTACCTCCTTGTGTACAACTTTCTTAGTCCTTACGCCTGATATATATGTAGTCCTCCTCCGTTCGAACCTTTCATAACTAAATTATGGAACGAAAGAATCTTTCATTTGAAGTAAGAAATAATAAGAGTTTGTATGTAACAACTGTCAACATAACGCTGTGGGCTTCATTGATTCCCCAGTAAAGAAGAAGTCTGGTGTTTGAAAGGGTTGATCACCCATTTATTTAAAGCTCTTATCCCCGTGGCCGCCCATGGCATACTGCTAGTCCTTGAGGGGTGGGGGGAGGGGGAATGAGATATGGCACTGGGACAGTAGAAGGTAAGGGTGTGGGGGTTGGTAGTTATGGGCTTCGAGGAAAGGGGGAGAGGGCATGGTGGGGAGAGGGCAGGGGGAGGTGGCAGTAGAAATTGAGGGGGTGGGAGAAGAAAGTGAGGGGGGAGAGAGAGGGGGAAGGGCAGGGGGAGAGAGAGGGGGCAGGGGAGAGAGAGGGGGAAGGGGCTGGGGGAGAAAGTGAGGGGGAACAGGGGAGGCGAAAGTGTGGAGGGACAGGGGAGGAATAAGTGTGGGGGGACCGGGGAGGAGAAAGTGAGGGGGATGGGAGGAGAATTGAAGGGGTAGAGAGGGGATGGGGGAGAGGGGATGGGGGAGAGATGGAGGGTGAGAGAAAAGGGGGGAGAGAAATGGGGAATAGAGGATACAGGAATATACTGTAGGAAGAGGAGCAGAGTGTACCCAGTGTCTACCTGCTGCCTTGGAAGAGTGAGGGGGCCTGTCAGGGACATCTGGATGGGTCCACAGAGTTGCCTGCTGGAGTGTTCCCATGGAGGTGCCTGTCATGGAAGCCTCCCTTCCACCAGCTTAGAGCAGGGGTCTGCAAACCTGTCCTCAAGAGCCGCACACAGGCCAGCTTTTATGGATATCCCTGTTTCAGCACAGGTGGCTCAATCAGTGCCTCAGTGCTTGACTGGGCCACTGATTGAGCCACCTGTGCTGAAACAGGGACATCCATAAAAGCTGGCCTGTGTGCGGCTCTTGAGGATAGGTTTGCAGACCCCTGGCTTAGAGCATGCTTCCTCAACAGGCACCACCAGGTTACACCTTCCAGCAGGCCCCCTTTGGCAACACCTTCCAGGAGGCCTCCTTTCTGGGGTTTGCCAGCAGGGGCCAGACCCCTTTACTCATGGGTCCGGTCAGGAGTACCACCTCTCCCCCCCCCCCCCCCTGTCGGCAGCCCTGCCTATACCTTTAAGGATGCCAAAAAAAATTATATTTGGTAAACAACCTAACAGTGTAATTATCTTCCTTAACATTTTTGAAACACACTTACAGAAGCAATTGACGTTGCTCATTTTTGTACATGTATATATTTTTAACCTGGTTTAAAATAAGGATTCCCATGAGTTGAACCGTGGCATTTCAAACAACAGACACAGCCTGGTTCCTGATATCTCATTTTGAAATTCCCTTACAAAAATTATTGTCCGGGATATACTATGTGGCCTGAGGGGTCAGCCTCACCCTGCGACAGAAAGCTGTGAAACCATTGTGAGGTGTCATTGCAGCTTCCGATTGGATGGCCCCGTAGCCATCTCTGTTTTTCCATGCACGTACTTGCAAATATTAATTATTAGCGACGAATATATTTGCGATCGGCGTGTGCCAAGAGCTTAAAATGCCTTAGTTCAGCTCTGGAGGACCGCCGGGGGAGAGAGTGAAGGGTACTCCAGGGGACTCAGGGGGGCGGGAGTTGTGAACTGTGGGGGGACCGGAGCTGTGAACGGGGGGGGGGGCATAGCTATGAGGGGGGGGGAACAGAGCTGTGAACCTATGAACGGGGGGGACCGGATCCATGTGCAGGAGGGGACCAGATTTATGTGAACGGGGGAGGAAGAGGATGGGGGAGAGAGAGGGGAATAGGGACAGAGAGAGAGGGGGGAGCAGAGAGAGGGGGGAGCGGATAGAGGGAGCGGAGAGAGAGAGGGGGGAGCGGAGAGAGAGAGGGGGGAGCGGAGAGAGAGAGGGGGGAGCGGAGAGAGAGATGGGGGAGCGGAGAGAGATGGGGGAGCGGAGAGAGATGGGGGAGCGGAGAGAGAGGAGGGAGCGGAGAGAGAGGGGGAGCGGAGAGAGAGAGGGGGGGAGCGGAGAGAGAGAGGGGGAGCGGAGAGAGAGGGAGGGGGGCAGAGAGAGAGAGGGGGGAGCAGAGAGAGAGAGAGGGGGGAGCGGAGAGAGAGGGAGAGCGGAGAGAGAGGGGGAGTGGAGAGAGAGGGGGGAGCGGAGAGAGGGGGGTGCGGAGAGAGAGGGAGAGCGGAGAGAGAGGGGGAGTGGAGAGAGAGGGGGGAGCGGAGAGAGGGGGGTGCGGAGAGAGAGAGGGGGCGGATATTTATCAACATATAAAACATGAAATCCCAGGCAACACCGGGTATATAAGCTAGTATTGAATAAACCCATCAAGGAGTTAAATTTTCTCTAATCAGAAAATTCTTTAGGGTTCTCATCAATAAGAAGATATTTAATTCTCCTTGAATATTATGCTTCAGTATTTCTAGTTTCTGAAGTTTAGAGAAAACATGGAAAGACTAGAAATGTGTGCAGGGTGCGATAGCTACTGTATTTGGTTTTATTTAAGTAATAATCCCCGAAGGACAGGGCATTACTGGACAATAATGCCCTGGCTGGAAGAGTTGAAGGCCCGAGGCGAAGCCGAGGAACTTTAACCCAGCAAGGCTTTTTTCATAAAATAATAGACACTTTTGTAAAGATATATAACTCGGAACTACGCTGATGCACCTGTGTAGGAAAAAGAAGTAAAGTAGCAAATGAGAAGGGAGAGAGGTGGGGGGGGGGGAGAGAGGTGAGGAGGGGAGAAGAGAGAGATGAGGGGGCAAGGGAGGAGAGAGGCAAGGGTGGGGGAGAAGAGATAGATTAGGTGGATTGAGAGAGGTGGAGAAGGGGAGAAGAGAGAGAGTGTGGAGTGAGGTGAGGGGGGGAGCGAGGTGAGGGGGGGAGCGAGGTGAGGGGTGGGAGGAGAGAGAGATAAGGGGGGAGAGAAAGAGGTGTGGGGGGAGAGAGGTGAGGAGAGGTGATGGGGAGAGAGAGGTGAGGCGGGGAGAGAGGTGAGGAGGGGAGAGAGAGCGGTGAGGGGGGTCAGAGAGAGGTGAGGGGGGAGAGAGAGAGGTGAGGGGGAGAGAGAGGTGAGGGGAGATAGAAGGGAGGAGAGAGAGAGGTAAGGGGGAGAGAGAGGCGGGGGGAGAAGTGAGGAGAGAGGTGAGGGGGGAGAGAGATGAGAAGGGAGAGAGAGGTAAGGGTTGAGGGTAGGGGGAGTGTTGAGGGGGGAAAGGATGAGTAGTGGGGGGGAGAAGAGGGGAGGGGAAGAAGAGGGAAGGGGGATAGGTGGGTGAAGGGAAGAATGGGAAGAGAAGTTGGGGGGCAGTGATTTTAACTACAAACTAAAAAAAAACAGATATAAATTACCTTAGCAGAAGCTATACAAGTGGTGGAAGAAATATTACCTTGTTGCAAGTAACAAAGTTATTATTTGGGACCCACCAACTTTTGACAGCACTAGCAGTTGTGAGAGAGAGCCTGCATGTGCTGTGAGGGAGAGCCTGCACATGCTGTGAGAGAAGAACAGATGCTGCGCTCTCCCTGCATCTCTGAAAGGTGAGTTGGCAAGTAGCCAAAAATTCTGGGCATTACTGAATGAATAATGCCTGGAATTCTAAGCAATCAGACAGCAGGAATTTCAGTAATGCCCCAAATTTTACTGCTTTAGTCTGTAATTAAATGTAAAGAAACTTCTGTGCCTCATATGTAATAGTATCTTAAAAATAACTTGGATGTTGGCCAAATAAAAAGTATCACAGCTTGACAATGTTTTGAACACAATACAGGTAGGTAAAGTTTATGAACTACAGTATATGTTGGTAGTAGTAGTATTGTGGGTTGGAGCCAAGAGGTGTGGTGTCTGACAATATTTTTAGAAGGTATATTTCTGATGAACCCATTCAACAGGATTACTGTAAATTGCACAATGTAGTGAGAAGGACAAAATTGATGGACCATGGGTCCCTTCTACTTCTGCTTAGTTAATGATCAATCTTTGCAAGGCCAATGTAATGTTATGCCTCGACCTGCGCTCCACATCAAAAGTGCTGACTTCATCTGTAACTACTGTATACTGCAAGGCACTGTTGTTCTCTTATGGAGTAAAAGTGCACATATTTGAATGCTAATCTTATGGTCTTTTTGTGTTTGGTGTGGAGATCACGAAACTACAGCACATGTCCTTGAGGTATAGAATCAAGTGATCATAGACTCGTTCTCATCACTACAGTATGTGTTCATAGAAGATGATCTGTATGCTGCTTTGCTTTTGGGTAACCCAAAAGTGCTGGTTTATAGGAGTTTTATAATTGAAGCTGCTTCTGGTTCCGAGCTCTCAATATCCTTGTTCTTGCGTGTTTTTCTTGATGTACAGTATTGGCAGGATTTCCTCCTCACACCCTGGTGCTGTTGTGTTTGGATTTCCTGCCTGCAAGAAGTTTTACTTTTTTTTTTTCTCCCTTTCAATGGTTTTCTGTGTCCCCGAAGTAATCATCGGAAGAAAGTTTTTTTTCTGATTTGAAGGCTAAAGGGAGTGTACTTTGAGTCTTGATGGTATTATATGTATTGATTACATCTTACATTCTTTTTACGACATTTTAAAGCAGCATTTTAAATTTTGGGCCTGCCCTAGAAATGAACACCCTGAAGTAAAGCTATGCTGAATGAAGCTAAATACTTTGTACCTATACTTGGTGCCCGCATTAAACCAGACTGTCCTGTATTTGGACACTGTCCGATAACAAATTAGAGGTAATACTAGGACATGTATGTGTCCGGTATTACCTCTCTGGACATAGTGATCTGACCGGCTCGGGGGGCTGTGGGATTTCCCCGAGCAGGGAGAGAGCAGGGCTGTGGCAAGGGGCTGATCAGTTTCCTCCATTCTGATTGGCTGCTGCTGTGTAATGCAACCAATTAGGAGGAGGTGTCAGAAACTTGGGGTGGAGCCAAGGTGGAGGAAATAGTGTAAAGCAGAGAGAGGTGTGTGTCTCTGTGTGTGTGTCTTTGTCTCGGTGAGTGACTGTGTGTGACTGTTTCTCTGTGTAAGTCTGTCCCTGCGTGTGTCTCTGTTTCTGCCTGACACAGTCTGTCTGTGTATTTGTTCCTGTGTGTGTTTTTCTCTGGTAGTCCTATCGGGGGGGGGGGGAGATATTTAGGGGGGGTGAAAGGATGGAGGGGTGAGAGAGGATGGGGGGGGGGGTGAGAGAGGATGAGGTTGGTGGTGAGTATCACTGCAGGTATGTTATTTTTACATCATCTGACTGTTACATCATTTTTTTTCTACATTTCTCTCCAGGTATGCACCAATGTGCACCATTTCATCTTTTATTTTGTTTAAAAAAATTCGGGGTAGGGCGGTCCGTCATCAGAATTTTTTACGAAATAGAATATGAAATGGTGCAAACTGGTGCATATCTGGAGTGGAATTTTGAATAATGATATAACGGTCAGATTATTTATAAATATCACACCTCCCCACTGACTTTTCTAGAGCACGTCACACCATTCACCATTGTTTCCAGTATTTTTGGAGAACCCTCCTGACAACCCTACTTGGAAGACAGAGACCTAAAGTGCCATATTGGAAACCTCTAATGCCATCTAAACATTAACACAAAAAAAAACACTACTGTGTTAAAAGCAATGAGCAGGGGACATTCAAATATAAAATGTTGCTTATAAACATAGGCCCAGTCCCAGGTTGGGAGGGGTTTAAGTGCGCAGAAGGCCTCGGGGAAGGGCATGGTATTTAAGTTACAAAGTCCTTTGATGAATGCCAGGGTGAGGAGCTGGAAATGTGGCAGAGCTGAACTGCAAAATATCAAATCCATTGTGTGGCAAAAGCTGAGCTGCAAGAGATCATATATACAGAACGATTGT
The DNA here is from genome assembly GCF_040206685.1 of Ascaphus truei. Classification (NCBI taxonomy): domain Eukaryota; kingdom Metazoa; phylum Chordata; class Amphibia; order Anura; family Ascaphidae; genus Ascaphus; species Ascaphus truei. The sequence goes on along the minus strand of NC_134488.1, from coordinate 111,583,973 downwards.
CTTTCTGGGTGAGCCCATTATAAAGCCTCTGGTTGAGTAAGTTGATCATAGGTTAGCAGCATACACTAACTGAGACTAAACGTGGGCACTGTCCAATTTGAGGAGGTTCTAAAACTTTTTAAGTTCAACTCTAAATCAGAGTGGCTGAAGATTATCAAATTGTAAATATGTGGGAGCCCAGCAAGGCTGAAGGTTGTCAATTGCATGATATGTTATCTACAAATGTTGTCTGTTTGCTCTACCTACATTTGTTTTTGGAGAAAGGTTTGCTAGGTAAAAGTGTGGTGGCTTCCCCAGTAATGTGGTAGGTAATGGCAGACAACACATAAATTATTTCTCTACTAGGTTTCTGAATATGTGGAGTAGAGGCTTGAATGTCCCTTACAGGGCACCTAAGTGAGATCAAACAAAGCCTGCTACACCAATCAGGCAGAGAATCAGTGGCATTCCCAGTACTTTTTCGGCAACATATTCCAGTCAGGAGTCTCTTCTTCAGCAAAAAAAGAACATAATTTTAAAACTATTATCTGGATAGAAATCCTTTTTCTAAAGAGCTGGGTAAAGTAGATTATAGTTGAGGAAAAGGGTTATTTTTGTCTCATCAGGCAAATGTTTCTCAATTGATAATGGCTGGGATTTAAAATTGGGCATACAATGAATGCTCTGCGCTACATAAGAAGTCTAGAATTGCATATGCAGTCTGGGCCTTATTGTGCAGTCCAGTTCTGCTTCTTGCTGCAACCTTGTCAAGTGTCCATTGTCCTAAACAATATAGAAAAATTAATGAAAATCTGTGTTAAGGAATTGATGGTACAAATGAGGAGAGAAAGGAGCATTCAGACTTTCAATGTGAGGTATCGTAGTTGCTATAAAAGATGGATTGCCAGAGCACTTCCAATGGCAACAGGCAGACCAAACATGAACCACCAATCGTTAAATCACCACTATGAAATGCGTCAGGGTCTGCACAGTAGATACTTCCTTAAAGCAGAAATCCATGCTCTTCTTTTTTTTATTATTATTTTATTAATTTTACCCATGATTGAAGAAAAGGATCTCCAGAGCTGAACCCCATTCATTTCAGCTCCGGCGACCCCTGGCTTCCAGAGATACTTACTGCCCTAGTAGGTGCCCATAGCCGCACTGCTCGGCTACCAGTGTTCATGTCATGGTGACGTTCCAAAGCCCTGTGGGCCAATAGGGAGCTGTGGTGTCATCAGGTTCGGCTCCATTGGCCCACGTGATGCAGGAGCTTTAAACTTTAAAGTCAGTCGGAGCGGCTACTGGCACCTGCAACGGAGGTATCTTTGGAAACAAGGAGTTAATGGGGTTCAGCTCTAGAGACCCGTTGCTTCAATCATGGGTAAAAAAAATCAATATGTAATTTAAAAAAACAGGTGCTTGTATTGCTCCTTTAAATCATGGTTGGAATAGTTCCTACTTTTAAAGGAATATTAGGAATTTTAGAGTTCCAGGGGTTATCCTTTGGAATTAGTTCTAATATTCTAATTAACTCATTCATTACATGGGCGAGAGACTGCAATACATTTCTCAACAACATCTAGTTAACCTCACATTGGAATAGCACTGGGTTCATCTTCAAATACAATCGTTTGCAAAAACAAATTAGCATAATAAAGAAAAGCAAAATACTCCCCATTTTTTTAGTTTTTCAATTACATTTTTTCTTTACGTGGAAATATCATAAAATACTCAGGTGTGAAACAGCATTAAAAAGAAAAGTAAGAATTACTGTTAAAGGTATTTTCACATTTTGTGTCAAGTTAATATCAACAAATATATGCATATTTTTTTTAAATATGGAATCTATATCATTGATGACAAGTGTAACGGGTATTCCCCCCCCCCCCCCAATCGCAGATATGATGTGGGTGTAAGGAACATACAGTGTTACCATAGGTGTGGTGCATTACCTGTTGGCTCACAGGAGGGCTGAGTTTCCGCCACGGGGAACCTGGGGCAATTATACTAGGGGTAACCACTTACTCAATTCAGCGCCTCCACCTGCGATGGCTCCCACCAGAGGGGGAGTGGTTCCTCGCAGGACAATACAATAATCACATACACGGGAATATATATATTAACGAGTGACTTTACTAACAAGCAATATAACATATCACGCAATACCTTTATATAACCTGTGTCCCTCTCTAGAGGAGACACCTACAGTACGGCGTCGCGCAGGACGCTTCCCCAACACCAGGTGATCCCACCCAGTGTCCCGAGAATCCCACCCAATGTCCCGCACTCTTGGAGAGAACGTGGGTGACTGCGCAGTCGCAGTTACACTAAGGGGCCCGTTGGTGCACTTATGACTGTATGGTACCTGCCAAGCACTCCGGTACTCGGATCAGCAACTGGCTTCGCAAAGGGTCAGACGTGTGATGAATCCGTCTGATCCTCCAACCGAACTCCTTTGTACGCAGACCGCCAGGGCGGTCTCCCTCTGGAATAATCTCTGCGGACCCCAACGTGGGTCCGAACCGCTTCACCGGAACCGCAGCGTCCGCTGAGTCCCTAACTAACACTTGGTACTAACGTGACAGGAACCCTAACCTAGGGCCTGTCCCTGTGGTACCGCAACCTAAAGTGGCTTTGGGGAAAACTACTAGGGGCCTACCGGGGTTAATAACCTGCCCCACTCCCCTAACTCTTCCCAGCCTTGACTGTACTTACTAAGACCTAACGAGTCCCAGCGCCTACAGCAGCAAGCTGTAGCTCACTGGATGCTGCAGCCAACGTGCTGCGCAACAAGGTGCCTGCCTGTCAGACCTCACAGCACTAACAGCCGTGACTCTGACAAGGCAGCACTCTACACTAAGGGCAGCGTCCCTATCTTGGTCCTCCCTAAGCATTTACCCACTAAACTAGTGGGGAGTTGGGGCCTACCTGGGGTGTAGGTACCTATATGGGGCAGGAGCTGCACTCGCTCCCCGCACCCTTCATTCCCTCACAGCTCCCTGACTCCAACTCTCTGTAACCTTTCTTTCCCAGCTCCCACTAATGTAAGTGGCAGGGTCCCTAACCTGAGAGCTGTCCCTGGCAACACTCACCTTACTGGGGAGCTGAGCTATCTCGGGCCCTGGGTGTGCTGGCCTAGTACAGGGAGTCCCTGACTCCTGTACCCTACCTCCTTCCCTGGGCTGCTCCGGTCTCTGACTGCCCAACGTGCGGCAACTGACAAAAACCCTGTCTGCACACAACATTGTTGCAACTCTGCAGCATGAGAATCTGCCAGCTCTATTGGCTTCAATGCTGCCTGTGACCAGGGTGAAAGTGCAGTCCCCAGAGGCTGCTGGGAATTGTAGTCCTTGGCACAGCTCTTTCCTATGGGGACCGCGTGCACGATCTTTACTGCGCATGTGCGACGCTGTAATGGCCGCCGCTACGCTTAACTGCGCCTGCGCAACCTCCCAGAGCTCCGGCACACTGGCGATGGCCACCGCTACCCTGGCCAACCTCTGCGCATTGCGCGAACCTCGCGCCACAACCAAGATGGCGGTGCCCACCGGGAGAAGTCACCGTCCCCTTCCCCCACTGCCACAGGGGTAAGGCAGGGGGCAAAGGAAGATCAGGGGAACCGGGGGTGACCCCCTTACACAAGAAATGCTGAAGGAATGACAAATATATGCACTAAATATGACAACCTTGCCAGGTTTTATGCACGTTGTCAAAAAAGCATGTGAACAGTGTGAGGTGAAAGATGACCGCTTCCACGGTGTGAAACTAACACATCATGGATCTTTATAAGAATAAAAGGATTGACTGAAGACATGTCACAAAGGTAGGAGGGGACGCTTTGGCTGTCCTGCTTACACTGGGACTGGAATTGGTGTTCACAGTTAGGAGGAGACCCCGACACAGGAAATATGCCAAGGTAACAACACAGATGAACAGCATGCTGTCAGCCAGCCAAAATAATAAGGCTTGGACAAAATCTACTAGATGCTGTGGCCATATTTACTAGAGGCTGCTGTATGCCCATGTTTAATAGCTGGAACACAGAACCTGCTTGCAAACTATGTGATAAATCAACTGCTTTTACTCTGCTAATAAAATGTAAATAAATAACAGTGGCCCAGTCATATAAAATATATCTAATATTCTGAGTGCAATACTGGGGGATCAATAAGGTATTGCAAAACCTAAAGGTTCATTTAATCTTATGAAGAAAAAAAATGTCTGCAGCAGTACTAATGTAACCTTTTCCACCTTAACGTCTGTACTTTATTTTTGTTTTAAAGAGCAGGTCCCCTGAATCATTGATCGAGGTGTCTCCTCAGACCCTCACTGCTGTCAATGCTCAAGATCAAAATGAGTGAGATTTGAGAAATCTTGAGCAGAAATGTTCATTTTACTGCAATAACTGTGATCTTAAAGTGAAGATCACCCCACTGAAGTACAGTACTGTATACATATCCAATGCTGGGAATGAGTAAGATTTCCTTCTAATGAGTGAGACTCCCAAATGAGCAAGGCTGTAACACTGACTCAGCTTCGACTTGTGTTTCCTCCTCTCACGCTCAGTGGGATCTAACTAGGGCTGGGGGCTTAAAGAATGTGGATGGTTATAGTAAGGAAGCGTTTAGCTCCACAATGTAGTGCCAGCAACAGAGTCTAAGCTTGAGTGTGTTGTGCTGTGCTTCTATAACCCAGACTTGGCTGTACAAGCTGCATAATACAACAGGTTGAAGCTTTAGGGGGTATAATTGTTAACCCCTAGGTTGCAAGGGAGGCCAGGAAAGCATTTGCTTAGTCTGCTAAACTAGAGCCATATGCTTAGTGGCCATTATCACTTTTCAGTCTTGGTTTTACCCCAACTGTATCTATTTAGCCTTATTTACTACTTTTAAAACAAAGCAAAAAATAAGTATATTAAAAAAAGTGCTTATCAGCATGTTAAAGGAAATTTATCACCATTTCTATGCGAATAAATACATAAAATCCAAATATTTATTTTGCAAACGGATCTCTACTATGTAATAAATTGCACATTTGTACAGTAAGTACCTTGATAAGAGCTGCACAGTCGCTTGGAAGCCCAGAATGTACTGTATATCCCACATTGACGTCGAACCTGAAGTGTATATTTTTCATGTGCTAAATGGTAGGGAAGTAGAAGAGGCAGGGGTGTAGCTATAGCCCGTGCAGCCTGTGTGCCCGTGCTCTTTGGGGGCCCGCTTTACCACCCCATCTTCAGATAGAGACAGGCAGGGGGAGATGGTATGCAGCGGTGGGCCCCCAACCCAGCAACAGAGGATAAGCGAGAGAGGAATTAGCAGTTGATGCAGAGCAGGACGGCAGGGTAGGCGCGAGATCTAGCAGCAGACACTGGAAGTAAGACAGACATCTGGGTCAGACCGCTAGAGCGCACTCATCCCTGGCCATCCTGCTCTGTGTCTATAGCAACTGCTAATTCTTCTGCCGACATATCCTGTTAAACACCGGAGGTCCACCGCCGCATACCATCCCCCTCCTGTCTCATTTACCACCCACAGGTAGGCATGGAGGAGGAAGAGAGCTGATGGTGAGGGAGAGCAAATGGTGATTGTGGTGATGATGATGATGATGATGATGATGATGGTGATGATGATGATGATGATGATGAAGAGGAGAGCTGGTGATGATCAGGGAGAGGATGGGGGAGGGAGAAAAAATTGCTGTCAGTATTAATATTAATGGGACCCTGAAAGGTTTTTGCCCAGGGGCTTGCATATATATCTCTATGACACTGGGAGGAGGTCTTTTTTCCAGACAACGATGGAGCATGGGCAGATTCACTAAATGATTGAAATAATGGAAGGTTGTAAAATCAGAGGAATGGGTCAATTTCTAAATTATCTCTAGTACAGGGGTGGCCAGCTCCAGTCCTCAAGGACCACCAACAGGTCAGGATTTGAGGACATCCTGCTTCAGCACAGGTGGCTCAATCAGCATCTCAGTCACTGAGCCACTGATTGAGCCACCTATGCTGAAGCAGGGATATCCTTAAAACCTGACCTGGTGGTGGCCACTCCTGTTCCGGTTTAAAAGTAACCAAACACTTTTTGATTGTTTTTGTTTTGTTTTTGCTACTGTACATATAGCTGAACCCCGTTATACCCGTGCTTGGGTCCACATAATGAGACCGCGTTATAACCGGGATCTCAAAAAACAAACAAAATGGTGGCCGCGATCAGGGGTTCCACTTCTGTTGGAGGGGGAGAGCTGGGATCACTCTCCCAGTGTTCCCAGACCCGGCGGCACAGCGGCAACCCCACGCACAATTTACCCACCTGGCATCTGGCAGCTCTCATCCTCTGCTTGGCACCTGACAGCTACTGTACCAGCTCTATGTCTCTCCACTTCAGCTGCAATGTAAAGGGGGGTTAGGCTGCACTCCACAAAATAAATTAAGCATACAGTTTACCGGTGCTGCTGGTTCAAGGAAGTACCTGCCAGGCAATTTCCAAAGTATACTCAGGAAAGAAGGATCCAGCGGTTTTCTAAATAAAGTAAATTTATTGTGCCACACAACGTTTCGACCAATAGGTCTTTCTCAAGTGACTTCAGCTGTCAGCTTCAGGATGAGTGTGTGTTTGTCTGTCTATGAGATCACAGCAATTGATCTAGAGTATCCATTTAATTCGCAGTCCACATTGATCCTGCAGCACATATACTGTACTGTATTTGGCATCTGCAATAGTTATCCAAATCCCTGAATGCAGATATCAGTACACAGTTGTACTTTGGCACCACAATAGGTAAATAGAGTCAATATTGCTATCCGATATGAGTATAGTACAGTATATGGTACTGTACTTTCCTGCATCTGCGTTGATCATATAATGTGATATGATCGCTGATGTCAATGGAAAAGTGCTTAAAACAGTAGTAGATGGTACTTTCCTGCATCTGAGTTGATAATTTATCATTATCAGGGATTAAATATCAAATAAAGACATACAATACACAGTATATTAATATCATATCAATATCAAGTGCTTAAAAACTAGGTTTCCTGTTCTTGTGTATCTTTGTAGTTCTGAAAGATGCAAAAAAAGTAGAGCACAGACAAACAGGAGCAGAGAGAGGATCCAGTAATACAAAATCTTTATTGGAGTATGCAAAGCACAGAAGAAAATCTCCTCCTCCTAAAACCATTTTTTTCTCCTTGATAAAGAACCTATCATTCAAAATGCGTAGGAGGTTTTCCTCTATGCTTTGCCTACTCCAATTAAGATTGTTGTATTACTGGATCCTCTCCCTGCTCCTGTTTGGCTGTGCTCTACTTTTTTTGCATCTATCTGGATTTCATCAGCAGCACGTCTACCTAGACCAAGGAGGTGATCGTGAGTAACAACAACCATAATTTCATGCCTTATGGACATTCCCAATTAAATTGAGAGTGGGTGGGCATTCCATTTACTCCCTGTTGTCAGGGAGTATTGCTTATGTGACTACTTTATGGATACACTCACTTGCTTATGATGAAACTTGACTCACATACCTATGGTTCAGGATTTATTACACTATTAAAAACAGCCTGGTACTTGAGCACTCTGGCCACGCTTCTTACCAGTATCTTTGTAGTTCTATCTAGTAAGCACCTCACTCATCACTTTATTAGCTGTAGCAGGGTAGCTCTTGTGTTGCTCGTGTGCGTGTGTGTCTCTCCCCATGTGTGTCTCTTAGCAATAAAGCATTGAATATATGTATTAAAAAAATGCAGCTTAGCTTTTAAAAAACGGGAGCCATACTAACACCGCGTTATAAGCAGATCCACATTGTAGTGGATCGCACTATAACAGGGTTGAGCTGTACTGTACTTGCAGAATGAATGGGGCGTTTGAAAAATAGATGATAGACAATAGATTATTGTCTTTGTTTGTGAAGAACTGCAGAATGGCCATCTATCATGAAGAAAGGCTTTTTATTTATTTACAGTCTGTTAACTGAGCTTGCTTTCATATACAGCATAGAAGAACTTTGAGGCCATGGGGCCTATTCTAGTAGCTCCAAATGTGTCAGTTCCAAATTGCACGTTTTGGCGTGCTCAGAAGTTGCGATATGAAATGTGTGAAAAAATGGTTTTCTCTATTGCAAATCGCATTTTCTAAACCGCATCTATAAAATGTGACAAACTGCCTGATTTGTACTTGCTTTAAAAGCAAAATGACCTGCTAACTCCCTGCCGAACCTAAAATAGGGTTTTTGCATGGTGGTGGAGGAGGAGGAGGAGGAGGAGGATGATGATGATGATGATGATGATGATGATGATGATGATGAGAAGGAGGAGGATATATTTTAGGATGTGTGACTCATTTAAATATACTTTGTATAGATATTAGCATATCTCCCAGGGTACTGCAGGGATGTTCCTTTTTCAGCACAGGCATCTCTCCCTAATTTATTTGGAGGGAGGTTTGAGGGGATATACAGTATATACTGTATAACTGGAGATACTGTTAAGTTAGCAAGTCCCTCCTCCTACCTCCACCACAGCCCTATTATGGAGGGAATTCGCAATTCCTATCTTGCCTGCTTTGAGGTAGCGAAAAAGAAATGCGAGTTCTTTACAAGCAATTTCGCCTTTTGCAGTTTTCAGAGCTACCAGAATACAGCGAGTTTGCAAAAAAATTTGATTTTGGTCATTCCTCCAAGATTTGCAAAGCCTTTTTTGCAAGGTTTGGATATGTGAAAACGGCTTACAGAATAGCAAAACAAGCAAATTTGCTTGTAAAGATTATTTTAGATTCGTTACTTCACATTTAAAAGCTACTAGAATTGGCCCTTATGTGTCAGGAATTTGGATTTGCAGCAGTAATAATGCCGAACAGTGTTCTCTACTGTATCCTTTAAAATCACACCCAATATACAGTAATTAGGGTTTTATTCAACTCTGATATATTTAGTGCCATATTTGTTTAGTGGTCTCCAACCATAAAGTATCTTACAGCTCATTATAGTAAACAGACCATAAGGTGCCCTATGGCTTAGTGCCACTTAGTAGATATGGCCCCAAATGAACTTTTATTAGTGCCAATTTAAAAGACACTCATAAAATAGAGGAATGGGAAAATGTATAGATATACTTATCATTTGTGCATCATATAAACACTCTTTATATACTGTACTGTAGTCTCCCCATGCAAGCAAGGCAAGCAATCAAATTGATGCAAAGTACAGTACAGTGATGTAATGGCAATAACTACCCCTTTCATATGGGATTCCCTCACACAGTGTACACCAAGCACCTTCTCTCCCCATCTTTAAGACAAAGCTTAAAACTCACCTCTTAAATGAAGTGCTCCAATAGCCTGGACTCATGGTTACTGTCCCACACCCACAATCATTCCTACCAATGGCTGCCATCTACTGCACATTTCCTCACCTGCTATCTCTGTAAGTATTCCATCATACCACTTCGATTGAAGCTCTCTGAGGCAGGGATTTCCTTTCCTATTGTGTGATCTTATTTGTTGCACTTATTGTGCTAGAATTCCCTGTACTGTATTACCTCTCTTGTAAAGTGTTAAGTACAGCTGTGGGCGCTATATAAATAAAGATATACTGTACATACATACATACTCTAAAGCAGAAATTCTAAAGTCTTTTTGCATGATGACACTCTTTTTTCTGTTATGTCATAGTTTTCCAAATGTATGAGCTATGCTAAATTATACTTTTACAAATGTTGTTCAGTTTTCATTCAAACACGTTTCAATTTTGAATGTTCTTTAAAAGTTTAGGGTTAAATGTTTCCGTATCTTCTTCTAAATTGAGTTTTGCCCGAAACGTTGTATGGACACACCCATCTTGTAGCACTGGTGTCAATAAACCTGTGTTGAGAATCACTGTTTTTCATCATGCTTCTTTACAGCAAATAAAATACTCTTGGAAATTGATATTGAGCCATTACATTTTTCAGTATATGAAAAATGACCTTGTTCAGGATACTCATAACAATTTACTTCTGCTAAATATTTGACTTTTCAGAGATTGTGTCCATCCTCTATAACCGATTGACATATGAAGAAGGAATGATTGTTTTTTTTTTAATTAGCCACGTGCCCTTGACATTTTAGCTATATGTCATACTTTTTGCTGCAATTATATTTTCAAAACACTAGTGTAGCACAGTTTACCCCACCCTCTGGGAAATCAACTCTATTGCTACCGTGTGGTGCTGAGGCATACCTGTTAGGTTCAGGAGATCTGAGCTGTCTGCAGTGATTTGGAGACCAGGACAAGCTTTTGGAAATCATCTGTAGTTCTTTCCTTTTGATGTTCACCGCCTCCAGCTTCAGGGGGCTCTGGTAGTACCAGAGACAGTCCTCTCTGAAGCACACCAGTCATACACACCATGCACTGACTCAATCCAAGCTGGTGTATGATTAACAAATGGGCTTTATTTATCAGTCAATGCAGCAGATCTTTACAGCGGTGCAAGGGTTCAGATGATTCCAGGCTTCTGGATGGTGCTTGACCCTGATAGTATGGGGTCATCTTCCAGTCAGATGTTCCCTCAGCCTCAAGGGTTGAGGGTGAGCACGCTCATCCCACCATGGGAGAGACTCACAGCTCTCTGCTTCCGTTCTCCTCAGAACCAGGACAGGACTAATTAGTTTTGGCTTTGCCTCTCATTCAGGAAGCAGAAAGGGCGGGCTCATGGTCTATACCTATCCCTGATAGGCTTCCAAGGCCATGAGTCACCACCGCACTCCTGTCCATCAAAGAGGAGCACAAGGGGGTCACAAGCCCACAGATTTAACCTGTTACTGCCTGCAGCTAGCAGGGACTTGCATAACAGGGGAAAAGACAGGTAGAAAGAGACATACCCTGTTACACTAGTATTATAGGCAGCACTATACTATACACACAGCCAACTTCACATTCACGGTAGCTAGCACTTGGTTTTAAACAAGGTTTTCCCACTCCAATTTCCAATATCTTCAAATGAGTGATGTTATTGCTACTGTCAATGTTTATTTACAGCATCTTGACATATTTCGGGCCACCCCCTCTGATAACATGTGCCCCTATACTGCAGTAGCTCTGTAAGGACCCCAGCATGGGTGTGGCTAGAGAAGGTGCACCTTAAAATAAAGGCTACCCATGACTGTGGTCCATTGGTGCAGACTGAGCTAGTTCTGTTTTATTTTTTCCCCCTTAGCATTCTATCCTTTGTGACCCTATTTTTACCTAGAGAAGTGTCACAAAAGGAACAATATATAATACAAACCGAAAAGCCAGTTGGCAACAGAAGATATCACATGCATTAAAAAAAGTACATCATCAGCACATCCATTCCTGTTATTTCAGTGAGCAGAGAGAGCTAAGGGTAATAAGAAATGCAGTCATATATTTTTATCTTTCTGTAGAGTGCTGGTGATATATACATACTGTAGCACTGTTTAAAAAAAATGTATGCAGGCGCTAAAAGTCCCTGCCTTAAAGAGCTTACAATTTTTGTAACGAGATAACAGTCCATATTTACTTAGCATTTCTTTTGCCATAAGGCACTTTCAGGAGCTGGAACACACTTTATAGCACATTCAAGTCAATTGGCTATAAGGTACAGCTCAACCCCGTTATAACGCGATCCGTTACAACGCGAATCCACTTATAACGCGATGCAAGCGTGGGTCCCAATTTTCGGTGTTATGAATACTTTATAACACGATTATTGGTATCTTAAATACTTTATTGTACAATGCATACAATTGTACATTATTTCTAACGCAATCTGCTTATAACGTGATGTGATTCTTTGGACCCCAAGCACAGCGTTATAAGGAGGTTGAGCTGTATCTTCCAACATCAGAAGGTATTGTATGGTAAAAGCATGCTTAGTAAATATGAGCTTGCCCAAGGTCACAAGGGCAGCTGACACTGGCATTTGAACCTGGTTCACCGGCTTCAATAAAGGTGTGTGTAGTATTATTAAACGACTCCTTCAATTCTTACGGCCTCAATTTCGAACTTTGCTAGATTTTTGTTTTGCTTAGTTACCTCCTTTTCTCTCCAATCCCATTTTCTCTCTCTCACACTCCTACTTATTTTTGGTTCTTCTTCTTCCTCTGAAAAGTCACCCCCCTGACACTGCCTCAAGTGCCCCCGCTGTAAGTGTTTATATGAAAGTAATTAGTGTTGAAGCGACTGTGTGATGTGAAATTGATTCCAAGTGCTTGCCTTCTAACGGATTAATTTCATTTGGGAAACCTGTATTGATAATCCTGTCACCTCAACGTCCTTTCCATCTTCCCTACCTGGCATTCCGCTACTCTTGCAACTCAAGGAGCAAGAAGGGGACTGAAAGGTACTTGGGAAAAGTTGATGCAACTTTAACCCCTTAAAGCATCTTATTCCACCAACAACATATATATATACCCATAACATATATATGCCCATATAGACAGTATAATATGTGTAGTATAATAAATCCCCACTTTTCTGCCTTGGTTATAAAATTGCCCTCTTTTGCATTTTGGATCGAACTTCTTGTGAAATATATGTCATGACATGGATCCCAAACATCATGGATGCTATGATTCATTGTCTTCGAACTGTTCCCTCGTGCCCTATTCTGGAGTCAAAGGGTTTACGCTGGGTAAAGTATGGCCAGACAGCTTAACTAGTTCCTTTTACAAGCACCACAAGTTCTTTGTCTTTTCTTCACTTTATTGGAAAGTAGCAGATATACAAAGTTACTTGCGTGGTGTAGTGAGAGAGGGCTTCTCTACAGTGAGGGTGCTTATAGTGGGGAAAAAGTAAAAAACGATACTCTTACCAAGAGGTGGAAGGCATGAGTAGTGCTTACTTAGCCTGCTGAGGTAGAAAGAAAGATAATGGAGGGTATCTCACAGGAAGAGAGACTGGGCTACTCTGAATACAGGCAGGGGGCAATGGAACAGTCCACTATGCCAGGGGAATTAAAGAGTTTGTCATAGCAACCAACTCCAGCAAGCTAGGTGATAGAGAAAATATCTAACAGTATCCATTTCCACCTGCACTGGGAATTATAACTGCAGGAAAAGTACTTCTAAATAAAGGGCTAGCAGGCAGAGCTGCAAAGAAGGAGGGGGGGAATGGGGGGAGCAGAGATAGAAAATCCTGTTCCAGGACATGCCCTAACTCCATAATTTCCCATCTTTATTTGCACCTTTGCATTGTGTTATGTTAGTCATTTCCCCATGCTAAAATTCCGACTTTGTGCAGTGAGCTTCAGAAGAGTTTTTCCCACAGCAGGGTTTTCTTATAGGTGTTTGAAGAGGGTCAAAGGACATTAGGTTCAGGCAGTATGCTCAGAAGCTGTAATTATAAAGGGTGCCCCCACTGGGTCTTTGTTCTCTACAAAGAATTATTCTTAGGCACTTAGAAGTGCATAGCCATACTCAGATTTCCGTCTTCTAGGAGCTGGTTCCATTTCCATTCAATGCTGCTTTATGTGGGAGATTTCTGGAAAAGGGAGAATGGCTGACATGAGCAACACTACTGATAATTCTCTGCAATACTTTACTTGACCCTCCAGAAGCTAATGCATTATAGGAGTATTCCCTGCTTGCCTTCTGTACTACTGTTTGTCAATGTTGTCATTTTATTGATATTGCTTTCTGCCCATTGTACAGCGTTATGGAATATGTTGGTGCGTTATAAATAAATGATAATGGTGGTAATGTCCCCTCAATGCACAGCTAACAATTGTTTTCCGCACTCACGCAGGGCCATTTGGGGATTTTGCTCTGTAGTCTGCCATCCTTCCTCACATAATCACTGCAATGTCCTAACTCTGGCTGGATTCCGAAGCTTTCCTAGTCCCATGTACAATACATCATTGTTCTTTATGGTCTCTGAGCACACTGCAATAAACATTTAAATGACAAGTATATGTAAACGAGGTGGAGTTTGCTAATTTAACCTTTTCAGTCTCGAGGCAATTCATTGGCTGCCATTTACGCATGATCTGTTATGACATTCCTGGGTAGATATGTTACGTACGACTGTAATTCAGTAAGGCACTGATGCAGATTAGTTCCCAATTATTTAGCAGTACACATGCAGGATCAACCATTCTCTGAAAATGAATAAACTGTAGTGTAATGTAAAGCAGCGGTGCGCAAATTGGGGGGGGGGATTTTTTTTGGTTGGGGGGGAGCGGGCGGTTGCCGGGGGATTTAATTAAATGCCGGGGATCGCGTGAGGTCTCTGCAACTCACTTACCGGGGTTTAGACGTGTTGCTGTGATGCCTTGCCATGGCAACGCGGTGTCAAATGACGCCTCGGTGTCATGCGGAGTGACGTCACACGTCCGTCTCCATGGCAACGCGCGTGCCATTTGACGCCGCCAAACCAGGTAGAGGGGCGCGAGAGCGAGGGGGAGTAGGCAGGGGGGCACAGCTACAAAAGTTTGTGCTCCCCTTATGTAAATTATTATTAGAAACAGCCGTCCAATGCCTTTTCTGCTTAACACAGATGGAAACACACAAAGCATTATTATTATTGTGTGTGTCCATCTCTTCACAAACTAATAAGGTAGAAATGCCTGGCATAGGATTTAATTAGCTTTGTCTGTTGCCATCCTTCTACCAAAGAGAAGGACTGTGCTGTGGTTAGGAAGAGAAGAGTATCACACAAATGAGAAGGGGCTGCTTCTCTGTACCACAGACAAGGACTGAAAGTAAGACCTTGAGTATATAAGCGGAGGGTGTGGTTGCCTGGACAGCTACATCCTATTATTAACTGAGAAAGTCAATTAGAGAAGATGACCTGAATTCAGGAAGGGGAGCTGTTTCCCCACATAATAAATATAGTCTGTAGCCTTGAAATTGACTCCTGTCAATAATAACAGCTGCTGAACCTTACTGCCCGCCTCTAACTCACTCCAAACACCAACAGAGAAATCCATACTATGTGGAGGAACTCTTCTTGCTTATTACTTATGGTTCAAGACCAGTGGTTGTGAGCAACTCTGCAGTCTTTAGTACAAAGTCAAACATTTTCACCCTAAACCTAGTCTCTGAATAATATTCTTGTTCCCTGGGAGGGAATCTTAGAGCAGGAATCAATACAAAATGGTTTGAAGACTTAGGGCCTCATGCAGTAAGCCCCGATACAAAATTTTCGGCACGAATTGCGAAAATGTATTTTTTGGGCGATTTGCCCTCGCAGTATTCAGTAAGGGCCGAATCCTTCCGATCCCTGCTGAAGCACTGCGAAAGCAAAGCTGCCGATGAGCTGTGGCGATACAGCCTGGCTCCCGATAAGGCTCCCGATAAGCCTTTGGTGCCGATAGATGTTTGCAGCTGAGAGAGACAAGCCGCTCTCTCAGCGCAAACTTCGGCACCAAAAAAAGTATTTAAAAACAACTTTTATTTATACTCTACATGTGCAGGGGGTCTTCGGAGCTGAACCGCGTTGGTTTGAGGTCCGGGGACCCCCTGCCCCCCGAGATACAGGCCCCTTTATGAGGTGCCGGTATCCCTCGGCGTTTAAAGGTCCCGATCACGTGACCGCGGCCTGTAAACAAACCAGAGGGATACCGGCACCCCATAAAGGGGCCTGTATCTCGGGGGGCAGGGGGTCCCCGGACCTCAAACCAACGCTGTTCTGCTCCGGAGACCCTCTGCACATGTATAGTATAAATAAAACACACACACATCAATAAAGACTCGTTCCTTACCTTGGCGGCTATGTGCAACGGTAATGAAGCAGCATGAATGTCTTTTTAATTATACTGTACAGTGAGCAGGGGGTCCCCTGAGCTGAACCGCATTGCTTTGTGGACCAGGGACCCCCTGCTTCCCGAGTTACAGGCCCCGGTATGTGTCATCGGGTGGCAGTGTCGCCGCCATGTTTATAGCGTCCCCGCAATAAACATGGCGTCCACACTGTAACCGATGGCCCAAACCGGGGCCTGTAACTCGGGAGGCAGGGGGTCTCTGAGCCACAAATAAATGCGCTTCAGCTCAGGGGGCCTCCTGCTTCCGCACAATATTATTAAAATACATTAATGCTGCTTCATTACCATAGCGGATAGCCGCTAAGGCAATGAAGGGGTTAACGCATAGTAGCATGTTTATTGGGGACAAATGCCCCCAATAAACATAGCAGCAATACACAACATACAGTATAGTAATGGGCAGAATGACTATTATCCACAAATGGATAATAGTGCAGTTGTCCATTTACAATACTTACACAACAATAAAGACTTTAAATACATATAGCACTCACCCATGTCCCACTGCCACGATGAAGGCCATCCTCATCTTCATCCTGCCCATGCCCCATCCGCTTCTGCAAAACAAACACAAGAATTACAACATCCAAATTAATGTCCCCTAACCCCTTAATCACCATAGCGGTTATTAACCGCTACAGTTATTAAGGGGTTAAGCCACCATCACCCACATACCCTCCCCCACAAAGCCCCCCAACCACCCTCACCCAATACCCACAGGGGAGTCCTACCAAATACCCTTGGGCCTAATACCCCCTCCCCCAGCACATACAGTACAATAATGTGCCAAATAACTATTATCCACATAGGGATAATACATTATTTGGCCATTATTAAACACATTCAATAACGTTAAAATGTAAAGAAACTTGTACTAACCTCATCAATAAGAAGTCTCCGTCGCCAGCATCATCCTTGGGGTCCGTTGCCAACATTAGAAATAGCCACAACATTTCAATATCATTAACATAACACTGAACCCCTTAATCACCTTATCGGGTACTAACCTGAAAGGTAATTAAGGGGTGAAGCCATCCTGCAATGCCTACAACAGTTATGCATAACATCTTCAGTGAAATAAAAACCAATTGCCTAACCAAATTCCATTTAATCATTCAATCTGTAGGCTCACATGCCTCATAAAACATTGCATTTACAGTGTATACATGTAGCATAACATGTAAACTGCATGTACACGCTGCAAATCAATGTTAACAATACAATAATGCCACTCAAATCGCCATACATCACAAGAAGTATATTATTTAATACAATAAACTCACCATCAATGAATTACCACACATCAATTACATCCCTAAACAATTAAAATACCATCCATACCAATTACACAATGAACTAAAGCTATCCTAACAGAGAACCACTTCAAAACATAGAAAAAAGTACACCAACAAATACAATATACTAAAGCAAGGCTTTCCATATCCTATTGTACGGCCTGGAAGCCCAAAACTTACATCTGTCTAAAAATAAAATACATTTAGCACACATCAATGCATAGCCACAATGATTAACAATACAGAATTAGAAGCTTTAACAACACTATCATTTCTTACCCTGTATATATATCTGTACACATACATACAGACATACATACAGTGGGAAGAAATGATATGCATTATAAAAAATGAAAACATGAAAAAGCAACACAAAAAACAGTTACATTAAGTACATTTCTTTATTTAACTTACCATTACTTGCCCCCACCGACTCCCGTTGATCAGCTTACTCACGAACCAATCCACGACACCATCCACGACACCATCCAGGAACAAATCCACGACACCATCCAGGAACAAATCCACGACACCATCCAGGAACCAATCCAAGAACAAGTGCAGGAACCAATCCAGGAAGCAAGCCACGAAGAAATCCAAGAAACAATCCACGACACGATCCAGGAACAGGAACCCATAAAAGAAAAGAAAAAAACAAATTAAACATTAAAATAATAAAACATGACAATCAAGGGTTGTACTAGTTTTATTCTTAGTGAATCTGTATTACAATACCTTGTTCCGGGGTCTTCTTGACATCCGGTGCCACGCCCTGGTCTTCAATCTTCAGGAGGAGGTCCGTCCTCCTCGGCATCTGCCTTCAAAATGAGACGACATAGGCTTTTATAGGCCTATGACGTCACATTTGTCGTCATATGGTTCCCACGGCCCTGATTGGGCCGTGAAAACCATGTGTTTTGGCCGATGTAAAAAAATTGATGACGTCACTTAAAGGCAATGCCAGCACAGCCAATCAGAATGGCTTTGCTGCTATTGCCTTTAAGAAAACGTCATGAAATGACACATGGCCGGACTCACATGGTACTTGAACCAATCAGAGTAGGGATGGAGTTCCCACGCTCTGATTGGCTGGCTTACCATGTGAGTCCGGCCATGTGTCATTTCATGACGTTTTCTTAAAGGCAATAGCAGCAAAGCCATTCTGATTGGCTGTGCTGGCATTGCCTTTAAGTGACGTCATCAATTTTTTTACATCGGCCAAAACACATGGTTTTCACGGCCCAATCAGGGCCGTGGGAACCATATGACGACAAATGTGACGTCATAGGCCTATAAAAGCCTATGTCGTCTCATTTTGAAGGCAGATGCCGAGGAGGACGGACCTCCTCCTGAAGATTGAAGACCAGGGCGTGGCACCGGATGTCAAGAAGACCCCGGAACAAGGTATTGTAATACAGATTCACTAAGAATAAAACTAGTACAACCCTTGATTGTCATGTTTTATTATTTTAATGTTTAATTTGTTTTTTTCTTTTCTTTTATGGGTTCCTGTTCCTGGATCGTGTCGTGGATTGTTTCTTGGATTTCTTCGTGGCTTGCTTCCTGGATTGGTTCCTGCACTTGTTCTTGGATTGGTTCCTGGATGGTGTCGTGGATTTGTTCCTGGATGGTGTCGTGGATTTGTTCCTGGATGGTGTCGTGGATGGTGTCGTGGATTGGTTCGTGAGTAAGCTGATCAACGGGAGTCGGTGGGGGCAAGTAATGGTAAGTTAAATAAAGAAATGTACTTAATGTAACTGTTTTTTGTGTTGCTTTTTCATGTTTTCATTTTTTATAATGCATATCATTTCTTCCCACTGTATGTATGTCTGTATGTATGTGTACAGATATATATACAGGGTAAGAAATGATAGTGTTGTTAAAGCTTCTAATTCTGTATTGTTAATCATTGTGGCTATGCATTGATGTGTGCTAAATGTATTTTATTTTTAGACAGATGTAAGTTTTGGGCTTCCAGGCCGTACAATAGGATATGGAAAGCCTTGCTTTAGTATATTGTATTTGTTGGTGTACTTTTTTCTATGTTTTGAAGTGGTTCTCTGTTAGGATAGCTTTAGTTCATTGTGTAATTGGTATGGATGGTATTTTAATTGTTTAGGGATGTAATTGATGTGTGGTAATTCATTGATGGTGAGTTTATTGTATTAAATAATATACTTCTTGTGATGTATGGCGATTTGAGTGGCATTATTGTATTGTTAACATTGATTTGCAGCGTGTACATGCAGTTTACATGTTATGCTACATGTATACACTGTAAATGCAATGTTTTATGAGGCATGTGAGCCTACAGATTGAATGATTAAATGGAATTTGGTTAGGCAATTGGTTTTTATTTCACTGAAGATGTTATGCATAACTGTTGTAGGCATTGCAGGATGGCTTCACCCCTTAATTACCTTTCAGGTTAGTACCCGATAAGGTGATTAAGGGGTTCAGTGTTATGTTAATGATATTGAAATGTTGTGGCTATTTCTAATGTTGGCAACGGACCCCAAGGATGATGCTGGCGACGGAGACTTCTTATTGATGAGGTTAGTACAAGTTTCTTTACATTTTAACGTTATTGAATGTGTTTAATAATGGCCAAATAATGTATTATCCCTATGTGGATAATAGTTATTTGGCACATTATTGTACTGTATGTGCTGGGGGAGGGGGTATTAGGCCCAAGGGTATTTGGTAGGACTCCCCTGTGGGTATTGGGTGAGGGTGGTTGGGGGGCTTTGTGGGGGAGGGTATGTGGGTGATGGTGGCTTAACCCCTTAATAACTGTAGCGGTTAATAACCGCTATGGTGATTAAGGGGTTAGGGGACATTAATTTGGATGTTGTAATTCTTGTGTTTGTTTTGCAGAAGCGGATGGGGCATGGGCAGGATGAAGATGAGGATGGCCTTCATCGTGGCAGTGGGACATGGGTGAGTGCTATATGTATTTAAAGTCTTTATTGTTGTGTATGTATTGTAAATGGACAACTGCACTATTATCCTTTTGTGGATAATAGTCATTGTACCCATTACTATACAGTATGTTAGGGGGGTATAGGTGTTGTTGGGTATATATATATATATATATATATATATATATATATATATAATATAATTATTTATTTATGTAGTTATTGTGGGGCTGGGGTGTGTATTTTTTTAATATTGTGGCTAGTGGGGGTGGGTGAAAGGGGTATTAGCCCCAACGGTGGTAGTTTAGGGCTTGCGGGTGGGTAGCGGGAGGCCTTAACCCCTTCAGGACCGTAGCGGTATTAACTGCTACGGTCGTGAAGGGGTTAAGTGCCCTCGCAACCCCCCCGCAAGTCCTACACTCACACCCAGGGCCAAATACCCCCCTCACCCATCCCCGCTACCCACAATAACGCTGGCACGGTGGGTTAACCCCTTCATTGCCTTAGCGGTTAGCCGCTAAGGTAATGAAGTGGCTTTTAAATGCCTTTTTCCTGCCTCGGATGCATGCCGGGGGGCTCCGGTGCGGGTATCAGCTCCGGAGACCCCCGGCATCAATCACAGACAGGAAAAAGGGCTGATTTTTCCTAAGTGTCGCCCTTGCCGATGCTTCTCCTTCAGCAAGTTGCCAACTTTAGTTGGCGGGCTGGATTGGCCATAAAATCTCCAATCTGGCCTGCCGATCAGCACCAAAAAGCTGATCGGGGCTTACTGAATTCAGGCGGGAAAAAAAAGTCCCGATAAGTGGCTTATCGGCAGCCGGGTGGCGAAAAATTTTTTTTCGCAAGAAAAGTTGCCGATAATTCCCACTTATCGGGGCTTACTGAATCAGGAGGGCAAAAAACGGCTATAAAATGCCGAAAAAGCCTTATCGGGGCTTACTGCATGAGGCCCTTAGACACAAAATGGTTAAAAATAACACTAGCAGGCCATGACAGAGAGATGTAGCAGTCACACTGTTTATTGCTGCATAGACACTGTTGATGTCACTGGTAATTCCTCTTCTATGTTTGATGGTACATTTCTCTTTCTTTCTCGCTTTTTATAATTGGTTCATAAGTATGCAGTGATGGGAATATGCACAGATACGACAAGGGTCATAGACGCTTTTACCAAATGTGTTCCCATTCCAATATTTGGATGCTGTACAATTTGCACATTAGTCACTTCAGTTCCAGAGGGGCTGTAACAACAAAACAAAGTCTTCTGTAAGCCACCAGAGCAGAAACATACTTTTTTGCTTGTTAAATCAACATGCCTTATTTATAGAATCACTTGACTTTCTTATTACATATGTAAAATTGCATATCCTTATTCAATTATCTAATGTAGTTAGAACATCTTTTTGCATACTATAACCTAGTTCATATAATACACAAGAGAAACATTTTTCTGCACATTTCTATTTCATTACTTCTAACATATGCAATTCATCACTTTCATTCCTTTAAATAGTAGTACATCAGGCACTTCTTATCTGACACAACATTACATAAAATTAGTCAGTGACATACTGTAATGCTCGCTTTCACAGAAATTTACAATTAACATTATTTTCACATATAGTTCTCAAGGCTGTCTATCAATTGCTCATTCTTACAGTCAACATAATCTCAAGTATTTAATACTGTTAAACGAGACAATTACATGATTATATATATATATATATAATTATCATCATATTCAGCCCTTGTCGATCCATTGCTTGTTGGAGGCCTCTTCAATAATCTTCCAGGTGTGGTGGTAGTAACTTTCTCTTTTCCATGTTGCTCCAACAACTTTTCTGATCCTCATTACTTTTGATCATCATCTTGGTCTTTTGATATCACTTTGGAATCTAGTGGAACACCATCTTCGTCCATCGATGTTCATTTCTTTGTGCAATATGTCTGACCCTCTGACTTTTAATTGTTTCGCCCATGTGAGATGCCACTGACTATTGTTTGCGTTCAAATAAATGCATGAATGTTTATTTCTGTTCAGGTTTTACCCAGCATATAATCTCCATATATGTGAATTATCTTCACATTTATGGTCCAAATTTCAGAGCCATACATGAGCACAGACAGAATACACTGGTCGAACACTTTCCTCTTGAGGCACAATGTACGGTTCACTTGAAAGATTGTTTTAATTCTTCGAAATGCGCTCTATCCAATCTTTATTTTCCTATTGATTTGATTCCAAACGTTCCCATCCATTGTTACTTGCCGGCCAAGGTACGTTGACAGTTTTTGACTTCTAGTGCTATTACATTTATTTCAATCTTTACAGAGTTGACACATTTGTTGAATATCACTTTGGTTTCTCTGAGATTCATATGAAGGCCCACTTTCTTAACCTGATTCGGCGAGTTCTCTAATTTGTTGCCGAAGGTCTTCTCAACTTGTGGCAAAAATAACAGTCGTCTGCAAATCGTCCGTGACTCAAGTTTTCACCATTTGATTTTTGACTCCTTTTTCTTCCCAATTCAATGTATTGATCTATTCTTCAAGTATTGCTGTGAAAGGTTTTGATGAAATGGTATCTCCCTGTCCCACTCCCTTTCTGATCCTTTTCTTGATTGAATCTTCATGTAACCTAATGGTTGATGTGGTACTCGTAAATGTTCTTTACAATAACTTCAACACTTTGTGTTCTTAATGCATTTAAAACGGCTGAGGTGTAGTCCAAATCAAATGCTTTTTCATATGAATATTAAGATGAGTGGTAGATTGTATTAATTACTTTTTTTAAATCCCTTCTTCTACAACTTGGATGTGGTCCATTGTATTGTATCCTATCAGCAATCACAATGTGTGCTAATCATAGAACATATAAAAATACAAATATATAAAAATATCCAGGTGACATTTTAACAGGAAAGGGCTACACAGATACAATATACCTCGATCTATCTGCACCATGAGCCACAATTTTTTTTGTAATTTTTAACTCAACTCTCAAGTTATTGAACAAACGAAATAGCAGTATTTTAGCGATTTCTGAAAACCATGTACAGTACAAATAACTTGTCTATAGGTTATACAGCCGCCTGCCGTGTATTTGCAAGGATGCCAGTATTAGAGTGCTACCTATTGAGCTTACAGAGATTGTCTCAATTATTCCAGCACATTCACTAGAAGTACTTTCAATATCAGTTTGCATTGAATAATCATAATAAAGAGCTCTGCTAAAAGCTCAGTGAAAGCACTAATAGATAAACAACTTCACAGAAACATGCACTACTATACTACACACAATTAGTTAATGTAGAAAGGGTTCAATTCCATAAAGGCTCTGAATATTTAGATGAGGAGATACCAGTGGTATATACAAGATTGTCTGCACCCCAATATGTGGGCATCCCAGCGATGATCAGATGGAGGTATGGACAGCGTAGTGAGCGAGGAACACAGCCGACTGTAGAAAAAAAATAGATATAAGTAAGGATATATTTCACAGGGAGACCAGTATGTTGTAGAAAACTCTTATGGTCCATACACATCCCAAATCTGTCTTGTTATGCTATCATAGGATGAAGTGAGACACATCCTTCGACAGGTATCAACTGCCTACATTATGTTAACATTTTCATCCAGGAAATATTGTTTTTCCATTCAGCTATAGTGCAACTGTTTTGAACTGAATTTGCATTCAAAGTTAGGCCTTGGCCAGGGTTCCTGCTGGTGTGCGGAGGCCTTAGATAGCGCGCCGTCCGGGGATGTGTCTGGGGCGTGCGGGCGGGCGGGCCAGTGACATCACGGAGCTGGTTCACCCTCATTGGGCGAACTGCTCACGTGACCGGACCTGGCGAGCGCTGAAATTTAAAATTCTGCTAAGACCTACGCTTCCGCAAGCGCTCTCATTGCGGCTATAGGGGCTCACAGGTAAGTACAAGCGCGGCGCTGACCATGCCCGAGGCCTAAGAGTGAAGGGAGCTTCAGTGTGTGCAATGCCTTTTCTTTTTATTATTTTATTAATATTATTTTGCCCTTTGCCTTATTTTACAAACACCAAAACAATAGGGCCAGAAACCCCAAACTAACGTTAAATATGGTCCAATGTCTCCTTAACATATCGTTTTGTTTTGCAACCTAAGGTACAATCGAAAGAAAACTTGCATCTTGAATAACTGTAGAATCTTTTATTGCAGAGTTCAGCATCTTCAATGTACAATCCCTCCTAAAATCAACGTTGAACTAAACACTTCATATAATAAAAGCAGCCCAGTCCAAACACTACCTCTCGTTAAAAAAAATCTCAGTTCACTGATTTACAATGGTAAGAATTGCCACTTTAATATGAAGGCTATCCTTTGCTTTAAGAAAGCTCTGCTTGTCCCATCCTCACTTTCTATTGAGACTTCATTCCAAGTACAGTAAGGTCAGCCACCTCATCTGGTTAGAATCAGTTTCCTTTGGTTGTATTGTGCCACGTAGCTCTGACCCATGGAGTAGAGATTTTCTTCCATTGGAAAGGAGTTATGAAGTTTAGGGAAGCACAGCTGAAATGAAGTAGGCTACCCTTTTTAAAAGGTAAGACAAACAATGTTTAGAGTAGACTGAATTTCACCTTCAAAAAAATGTCACTCGCTCGCTATGATAGGCCATATATAATCCACACCACAGGCAGAAGTTCTGAATATAGACATGCTCTGTGATCTTCAAATACTGTACAGTATATGTCAGGGCACTGAACAACAAGGTGGTGCTCACATTGATAACGTATCATTATCTGTTTTAACAAATATTTTTCTTCTGTTTGGTTTTACTTCAATCTCCATTGTAACTGATTTATGAATCATCTGGGTTAAAAAAACAAAACATAATTCATGTTTTTTAAGAAAGGGCGGGTTTGGAAAATGAGGTTTGCGAACACAGAAGTTCGATCCGATGTCTGAAGTTGGACTTCTGAACAAATTTTCAAATCCGATTTATAATACGGGCCAAAACCCAATTTCAAAACTCACATTTTTTTTTATGCACAACAAATAAAATTGAGGGGAAAAAAATTACTACTTATTTTGAGTTTTCTTCCATAATTTTCTAAGAATCCAAAACCAAATTCAATCTTGTTCCGGCAAACTAAGACCAACTAAAAATCAGAAATACATTTTAGAGCCAAAACAGCAGTATAATTTATTTTGCAAATTCTCTTGTACATTTACTAAATACACTGACCACAAAATGTGGGATTCATGCACTCAAAAAATGTACTTGGCAAATTCTTTCATTCATAACTAAAATCCACCCCCCCCCCCCCTAATAAATTATTTAATTCCTAATATCCTAATTTCCACAATTACTATTTTAGACTCTGGCAATTGTTAACCCTCATTAAACAATTCACATTGTAATTTATATATTTGACGCAACCATTCACATATTGGATGAATTTATTAGCCTAATTAAAATATTCACATTGTAAATTATGAAGTTAATATCCTAGATTCTATACTAAATACATATTCTAAATTCTTTAATTCACATACCAAATCCTATCGTTTAAGATGGCCACTTCTGTCATACAAATGCCAAATCCCACAACTCTCATTGTACTGTGATTTCCCAGTGGTCCACAATTCAAATACAGCCGATGCAGATACAAACTCATTTAGCTCAGACTAGAAATGAAGCATTCACAGTATGTGGCATGTACAGTCCTGCTTTCCCAAACACTGTGTTCTATCCAATTTCTATACCTGTTGTACTCTCCTTTACTAACCAGCAAAATTCCTATTATCCCAGTTGGGGAAAACCTAATAATGATAGATGTGATAACACTTGCCCTCTTTTGAGTGCCCTTGGAATTTTTATTGTCATGTGATACTTTTAGACAGGGGAAATGGAAATGATATCAAGTCTAGTGCAGCAGCCCTCATCATATTACGGTTTCAGAAGAGTATTTAACTGTAAAAGATTATAGGACATGCTTCAGGAAACAAGCTCACAGTTTGGGTTCTCGAAATATTTGTAACATTATTTTCGCACTGAAGTTTTGGAAATATATTCTACCAGAAATGCAGACAAATTGTACTTGTTTTGGGAGCACGGAAGCTCCTAAGCGGCTAAATAAATCTTACAAATTGTGCCAGGATGATTGAGAAGTGATCAGATTGTGTGCTTCAGTATCTATCAACATGTTTGAGGTGTGCTGGGCAAAATTTCAGGTCTCCATACTTAATTAATGCGCTTCTTTATCCCAGGGTGTGCTGAAGAGATGTGTAAGTACGACAGGCATACGTTTCTTGGGGTCCATGTTAAAATGAAAAAGAAGCAAGAGGTGAAACACTGAATACTCATTTCAATTTGCATGTCATTTCCCAGAATCCCTTGCTGCAGTGGAAGCACTGGATGCTGGGAGATAATGGTGAAAAGCAGGTTTGCAGACCAGTCTGAGACATGTGAATGTGCTCACAAGTGATATTTGTATTTGCTGTACACTGTAGGGGTTTTTTGTCACTTTTTTTCACTCACCATAACTTTTTAAATCTCTAATTATACGTAATTCATGTACTCTTTGCAAATTTAGGATTTGTAATAAGACTTTGGAGAACTACCCACAGCCGACTCACTATTTAGCACAATGCAAATGTTTCCAAACTGCACGATCCTGGTGCACCGCCTTATAAGAGAGGAGTGGAGGACGGTCCGCTCATGAACGGAGGTAAATATTTCATGTTAGTGTAGGATCTGCCTTTTGAGGCGAGTCTTTGGCGTGCAAGCAGTCTTATTATTGTTTGACAAAACTTGGTTTAATACTTTCTTAAAATACTTTCGATTACTTTAAGGAAGAAACACTGATGTTTTTAAAGTAACCTTCTCATTCACTTTTAGTTGGCACTTAGGGGGTTAAATCAGAACGGAGCTGGGGGAGGAGTTTTGCTCAGTCCCGCTTGCTCGGGCAAGATGTTGATGTGTAATAGGTGGCATCTGTGAGGGTGAGTGCTTCCTAGGGCATATAAAGTTCACCTTCTGTGTATTTTGTCGGTTATATCCTTGAGAAAGGCTGGAGGTAGAGCTGAAACGTTTGGCTATGTCTGACATGTAGAAAAAAAAAAGAATATCGGCGCCAATAATAAATTGTCATTGAAAGAAAGTCCAAACCATGACAGTGTGCAGTCCAACTGAAGTCCTTAATAGAGTTGATGGTAAGGAATTGAGCTGACAAATCTCATCAGAATGCAGTGCAATATAAAAGGGAGAAAGAAAAAAACTAATTATGGTGCAGTATGTCAATGCAAACTTAAAACCATAAACAGACTAACAACACATGACAAACAAAACAGATAAAAACAACACTAGCAAGGCTGAATAATGATTAAAAAAGCTATTTATTAAACAACTACTGTAGCTGGGTGTGGGAGGATGGCTGACACACACCAATCCGGAGGAAATAAAGTGGTGGGGGAAGCACACAGGAGCCCTTTCTATGATATTTCTGCCAAAACGAAGGGGTTAAAGCTGAAAAGGAGCAAGTTAAAAGAAGGACTTCAGTTGGACTGCACACTGTCATGGTTTGGACTTTCTTTCAATGACAATTTATTATTGGCGCCGATATTCTTTTTTTCTGTATGCATTTTGACTAACTGTACTGTTAGTTATTGTCTGGCTGCCAGTATTTTTATTTTCACCTTATAATTAATTAGGTTAACATTTCACATTTGTTCTGTAGCGCTGTTTTGCACCGTCTTTTTTTTGCTATGTCTGACATGTAATACATTTTCTGAAGATCAGCCCGCAGTACCCATTTCCTTGTTTTCTTCTTTGGATCAACTTACCATAGGGATAGCAGCAAGACAACCCTTTGGATCTGGAGTATTTATGTAATTAACCCTCTAACTATTGAACTCGTAAATGGGTGCTCCTATACAGGATTTTTTGGTATTGCAAAAATAGGTGTAATACTTACTTAAAATACTTAGGATTACTTTAGGAAGAATTATACTTGTGGCAGTTCTTCACTATTCACACCCTTTGTCCTAATTGTGGTAAGAAGTGCCACTGGCCATGGCAGACGAAGAGATGCAGGACCCATCTAAAGACAATACTGTAAATAAAACTGCTAGTCCTTAACATTTTTTTTTATTTAAAAAAAAAAAGTCTTTGGACCCGGTTCACTGTTCTCCAAAGAGGCTGATCACATCAGTTGAAAACTGCCAATCAAGTCAATGGCACATTTCCGCCACCCGCCGCTTCCGAGAATATTGAATCAGGCCCTTTGTATCACAAAGGGATTGAATTAGAATGCTGCTCAATGTAACCCAAGCTCCGTTCTCTGTGCTAACTGTAGATGCTACAGTACATGTTGCTTCCTCCCCATGCAGCATAAGTAAGAGACCCGAGGGCTTTACAACTCAATGTGGAATATCTTGACTTTGCATCTTTCATTGAAAAAAACATGTTGCTGCTACATACAGTAAGGTTGTTAAAAGTATAATGTATAGACAGCACTATAATAATCTGCTCTAGGAAAAGATCATCTAGAAAGGTAGTGGGCAGCAGGAACAGAGAGGGCCCCAAATCCCACAAAACTATAACCAAAATAAACGATGGTTCCCAGCACTCAGAGAAAATGATTAAACAAGAGAGATATTGGAAGCAAAAAGCATTTTACGCATATAGTGAATGAGCTGAAGTAACACCATCAATTTTCCTGTATAAGGCACAGTAATACAGCCACATAGACTAATAGTATCAGTGCAATATACAATAGCAAATATAGAACAGCAAATAGTGAATATAAAAGCCAACACTGCTCAAGAAAAGAAGAACAAATGATACTTATCTGGAGGCAGAATGGTGGAGAACAGAATAAATATATTGGGGAGTGTAGGACGAACGTGCACAGAGGTATGCAAGGGAGACTGGTTATGGTGAAATTAAATAAGGCTTTTATTGCGCCTGTTTCCTTAACATCAGAAAACCATCCAAACAAGGGGTCAAACAAAGCTTCTATTCACTTGGGAGTATTTCTAGTTAAACCTATGGTCCACAACTCCCTTTAGATAAGCATGTCTCCCAGCCCCAAACATACATCTTGATATAAGCAGGTATACCAAAAGTCTTATAAAAGGAAAGTCTCGTCTTTTTGTAGTGGTTGGAGGGAAAGTCTTCTCTCTTCCTGGGTTGCTGCCTTTTTCCTCAGGTTTTGTCAGCATTCAGGTTTAGAGGTGTTTTCCCCTCTGTCTTGCAAGCAGCTCTGCTATTCTTCCGGCAGGCTCAAGACATCTGTCCCCATGGTCAGTCTCACAAGTTGTGAGACTCAGGAAAATCTCCCTTCCTGTCTCAAAAGACAGGCTTTTCTAAGAAGCTAATCAGGCAGGTGGTGTTGGATAATTGACTACCAGCAGTTAACCACCACACTGCTGGATTAGAGGCACATATCCTGAACAGGGATAACTCCCCTGTTACAGGGAGATTATAAGCACATGGGGATTGGAAAAAACCAAGGCAGGGGAGGAGTGCAAAAAAACACAAAGGAAGGGAAAAACAAGGAAAATCGAAACAAAAGGAGGGAGAACAGAAAAGTCAAATAAGGGGGGCAGCGTTTTGGGGCAGGATCCCCTTCCGCAGGACATTTCCCACAGGACAAATGCCTGTAGTATTCTTCACACGTAATAGTGTGCTCCCAAACATGGAAGGGGCAACCAGAACTGTTCCACAAAAGTTCCGCCTAATTAAGACACAAAACGGTATCCACGAGAGCAGTATCAGTGTCGCTGGGATCTCTCAGTGTTGCTGTGGAAATGCCTGGCATTTTCACAGAGTACTGGGAATCATGTGTGTATACAATAAGGTTTCATCGTATCGTAGTCTCTTATGTTGTACTGTACGTGCTTCATTCAGTACCGGATTACCCACTAGCGGCCCTCCTCCTTCAGCATTGCGTTGTCTTGGAGACTCAACGTCCAATGACACAGAGATGTCACATGGTGATGTGTGGCCATGAAAATGCAACATCACAAGATGCCGCGACCCTGCAGGAGTAGGGCCGCCTCGAGGAATGATCCCAAAGTCTTGGTGCCTAGGGGCCCCAGCGGGTCTTAATCTGCCACTGGCTTGTTTAGCTCATGGTGTGGCAGCAATATACAGCAAGTCTATATTTCAGTCAAGGGTTGGGCTTATGTTGCAAATTATAAAGAACATTTTTATTTACCCAAAAATCTGGCTCTATAACCTCCTCCCTCTCTTGATTTTCTCCCTGGTTATTAGGACTCAGACAGTGCTGATTAGGATTAAGGTTAGTCAGGCATATTAGAGTTGGGGTATGGGTTCCCCTAATTATCCAGCTGCCTGTTTAATTAAGACTGAACAAGGGCCTTATAGCCCCTACCCATTATAATTCTTGGAAGTGACGTTGTAGAGGACCATGAAGGGACAACCAAGAGATGGGCATATGGTGAATTTGTATTATGCTGCCTTTCTATATAGCACATTCTTAATGCATGTTATAAAGTAGTTTGCGAATAGTAAAGGAAATCTCAGCAGACTGCTGCAGGCAATTGAACCTTTCACCCACAATGTAGAGAATTCAATTAAGAGCGGGTGTTTTTACCATCAGGCATTTAGCATCTAAATCAGATTTGCTGTGTTTAGTACCCCCTAATCAGGGCAAATCATAACAAGATTAAAATTAGTCATGTTCATTAGTAGTATAAGGCCAAAACTGCTAATCTACTGGAATCAACATAGCCTAACTTTTCATCATGTGACTTATCTGTAAACAATGTTATCTTAACCATTATATCTTTATTTCACATGTATATTGTAATTAAAATGCTTAGAGATAAATGTATTTGTTAAATAGTCTCTGCTCTCACTACTCTGTAAATCTGTCAACATGTACCACTTTCACATTGTAAGCTCTACCCCGGAGCAGTGATTTTTCCTTTTCCAATCTTGTGCTTTTATGGGTTTTTTTTTTTACTTCCTGTGCTATCATTTCCTGTATTCTATTTTTTACTATGTAAAGCGCTGCACATATTAGCGCTATATAAACAAAAATATACCTACACCATCCAAATGGTATGTGGAGTCATGATGGAAAACTGCTTGGAATACTGTGCTCTTTTGTTTTAAGCCTAGCCTGGCCATTGTCCTTGCAAAGCACGTAATAACTTTATAAACTGCACCGGCCAGGATTCCCTAAAGGTTGGTAAAAGGCGATAATAATTGGTGCTGTGGGGAAAAAAATCACTAGGAATTGTATATCCATAATAACCATGTGATGTTGAGCTAATTTGCATATAGGTGTTTGGGCGTAAAAAAGAGATTTGTTATAGACTTAGTTTATTCCCTGAATGCCCAAAACTCACATGCATGTAGATATCTTTTCTACCATACGGTAATGAAATAACCATTACGGTAACCCAATGTAATAAAGAGATTGAACCACCTTGATGCCTGAGGGGCTACTTAGCTGGCCCCTCTGGCTAAGGGGTTAATAGAGTACCAACTCTAACATGCCAACCACTAATGTGGACAAACCATACGTGCCTGTAAAGCATGGCATCTCTGTAGTATACAGGTACCTATGAATTAAACAAAAATCACGTCCTATATGCAATACATTGCAAATTAACTAGATAAATGATACTACACAAAATTAGATTGTGTTTTTACCCCTTCAGTATCACCATCGTTACACGTATCTCTTTACACCATCCCGACTCTTGTGTTCTGCTCAAGGATGTCTTCTCTCTACCCCTTTTGTCGCTAAAGCCCTCTCTCACCTTAAACCTTTCTCACTAACTGCCCACACCTCTGGAATGCCCTTCCCCTCAATATCCGACTAGCACCCTCTCTATCCACTTTTAAGACCCACCTCAAAAACACACCTGCTTAAGGAAGCATATGAGTAGCTCTATGGCTGATAATTAACACCTCATACATAAACTTTGGCCACTTGCAGACGCACTTACCAGAACACCCTCCTAATGTGTCTGTACGTTTTTAATACCAACCAATTAGATTGTAAGCTCTTAGGAGCAGGGACTCCTTTTCCTAAATGTTACTTTTATGTCTGAAGCACTTCTCCCCTTTCTGTTATTTATATTATTTGTTATTTATATGATTGTCACGTGTATTACTGCTGTGAAGCGCAATGTACCTTAATGGTGCTATATAAATACATACATACATACTGCATTACTAGACCCTTCCATTGAGGGCCCAGTTGGCATCATGCTGCTGAAGGGGTTAAAAGTATATATTAATTCCAATTTCTCTCACTCCCTCTACAAGGCCTCCACGAACCCCCTTTGAATTGGCATGAGCATCCACATGGTGTTAAAGGAGCAATCCAATCCATATCCTACATGTGTTTTTTCCAACTCTAAATGCCTTTTTTAATAAAGGTAATCAAAGGCTGCATATATTAAAACGAAAAATATATATTTAAAAAAATGTTTTAAGCTGCTTGGACTGCAACTTTAAAAACAAAGACACAATGTTTGACCAAATTTCTCAATCGGCAGCATCTTCACCCCTAGAAGGCCCATACAAATGCAAACCTCAAAATAAAATTAACATCACAACCCACCCCTCCAATGAGTTCTCATCCATGTCCTTCTTAAATCCACATCCAGCCTTGTCCCCCAATAAACCATCTGTTACTTGAAGTCAGTAATCTGCCATCTTCTTTCTTTTCTTCATAGTAGCTGTTGCTCCGTAGGTCCCAGCTTCACACTGTTGAGTGACAGTAGGTGGGGTTTATAATGGTAGGTGGTGAGCTACACCCTGTTGAATCTCAAATGGGTAGCAACAAGTAGGGGGCCCACTATAAGGCCAGGTCCCCATTGGCCGCTGCTGCACATGGTCCAGCGTGTGCGCCACACACCGGAGCACAGCCCTCTATGGGGCAGGCCCCAGTCAGGGTGTGTCGGTGCACAAACAAGGCAGGATGCGCGACCGCCTTGGCTAAAAGACAAGATTTGTCATGGCGGCGGTTCAGCCAATGAGTGCGAACCAGCTGACTGACGTCCTGGCCGCGACCCCCCACCTCCACCCCCCCCCGCTTCGCCGGATCTCCTGCTCTCCACTGAAAGCACAACCGCAGACCACCGGTCGCGGCTGAAACGGGTGCACGCGCCGCCAGACATTCCAGCGCGCCTGCAGCCGTGACCACTGGGGACGTAGCCTAAGAAGCCTCTTGCCACTGCTTTACCGCTGGCGATATGGCTTTAGTGAAATAGACCATTTTTCTTAATGACCTAATCTCCTGAGAACGCCAGGGAATCTAGCCCAAAAAATGATATGAAAAGGTGTTGGAGAGACAATGCATAGCACAGCAATGAGAGGCACCGTTAGGATTGTAGGTTATAATCTTGTACATTTACCAGTAGGCAAAGAGATTAAAACATGTGCTGTATCTGCTGATAGGTATCATAGGACTAATGATGCTGTTAGTGCATATTTCTAATCTTCTACTATCCTTTTATCTCCTTTCACACTTACATTGAAATGCAGTTTTGTTTTTTAATCTGATATAACTGTAGAAAGCAGAATCATCCAATTTTATGTTGTTGGATTCTGAGCTGATAATTACAATCTCCTTCATTTGCAGTTTGAGTTGCACAAACCATTACATTCTAAGAAAGGATGTTCAGCCTCTTTTCAATCAGTGGTAGCCATCTAATTAGTGTGGACCCACACAAATACCTTCTCTTCGAGTTTCCATTCCTTCTGCTGCAAATATTTAGGAAGCCGTGACTTAGGTTCCCCTGTCAGCGCCAACTTGCAATTTGTCAGCTGGAGAAATAAGTGTCAACTGGAGTTAGGGGACACACAGACATTGTAATGAGACTTATCAATGTCTGAAAAAACTATTACCTTTGTTGAATCAAGCTTTTATTTGTGTTGATGTATAGGTCTTTACTCAGTGTGCTGTGAGAATGTTTTTCAGTGCTAAAGACCAGTTCAGCGCCATTGAAATGAATGGTCCTCTTGCTTTTCCAGCAAATCTTTTTCCATCATATTGATTGAGGATTCCTGATATCTACTTTCCATCTTCTAATAGCATTGAGAAGGTACCTTCATCAACACAGCCCAGTACGGTCCCTACTGCTATTTTCTTTAAGCTAACACACAGCAAACCAATATGATTTATGTGGGTGGAATGCCCCAGTTTAGTATCCCCCTAGGGCAGTCAGGGCGTGCTCCAGAAGAGTAACTCAACTTACAGTCTCTGGAGTCATGCCTGAAAAAGCTGAAGGACGTGACTCTGGAGATAGTGCTGCTGCGACATCGCTGTGGGGGCGATGGTCCAGTGCGGACCAAACCCCCTCCCCCCCACAACAATAATCCTCCGGCACCGGGAAAACCGCGGTCACGCAGCTTGCTCCGGTGCCGTAAATAATAAGTTGTGCTACATCTGTATATACAGTTAGATATAAAGAAACATGTGTATTATATATATATATATATATATATATATATAGCAAAGAGAGAGAGAGAGAGAGAGAGAGAGAGAGAGAGAGACAGAGAGACAGAGAGACAAAGAGAGAGACACAAAGAGAGAGAGACAGAGAGACAAAGAGAGAGAGTCACAAAGAGAGAGAGACAGAGAGACAAAGAGAGAGAGACAGAGAGACAAAGAGAGAGAGACAGAGAGACAAAGAGAGAGAGACAAAGAGAGAGACAGAGAGAGAGAGAGAGATACACAGACAGACAGACAGAGACTGAGAGAGAGAGACTGAGAGAGAGAGAGAGAGAGAGAGAGAGAGAGACTGAGAGAGAGACTGAGAGAGAGACTGAGAGAGAGACTGAGAGAGAGAGAGACTGAGAGACTAAAATAGACGGTCACGTTTCCCAGATGCTTGGCATACCGACTTTACACAAGTAAGAACATTTATTGACAGAAAAAACAAAAATAGACTGACTGCTTGGCTAAGCCGGATCGGATGAGAAAGGAGAAACTGCTTCACAGTGGCTGTGTGGTGGCAGTGTATTGTGCATGGTGGTGTCAGGGGAACCATACTCCATCAATAAGGACCATAATTCCATAACCATCCTTCTCTGGGCTGCTGTCAGATAAAGTTAAATCGGTCTGCAGCCAACATCAACAAATACCAACACTGCTTCAATATAAAAGCTTTCTGCATGTGGGCTTCAAGGGCCACATAATACTTAGAGGATACCTTTAAACAAAATTGATCACACATAGTAAGTAGGCGCTATTATACCTATTATACCTAAACTCTGACTAGCTGAAACTGTGTTTAACACCAGTGAAAAACAGCGACTTTAGGGAATAATTGAAGAACTGCTTCGAAAACATTTTTTGAACTACTTCATACTGTTACAGAAAATCTTACTGATTAACTCAGCAACCTATTTATCTAACCCTCATCAAGGCCCTATAGATGTCCTCATGAAGGGTGACGCCCTACGGGCCCTTGTGAAGTATGCACTCGCTTTTCCATGTTTTCTAGGGGGCGTTCGCAGAGCGCACACTGAACAGAAGGTGCCTTCCCTTTCCCATGTCTCCTTCTGTTTACATGATCAGAAGCTGGAAGAGATCGCGTGAGCGCTAGTGCTGAAAGGTCTGTAGCTACGGAGGTGGCAGGATTTTCCGGGCCTCGAAAGGGTTAATGTACAAATATAGGCAAAGAAGTCCACTATTTTTTGGAATTGAAATATTGGAAAGTATTTAAGTTTTTAGGAAGGAATATTCCATAGGTGTTAGTTTGTAATCTAAAGGTAAAATCTTTAAAGATTCACAGAAAGGGGAAATTATTTTCCTGAAGTAAAATAGCTTGTTAATCAATATAATCCAGATCTCCGTATAATTTTAAATTAATTTAATAGAACGTGTGTGTGTGTGTGTATATATATATATATATATATATATATATATATATATATATATATATATATATATATATATATACACTGTACGACTAGGGTGTGGTCTGCCTGCATAGTGAGGGAGTTAACCCTTCAGTCCCTCACATATCCGCCCCCCCAGCTCAAACCTGCTGGGGTGAACTACGGTGTACACCCATTAGTGTACCCCACCTTTAGTGTTCACTACCTTTTGAGGGAGTTCTCATCAACTCTTACTGTAC
This sequence comes from Ascaphus truei, assembly GCF_040206685.1. NCBI lineage: Eukaryota > Metazoa > Chordata > Amphibia > Anura > Ascaphidae > Ascaphus > Ascaphus truei. The sequence continues at coordinate 111,547,906 of NC_134488.1, read as the reverse complement.
CTCGTGGAACCTATCCTTTGCAATCGACAGACTTGTAGTCTTGGGCCTCTCTTTCTCAATTAGTTAATTTATTCAGATGGAAGCACTGCTGGACAAACAGATAAAAGAGAAGAGCAGTGAAATCAGCGCTAATGCGATAAATGTAAACTAGTGACACTATAAGTGACAAACATAAATATAATACACTTTAAACTTAAAATGGGGGCTGCCTAGGTAGAAAAGGTTAACACGGACCAATACAAACAATACAAACAAAAAAACGGCGCCTCCAAATGGAAATAATAAAATCTGACCAAATATAAAGTCCAATATGAATGGAAAGGAATCCTGGGAGGGATCTTCAATGAAGTCTCAGGAAAGGACAAACAGACATGTAAGACAAAAACAAAAAGACAAAAGAGAAAGATCATAGTGCTGAGTCATCCGGTAGGAGTAAAATTGAAATCCTACTTACAGCAATGCTGAATGATATAAACCCGTAGAACAACTGTCCTTGAATTCAGACCGAAGCCTCTGCAATGAATGGAAACAGCACAGCCTCCAAGGATCCACACTGCCGGGACGACCACTGCTGCCACACACGCAGACCTTTAAGGTGGGTGAGGTGTGCCACAGGGAGGGACCGGGACTACACGCTGTTGGAGGAATCACCGGCGCCGTTCATACAGACCCACTGGTCGCGTGATATGCCGGTGACGTCACACCACAGCGCGAGCGCAGGGGGAGCGCCTAGGAAGGCAATGGAGCTCAGAGAGCTGAGGCAAAGTCTGAAGGGGACAATGCGCAAATGGGGGAGGATGATCCAAGTCTCAGCCAAAAAGAAACCACCCTACGCGTTTCGTGACGTCAGTCACTTCGTCAGGGGCCACACAGGTACTCCAGATCCACATAGAGGGGGGGAAATTCCATATACAAAAGAAGGGAAAGCAAAATAGTATAGTACTGTTTTTAATATTAAAAACACAAAGTATTCCACTTACATAAGTGCCTTTGTTTATGAGCATTCAGACCACCCTGGGTCATAGGGTCAGACAAGATATTCACAGCAACAGCATCCGCTCCACGGCCGTCACAGCAGGTACTGGGCTGATTAAAGTTGTCCTCCACTCTAGATGTCATCAACAAGGGCTCCTCAGTAGTCACTGATATCACCCAACACGTATTTCCACTGCAAAGTCTTCATCAGGGGTTTATCTCTGACGTCACGAAACGCGTAGGGTGGTTTCTTTTTGGCTGAGACTTGGATCATCCTCCCCCGTTTGCGCATTGTCCCCTTCAGACTTTGCCTCAGCTCTCTGAGCTCCATTGCCTTCCTGGGCGCTCCCACTGCGCTCGCGCTGTGGTGTGACGTCACCCTCATATCACGCGACCAGTGGGTCTGTGTGAACGGCGCCAGTGATTCCTCCAACAGCGTGTAGCCCCGGTCCCTCCCTGTGGCACCCCTCACCCACCTTAAAGGTCTGCGTGTGTGGCAGCAGTGGTCGTCCCGGCAGTGTGGATCCTTGGAGGCTGTGCTGTTTCCATTCATTGCAGAGGCTCCGGTCTGAATTCAAGGACAGTTGTTCTACGGGTTTATATCATTCAGCATTGCTGTAAGTAGGATTTCAATTTTACTCCTACCGGATGACTCAGCTTTATTAGCGTCTTTAGCCCAACATACATGTGTTTGTTGTTTTACTAATATATTTTTATTCACTTGCATTAAATCTGTAATGATTTCTTTGCCAATCTTTTCAGTGTTTATTTGTTTGTATTTGTTTTGTTATTTGAGTTGCACTATGATCTTTTTCTTTTGTCTTTTTTGTTTTTGTCTTACATGTCTGTTTGTCCTTCCATGAGACTTCATTGAAGATCCCTCCCAGGATTCCTCTCCATTCATATTGGACTTTATATTTGGTCAGATTTTATTATTTCCATTTGGAGGCGCCGTTTTTTTGTTTGTACTGCTGGACATACAGTGACACCCTTCTCAGCATAAGATAGTGGATATGTTCTGTCTCATTCTAGTCACAGACTGAGTCTTTACAGCGGCTGCTTTCACAGTAAGGCCGCGTGCATAGTGGAACACGCTAGCTACCGTGCTTCCTCCTCCTCCCGGTGTCGCACTTGCAAAACAAACTTGTTTGCATTGCAAAGCGCCGCTGTTCCTGTAGCGCATGTGCACGTGCTAGCACACTATGCACATATGCATTGGCGTCCTAGTGTTTGATTTGGCGCAAGCTACCGTATCCTGCACTATGTATGTGACCTACAGAATCTGTTTTGGACCACGTGGGCCTGGTAACACGACTGGAGTACAATCACACATTGCTTCAAATGTCCATACTTCATCCCCCAAACTGACTGAAGAACGCAGGGTGTTTTATTTCAGTTGTAAAGCTGACAAGCTTTCATCCCTCAGTTGGCAGCCTGTATTAGCACAGTTGCCGAGAGTTTGCGGAGATAACTCTCTCTCAATCCTTCCTTGGATAAGAGCTCTATAGTAATTCTGAATTGTTCAAATACTTCTCTTCTTTCAGAGTCTGTTCTGATCTGAGAGTTCTAAATGGAAACATAGGGACTTGCCTCGTTCCTGATCCAAGGCGCCCTCTGCTTCTTCCAGTGCTAACTGCATCCTTGACTTTTCTTGGTCAAATAGTTTCTTCACTTTTCTAGCTCATGAAGCTTCTCATTCCTTTGAATGACCCGGTCAGCCAAATCTGAAACTTCCTTTTTCAGACTTGTATTTTCTCTTTGTACAGTTTCTAAATTAATCAGCATCTCTCCATCAGCATCCTTGAAGTTGCACACCTCTGAGGTGAGAGCAGGGCTTCAGACAGATTTCCCAGGGCTGAGGACTAGTTACATTTGGCACCCTCTCCCCCCTGTGTCAGCGGTATTGCAATCCCCCCCTTCCCATTTCACACCTCACAAGTACCCTCTATTTCCCCCCCCTCTTCCCATGTATTTCTCTCCGCTCCATCTCACTCCCTCTTCCTCTCTCACCCCCCTCGCATGTATTTATCTCACATGTGTCTCACTCTAACTCCCTCTTTTCCTCACTCACTCCCTCACATCTCACTCGCCCCACCTTACGTCAATTACCCCACTCTCACTCAATTCCCCCCACAAAATACAGAACAAAAAAACCCACCCCCCAATACATAATAAAGACACCCACCCCCCAATACATCTTAAAAAGACTCCCACTCCCCCAATACATATAAAAAGACCCACACTCCCCCCCAATATACATAAAAAAGACCCACACTCCCCCCCAATATACATAAAAAAGACCCCCACTCCACCCAATACAGTACACATAAAAAAGACTAACCCCAATACATATAAAAAAAAAAACTTCCCCAATACATAGATATAAAGCAGTACAAAGTTTTAATAGCCCTATCGGTCCTCATGCAGAGTAGTTTGTGAATGGCTTGCAATACTTTTTAACTGCCCAACAAAAGTTCTACACACATGATGACGATAAATGTGAGGTTTCCAAAATTCGGAACAATTGTATATTGTCACAACTCTGCCACGTTGCAGGATCTGTGCTCTCACATTAAAGGCAGGAAGTGTAAGGATCTGTTAGCAGGGTTATTCTTAAAGGCGTAAAACAAAGCAACAGTAAAACTAAATGCCTAGCTCCTCTCTGAGCTCTAAGTACACAGTATACATCTTGCCCCTAATGATCGCGTTAGGCCCAGGCCATGGTTAGTGCTTGCTTGCTCTCGCTTGCTCTCGCTTGCTGCTGCTTGTCACTCAACCCCTACAGCCGCAATTAAAGCGGCTTTAGTAGGGGCTCGCGCATGCTTTCCCTTGCTTGCTGAGGCGCGCTTGAACAGAGCCGACAGTGAAATTTTAAATTCACGCGCTGACTCCGCTCACGTGACGCCTCAGCAACCAATGGAAGGAGAGCAGGGAAATGTGAATGTGGTACTTATTGTCTGGCGCCAGCGGAGTGAGTGAGAGTGTGTGTGTGTGTGAGTGTGTTGATGTGCGTGTTCGTGCGTGTGTTGATGTGTGGTGCTGTCAGCCTGTGGGATATGGAGGGGGCTTGCGCTGCCGGGAGGGGGGGGGAGCGGGTGATGTGCCTCCATCTGCCCGATTCCCGTGGCTGTCAGCCTGCGGGAGATGGAGGGGGCTTGCGCTGCCGGGGGGGGGGGGGGGAGCGGGTGTGGGTGATGTGCCCCCTTCTGCCCCGTGTGTCTGTGTGTGTGTGCATGTATGTGTGTGTGTGTGCATGCATATGCATGTGTGTGTGTGTGTGTGTGTGTGTGTGCATGTGTGCGTGTGCATGTATGTGTGTGTGTGCATGTATGTGTGCGTGTGCATGTGTGTGTGTGTGTGTGTGTGTGTGTGCGCATGTGTGTGTGTGCATGTATATGTGTGTGTGTGTGTATATGTGCGTGTGTGTGTGCATGTGTGTGTGTGCATGTATGTGTGCGTGTGTGCATGTGCATGTGTGTATGTGTGTGTGTGTGTGAGTATGTGTGTGCATATGTGCGTGTGTGTGCATGTGTATGTGTGTGTGTGTACGTGTGTGTGTGTGTGCGCATGTGTATGTGTGTGTGTGCGCATGTGTATGTGTCTGTGTGGTGTGTGATGTGTGTGCGCGAATATATTTATCAAAGTTGCACAATGTTAATAAATAATTTATTCTCGCATGTCTTTTTTTTAATTTTTAAAATATTATATAATATATACACACACACACACACACACACACACACACACACACACACACACACACACACACACACACACACACACACACACACACATATATACACACAGGTTCCCCAGTGACACACAAACACACAGACCACTTCAAAGTGACACATACACACAGTGATACCCGCCTCCCAAGCGCTTGCTGTCTCCTCTGCCAGGACAGCAAAAAGCTCCTGTAGAGCGAGCGGCAGCAAGCAAGAGCGTGCAGCAGCACCTAAGCGCTTACTATGTCCGAGGCCTAAGGCTACACCGCTTACCTGTTAAACAAAACTCAGGATAATTGAATCACAGGCAGTACAACATTGTCTTTACTTTAGGCTCCTGAGGAAAGTCCATCTCCTGTGCCAGGCACAACCTATAGTCTGGGCAGCTTACCTTCCTCCTGGCTAACCTCGTTCATGGCTGCAGTCCTGCAGCTCCCAGGTACACCCTTCTGGGCAGTCCCCATAGCCTCTTGACCTGTCTCTGCAGGTCATGGAACAGGTAACAACAAAGACCCACTTCCTGCCTTTTAAAGCCACACCAGAGCTAATTGTTCACATCATGCACAGCATCTTCTAAGGTGTGGTCTGCCTGCCTGCAGAGTGAGGGTGTTAACCCTTCAGTCCCTCACAATATGTATGTACAGTATGTATGTATTTATGTGTTGATATTAGCGAGAAGTGTTTTTTGTATGACACTTTTTTGAGGGATTGTAATTAGCAAAGCACCAGAGCTACAGTAACATGGTAGGTTATGTATGTATGTATGTCTTTATTTATATAGCGCCATTAATATAAATAGCGCTTCACGGTAGTAATACACGTGACAATCATATAAATAACAAATAATACAACATGGGAATAAGTGCTTCAGACATAAAAATGTACATTTAGGAAGAGGAGTCCCTACTCCGAAGAGCTTACAATTGAATTGGTAGGTAGGAAGTACGTACAGAGACAGTAGGAGGGCATTCTGGTAAGTGCGTCTGCAAGGGGCCAAGCTTTATGTATCATGTGTATAGTATCAGCCATGGTGCTACTCATACTGTATGCTTCGTTAAGCAGGTGTGGTTTTAGGTGGGTCTTAAAGGTTGATAGAGAGGGTGCTAGTCGGGTATTGAGGGAAAGGGCATTCCAGAGGTGTGGGCTGATTTGCACAAGATCACAAAAAGATAGCACAGGCATTCAGTATCCTTACCATTAGGCTAAGGCCCCGCTCCCTCCGTCAGCGCGCCAGCACTGCAGACAGGCGGGGCGCTGACAGACACAGACCGTGATATGCGGTCTGTAGGGAGCGGGAGGTGGAGTGGGAGGGAGGGGGGCGTGGTTTAAGCGGAGGGACCCACTACCCCCCGCCTCCCTCCCTCCCCTCCAGGGAGCTGCTGCGGGCTGCCCTAGGTGTGTGATCGGCTGGGCTTGTACAGACAGCACTGGGAGAGGGACACTGTATCCGGCTGCAGCAGGAGACTAACTCACACGCTGACACTCATGCACACACACACACACACACACTCATGCACACACACACACACACACACACACAGGCAGACACACACACACACACACACACACACACAGGCAGGCACACACATACACAAACACAGACAGACACACATACACACACACACACAGGCACAGACAGGCACTCGCTGCTTTCCCTCCACACTCTCCTCCCCGCTCCCCGAAGCCTTCCTCCTCCCGAAGCCTCCCCTCCTCATTGGCTCACAGCCACACCACGTGACGCGTCGACGCTAGGAATTACAATTCTCTTGAATCCCCTGGCGGCTGACGCGTCACAGCGTGTAATGAGCTGTGCCGTGAGGGGGGGCCGGGACCGGCTCGGGAGGATTCCCCTGCTGGTGGGGAAAGCTCGTGCAGCCGCCCCGCGCCGCCGGGCGCAGCGGGTCCCAGGCCTTAGGCTTCTCCTAAAAATGGCATGAATTCTCATTCCAGTCCTTTGCCGTCCAGTCTTCTGTTAGAAAAAAAAAATGGCAGATGAAAAATCGCTACTAAAAATGAGCCTAAACTTCCTTTAATAGGGGTGGAAAGATTGCTCATTAATTAACAGTAATGCTCTCCATATGAAGAAGTTTTACAGTCTTCTTTTCACACTAACTCACACGTCCCCGGAGTTATTCCTCAGGCATAGGGAAGATGCCACAGTTGCACAATAGACTGGAGTGAAGAGCGGGTCAGTGTAACATAAAGGGGACACATTCAGAATAATAGTAATAGAGAACTGAACATGCACTTGTTTTACCACATTTTCTCTGCACAGGACGTCTTTTAATCCAGCCAACATTTGTAATATAATGTTTGGTACCGTTGACACAGATATTTACTAATGTAAGGCATAGAGATGTGCACGTTTTTCTCACACGTTTGCCTTCTTTCCGTTTACGAAAAATCAAGCAACGTTTTTTTTCCCAAGAAGTTTGACGAATAAAGTATAGTCTTGACATGGGCCCTGGGTTGTTGAGCTGGTGGGGGAGTGGGGGGGAGGGGAGGTGCAAGCAGGTTGTTGAGGGGGAGGGAGGGTGGTTCAAAGGCGATCCTGACTAGTGCAGGGTGGAGGGATAGAGGTCGATGCTCAGCTTCTGGGATCAGCTATCCGGGGCCCCTCTGGTACCAGAGCGAGAGAGGTCCCATTTAATAGAGGATCAGGACTTACATACCTGAGAAATAGGCGGATTTGTCTATTGAATTTTTGCACAGACTCAAAATTTCCCTGTTATAGTGTCCCGATGGGCACTATTGCAATTTAATAAATGACTCTTTACAAGTGGAAACCACGGCATTTTTTTATGATCACAGTAGAAAACACAATAAAATTACATCCAAAATCATGTTTAGCGAAGTTCATCATGTCAAATTGTGGCCAATTACTGTAAAACGAACAAATCTCCACTTTGCAGCATATATTTAATTTTACTGTGGTGAAAGCACTCAGCAGGGTAACACATTCTCCATTTAAAAAAAGTGTTTTCACTTTAATTATGGGCGTGCATATGTTTGTATTTATCAAGCACTAAACATGTACCCAACCCTTCCCAAAATGATAGCAGAGGGAGTTGTAACTCAATACGTGCACCTTACATGGATGGAAGAGGAATCTCTGCTCTCGAGACTTTATCATCAACATTGTAAATTGGGGGGAGACTTACCGTGCATAAACAGTGGGAGAACATGTAAGTGCTCAGTGGGGGGTAAGTGCAACTGTGATTGCGGGGAGAAATAGCTTTTCAAAACTCAGTGACTAATTCCACAGTAGAGTGCTCAACGCTAACTACTCTGTTTAGGGGCTACTTAGGGATTATAGTGTAACTAATTTACATGTACTGGAAGCAAGAATGTTTCAGTGATTTTGCAGTTATTAGGGGATAATTCTATATTGTTCAAAGCTTCTGTTTGGGCTAGAACTCTTATTTCAAGTCAATTTGGATTTTGGGCCAAAAGCAGCCTGGACGGTCACTTCAGAGAATATAGAATTACCTTGGACAAATCTCTAAAAAAGTGGCACTGAAAATTGTATTAGGATTTTGACATTGAAGTGTCAGTTGAGGATGAAATTAAAAGTAAGAGCATATATACATGACACACTAGCATAAGCGTAAAATAGATCCAGCACCAGCACACTTAGGGGCTTATTATAGTAGCTCCGATGGGTGACAAGGATTGGCATGCTTTGCTATTCTGTAAGCCCTTATGACATCAGGGTTCAAACCGCGTATAAATGACTTTTTTTTTAGACGCGGTTTCACTCTTGCTCTGGCAATCCAATCGGTTTGTCAAAATAACCCACAACTCGCATTTTTTGCCCACAACTGCTATTCTCTTAGCTCCGTTATTCAAACCGCTTCTAAAAACTAGCGTTTTCATACCACCATCTAAAGAGTGACGAGATTGGCATTGCAAGTTACTGTACATCTACAGCCTGAATTAAGGGTCTGTCTCAGAGAGCAAAACCAATAAGTCAGACTGGGGATGGAGTTTGCACCACCTCAGGTCATTCAGCTTCTAAAGCAAGTACTATCTGGGACCCTCAGACAGACCCAATAAGTAGAATTTATTTAGACAGTGAGCAACATTTCAGTCTCCGTTTCTATCACTGTCTACTTATTGGGAAAGTCCAAGTGCGCTAGATCTATTTTGCTCTTATCCTTTACATACCCTCACTTCCATGACACCTTGGCACTTGTGCATTATACGAGTGCCTTAATTTCACTGAGTTTAATATACAATGTGTATATATACAGGGGGGCAATCAGAAATTCTGATTGGGGGGTGCAGTTTTTACCAGCCCGCCCATCCACGTCACAACGCCATGTGACGCGGCATCATCGTGACGTGACTGTGTTCTGTGATGGCGCATTGTCATGGCAATGATTTTGCGACGTCGATGAGGAGGGCTGCTCTCTTATGGAGGCCCTGCTCCCTCCTGAAATCAGTTTTTTATTGACGTGGGGGAAAGCGCGGGGCCTCTGTAAGGCTGCGGCCAGGGTGAAGCAAAGCGCGCGATCATGCTCAGCGCGATCAGAATGATTGCTCTGAATGTGCTCGGCCAGGGTGTGTGCACGTGGCCGTGTGCTTGCTGCTTGGCGAGTCAGCCAGACATGGCTGCTCGCTGATGCGTCACGTGAACGGTTCGCCCAATGAGAGTGAACCAGCTCCGTGATATCATTGCCGTGCCCCCACTACATGACCTTCCCCCCCCCCCACCGCGTGTACAACTAGCTGGCCAGAAATCGCCCGGCTGAGCAGAGTGTATGTCATCACGGCGCTTGAGCGCCAGAGCGCACACTCCCAGCCTGGCCACAGCCTAAGTGCAATACCAATTATTGGGGGGTGCAAATGCACCCTTGCACCCCCCTTGGTTACCCTACTGTGAGTTTGCATATATATATATATATATATATATATATATATATATATATATATATATATGTGTGTGTGTGTATGTATATATATATATATATCCCAGAATCCTGTCTTGATGTCCCCACTACCCCCGACGGACGACTCAGTATCCTGTTAGCCAGCAGGTATAGCACTACACACCTGGTAGCAGGGCAAATCTCCCATAGGGTGGGGGAAACACTGCTACATATATATATATATATATATATATATATATATATATATATATATATATATATATATATATATCAAACACACAAAGAAGTATGTTGATCAACACTATATATAAGTAGATAAATCAGACCCCAAAATAAGTACTGCCTAATAGGGTACACAGAAAATATATACACCCAAAGAGGCAGAAAAAATATATGTATAAAGGGGTAAGCTGATGGTGCTGGGGGAAAGATACAGATATAAAAAACAATATATATATATACAGGCATACCCCGCTTTAAGGACACTCACTTTAAGTACACTCGCGAGTAAGGACATATCGCACAGTAGGCAAACAGCAGCTCACGCATGTGCCTGTCAGCACGTCCTGAACAGCAATATCAGCTCCCTAGCTGTGCGCAAGCGGGGACACTATAGAGCCTGTTACAAATGCGTTATTTACATCAGTTATGCACGTATATGACGATTGCAGTACAGTACATGCATCGATAAGTGGAGAAAAAGGGAGTGCTTCACTTTAAGTACATTTTCGCTTTACATACATGCTCCGGTCCCATTGCGTACGTTAATGTGGGGTATGCCTTTATATATATATATATATATAAAAACAAAGAATGTAGCGCCAAAGTATTAATAGTGATATACTTAATAGTGACTAAAGTGTTAATTAATTTGAATAAACTGAGCTGTGTAATGAGTGCAGGTGTATCTATTTCTAAAAAATATAATTAAATTATCAACAGAAATACATAACACAATACACCACAGAATATATATAAAAAATGTGGAAAGTGCAATTAAGTGTAAAAAGAAAAGGAAAAGAGTCCAACCAGTCCTTTTTAGATCAGTCCATGAAAAATTGTAGATAATAGATGCTGGTGTGGGGGTCTTCGGCTGCTCTCAAATTGGATGAAGCACATCCAAGATACCTAGAAAAAAGAAAGAAGAGAGAGCGCACGCCCCATAGCATAATACGGTTGATTTAATATTAAAAGGGGCAGGAAAGGGGGGGGGGGGGGAAGAAATACATTCACAAGAGTAAAATTCAATTAAAACATTGTGTGAATAATTCACCACCATCCGGTCTCTACACTGCAAACGTCCACAGATCTTGGCTCCCTCAGGGCTGCGTGGAGATGGTAATGTTCACAGGAGGCCAGTGGTGTAGTTCGTCAAGAAAAATGCAGTCCTTATGATTCCTTAGATCGCCTCTTCCACTTGGATGGCTACAGAGTGAATCTCGCGCTTCCGAACTGCCTCGTGCGCGTGCGCAACGTCGTAATGATGCAATTGCGCAATAGGAATCCCTCCTACAGTATTATGCTATGGGGCGTGCGCTCTCTCTTCTTTCTTTATATATATATAGTAAATTAACCTATAATTTGCAGTAGAAATGGTGAAAGCTGATTGATTGTGCTACTGAAGTTATTACCTTTAGTGGGACAGGAGTTTTAATTAGAACTGTTTTTAAAACTGAAGACACAACAGATCTCTCTATTGCCCTTCAATGCAGTTTTGAAGGACAGCACTGTCCTTAGCACCTTAATGCATTGGCACAATTGGAGGGATGACAGCCTTACTGAGTCAAGGCAATGGGCTAAATGAAACCAACTCGCTAAAGCTATAAATTCCTGCAAATTAATATGAATAATAAATTAACAGCTTAAATTACATTTTAAATTAATACCTCCCAGCCCTTTATTTTAGAACTGCTTTCAGCAAATTCAAATCCCTAGGAAGGGTGATGAGGCTAATAACCTAACACTAGCAACCAGATACCAGAGTGAATTATACGGACCTTATCCAAACCTTGGCTGTAATACAAACCTATTTAGTAGTTCAGGTTACCATTTGTGTTAAAGGATCAATATTTCTTTGATACAGTATATGTGCAAGATACAAAGTAACTCAAAAAGTTGATATAATAATCACAGTCGAGCGGCAGGTTTTGACCTAAAACTTTGACTGGTGAGATTTTTGTTCCAGGTGACATGCTTTTTGAAATTATGGAATTTAAAACTGCAATCCCAGTTTTAGGAAAGGGCTTTACATTAAGGAGTCATGTGATCGCTGTTGTCAATCTTTAGCAATCAAGTTAATGGCCATTAACACTTGGCAATCACAATGAGACTGAAGTGAATAGGGCCATCAATCTCAAAAAGTACCTTTCTGATTTTAAGAGCATGATGGGACACACGTTGGTCAAGATTGCAGGTTATTAAGTAGAATGGTGAAAAAGAAATAATCTCTGGCGCCGATTACATATACAATATATGTAGCATAGCAAAATAAAATAAATAATAAACATAAATATTCAACCAGGACTGGCAGATGGATAGGAATCCAGAGTATCCCCTCTCATCCGTGGCACAGATGTTCCAGGCTCATGAGGGGATGAAAGGGGATACTCTCTGATTTATCCACTGCCTACTACCACTACCCATCTGGTAAGTGGGCACTTCATCTACAGCAGTGGAGGCTATTGTGGGACTTATTCCATAGCGATTAATTACACTATTTCAGTGATTACCTTTTTAAGTGTTGTTTTAATAAATGTTTTTTATATATTGCAGTCCACCTGTTGCACGTTTTAGCTTCCATTCGATATCATTGTTTGTTCTGTTTTTTTGTCTTTGGTCTTTAGTAAAACCTACTCAGTTTTGTAGTATTACGCTATGTATTTTGTTTGTTTTTATATTCCATGTATATGAAATCACCACTTGGATCACATGCTGGATTCCTACCTATCTGCCAGTCCTGTTGTATATTTATATTTATTACTAGCTGAGAGACCCGGCGTTGCCCGGGATGTAAGTGCGTAATAGGTAGTATTATGTATAAATGGTGGAACAATAGGTGAGTATTTGTTGTAAAGGTTGGATAATAATGTTGAAAAGATGAAATAAAATGTAATACGATGAGGGGGGGGAAAGGGGATCAGAGAGGGGGAGAGGGGGGGGGAAGGGGAGTGGAGGGGAGGGGGGGGAAAGGGGAGGGGGGGGGGAAAGGGGAGGGATGGGGAAGGTTATTTTATTTTGGTTACTTGTTTATTGTTGTTTATTTGGTAATTGTTTTGATTTAATTGGATATTGTGGGTGTTTATTTTTTAGATTGACCATTGACTGCAATAGTGTTAAATCATGCCCATATTATATGTGCATGATGTACCACTTTGCCAATCAATTGGTTTATTGTTGCTTTATTTTGGTCCGGGTTTTTCTTTTTTGCTTCCCCAATTATTGCTATAATGTTAAAGCATGGCCATATTATATGGGCATGCTTTAACACTGTGCCAATCAATGGGTAGCAGGGGTGGTGTCCCCGGGTAGGGTAGTTAGGCCTCCTGGGTGGGTAGCGGGGGAGGGTGGGTTAACCCCTTAATGACTATTTCAGTTACTAACCGCTAAGTTGATTAAAGGGTTAGGGGCCATAATAAACATACAAATTAATCGTTCCAGGCGCTGTGAAAATAGTCCAATGAACCCAAATACCGTGAACCAACTAGGCAGTCTTTAGTACAGGCTTCCTAGGTCAGATTGATGGCCTTGATAGTTGTTGGCCAGACAGGGGTGTTGTCTTTAAATGATGTGCTGCTGTCTCTGAAATCACAGAAAAAACAGCAGGGCACGCCAATAGCGTGGTATGTTTCATCAATTGCCCCCTACCTAGAACCCTGAAATCCTACTATAGAATTTATAGCACGATAGCACTGATACAAAAAACAAGTCGGGCGATAGTGCATTTTTTTTATCGGCCTTAAAAAAATGGCCTTCACTTCTTAGTGAATCCCGCTTTTGGCCTCCATGTCTAGACGCGTGATTAAGAAAATGCATTGTCGGACGCAAATGCACTGATATTATCATTGCTCTGTGAATCGGCCCCTTAATGTAAACTCCTTTGGAGCCGGGTAAGGAGGGTTACACCAATATACTAAAAATGGTAACGTTTAAGACCAGGAGAATTGCATTTGCAATTCAGAAGGTGAAAGTGCAAACCTGCATTTGTCTACAAGTTTTACTATGCAAGGATTTGTGCTCATAATCTCGTCACATTATTGTTAAAAGTGGATCCCACACTCCCTTTGCATTCTCTGTGATCATCAAATACACTTACACATGGCAGTATTCAAAAGTGCTCCACTGATATATCCCACGTTCTATAAATATATCTGAGGAGTACTTTATCTGTGAACACACATTTCAATAAATTCAAACCATTTTATTCTTCTCTGAATTCAATTAGCAAACCCTACTATTAAAGTAAGCATAGCGAAGGAAAGCTATTGTTCCCCTAGAAGTCAATCCCCAGAGTACCAGTAGTGTATAAACATTCAATTTAGCCCCCTTTTTTTTTGCTGTGGAGAGGAGAATGTTGGTGTGTCGGATTTAGACCTGTTAACGCTCACTGATATTCTGTAACGCTGATTTGGAGTTAGCTTTACTCATTTTTAGCATGGACTGAAATCCCAACGGATTCATTAAAATGTCATAAATGAGTCCAGAAACTGCAAATTCAGCTCAACCCTGTTATAACACGATCCGTTACAACACGAATCCGCTTATAACGCAATGCAAGCGTGGCTCCGAATTTTCGTATTTATGAATACTTTGTATTGTATTGTATGTCTTTATTTATATAGCGCCAAAAATGTACATAGCGCTTTACAACACGATTATTGGTATCTTAAATACTTTATTGTACAATGCATAAAATTGTACATTATTTCTAACGTGATTCTTTGGACACCAAGCACAGCGTTAGGGCCGTTCTATACAGCATGCAGCCGTGCGGCCGCCCGTGCCTATGTGAACGCGCGTGCATGTGCGCATGCTTTTTGTATGTATACTATAGAAGCTGTGAAGGTACAGTGCTTGTGTGTGTTTATGTGTGTGTGTGTATGTATGTGTATGTATGTGTAATTTATTATTTATTAAAAAAAAAACATTGGTAAAAATAAAATATTTATTAAATTTGTGCACGCACGCACACAAGCACGCATGCACGCACACACGCATACATATATACACACACGCATACATATATACACACACACGCATACATATATACACACACACGCATACATATATATACACACACACATATACATACATTCAGCGCCGGTAGCGGCGCGAAAAGATGAATTTCCCCGTCTTCGCCGCTGTCTGTCGGCTCCCTGCCGTGCGCACGCGCGGCGCCATTATAGAAAGGCTGACTGACATCAGCCAACTAAAATTCCGCGCGCGCGCACTATATAACAGCCCTTATAAGGGGGTTGAGCTGTAATAATAACTTTATTTAATATAGCACTTTTCTCCCAGTGGGACTCAAAGTGTGCACAATTACAGTATAGCGCGCGGTACGCAGCACATAGGAATGTTACAAGCACAGGTCCCTGCCCAGATGAGCTTACAATCTATGTTTTTGGTGACTGAGGCACAGGGAGATAAAGTGACTTGCCCAAGGTGAGAAGGACCCGACATCGGGTATTGAATCTTTTACAAAGTCAGTGTCTTTACTCACTGAGCTGCTCCTTCCTGTTAACTGACTGATTTGAGTCCTTGACTACTTTGTGAACTGCTCTGCTCATATACATGGGGAAATTTGCTATTTTTTCCTCTTAAATGTTTGTTGATATTTCTTTGCTTGTTTAAACAAATGCAAACCAAATACATCAAAAATACAGAATAGAGAATAAAAAGGAAAACAAATGTAAATGTGTTATTAAATAGCCCAAATATAGCAGGGTATACCTGCATGCCACTGGGTCGCCTATAAAACTCCTCTTTCTTGCTCTGAAAGGACTGTGGCGGCCATGTTGGATGGGGCAGAGCAAGGAGCTACATATACTTGAACTGTAACAAATCACAGTCAGTGCTGGAGGAGCACGCAGAGCGCATAGACTGTCCTGGGACTAGGACAGAGTTTTCCCGATGCCCAAGCTATGCCCCAACCCCCGTAGCGGAGTATTCCGGAGCAGCCCATAATCATAGACCCTTCCTATTAATGATAGCTCTTGGGACCAAGCGGTGCTGGACGGACTACTGTGAGGAACTCCTCACTCTTCAGAGCCCTCCTCTCGCCTGCCGGTGGTAAGAAGAGAGGGGAGTTGTGTCGGAAGCCCCGCATCGTGAGAAGCTGCGTCTGCCTCAATTCAGGGAGTGAGGCCTACGATGCCCGAGCATCAGAATGTACCTAACTGTGCACTAACAACACTAGGTAGGGTAGCGCTACTTTTCACACACCAGGCTAAATGGGATAGGATTGGAAGGAGGGAGAAGGGATTAACTGTGGGTTATCATTACTAATGTGTTATTATTACTGATTACGACTGTTGTTCCTATGTATGTTGTGTTTATGCCTTGTTGGTAAAATTGATTATAGTTCACGTTATTGTGTGAGTGGTTATTCACCATGAGTATAGTTTCCTGTGAGGGGTTCATCGTGTCCGTGGCGGGATCCTCACAGGAGGAGGCGATGCACCTTGCACCCCAAGCTTCCTATGCGCAGAGGCTGAGGCCTTCTGTTACCACACAGGTTAGCACCGTAACACCTCATTACCTGCAAATATCCCTTAGGGGGGGGATAGGGGTGTTACACAAATAAATACACCCAGTAAAATATTCAACATAAACGGATTTATGCAGATGTAGACAACGTTATTGCAATCTGTGGCGCGCTCCCACATGTGGAATAGTGTGACAGTCCCACACCCTTCTCACACGTGCTTGATTGAAAACAATGACTGTTGGCTACTTCTTCAGTTTTTAATGCTTTCTTTGGCCTTTCCTGCTATTGAGTGTATCTAGGTTCCCCTCTGGTTCCCCTTTCCCTTCCCCTTACCTCCGCTGTAGTGCGGAATGCTGTCGGCTGTTGCGGCGGGCGACTGCGTTGCAGTCTTGGGGAAAGTTGCGCATGCGCAGGAAGTCGCACATGCGCAGTGCAAGCGCGCGAAGCGGCGGCCCCTAGGAAGGGCTCAGATAGGGGCTACAAGCCCCATAATGCAATGGGGCAAGGCACCACATGCTGCAGCAGAGCCAATAGGGCTCCAGGATTCCCTGTGCCCAAAGATTGATACTATTCGCGCACTGATGACCATGCCAGTCGGAGCTGGGACAAGGAAGGGGCAGGTTATGTATGCAGTTGTCTGTGGCACCTGCACTATGCCAGATACCCCCTATTAGGCCCCAGCTATGCCCAGACTCCCCTCAGCTTGTGGTTGCTGCAGGGACAGGCCCACAGATAGGGATGCTGCCCCTGTAGTATTAAAGTGAGGGACACAGCCAGGACGCGGCTGCATCCTAGCCTCAGGTGCTCTGGGACCAGATACCCATCTACTGCAGAGACTATCAAAGGTGGTACAATCCCAGCGGGACCCCCCCTCCCCCCACGTAGAGGCGGAGGCGTCGCGGGTTACGGCAACGGATCTCGTGGATCCCATCATCAGTACAGCATCAGCGTGCCCGGGTGTGGACACACCCGGCAGGTACCCAACTAAGTACACCAACTCACCTTCATACATTAGTGGGCAGCGCTGTACCACACATTGGATGGGGGGATTTTACTTTGTGGACACCGGGTTGGTTGGGTGGTCACCTAGGTATTTTGGGAGGTATGGCCGTGCGAGGCCTGGTGGGTAGCCTGTACTATATTAGTGGTATATAGTAAATGTTCTGCTTTACAATGTGTGTATTCTTATTGTGTCCTGTGATGGTGTCATTCTATTGTGAAATAAGTGATATAAGGCGCAAACAACTATAAATAATAACAATAGTGAATATATATTAGAAAAGTGATGTATGATGATAATATTCCAACCACCCAGCTCAAACCTCACTGGTGGGACCTGTTTCACGGGTTCCAAAGATTCAAGTAATTTTCTCAAACATCCAGGGGGAGCATAAGGGGAAAAAAACACAAATTTAAGTGCAGACGTTTCTGTAAAGTGGAATGATTGTGTCTTGGCTCGTATAAATGTATTACTCACAAGATATATGAGTTATTCAGGCAGTTGGCAAATTGGGTTGCCACCCATATAGATGGCTGCGATCTGGACCCCCCTTGTTAGAGATACCGTCAGCAGGATGATGTATGTAAAATAGAGAGAGAAAATGTGCCAGTAAAAATCAAGCATGTATCTCACAAATGGAGAAAGTAGAAGCTCCCCGAACTGCTCACCGCCTCCCTCGGGTGTTTGGCTGGCTTTCTCCCACGGATCTGTATGCCGGTTCAGAGCCTCCCTCAAGGCGCCCGTCCAGGAAGATGACGTCACGGCTGCAGAGTTGGTCAGCTACGGGTCGCGTCTGAGCCCAAAATTGGTCCACTCAACGCGTTTCGCCCAGCTTGCTGTAGCTGTTGTCGGCTTCGTCAGGAGACACTCCTGACGAAGCCGACAACAGCTACAGCAAGCTGGGCGAAACGCGTTGAGTGGACCAATTTTGGGCTCAGACGCGACCCGTAGCTGACCAACTCTGCAGCCGTGACGTCATCTTCCTGGACGGGCGCCTTGAGGGAGGCTCTGAACCGGCATACAGATCCGTGGGAGAAAGCCAGCCAAACACCCGAGGGAGGCGGTGAGCAGTTCGGGGAGCTTCTACTTTCTCCATTTGTGAGATACATGCTTGATTTTTACTGGCACATTTTCTCTCTCTATTTTACATACATCATCCTGCTGACGGTATCTCTAACAAGGGGGGTCCAGATCGCAGCCATCTATATGGGTGGCAACCCAATTTGCCAACTGCCTGAATAACTCATATATCTTGTGAGTAATACATTTATACGAGCCAAGACACAATCATTCCACTTTACAGAAACGTCTGCACTTAAATTTGTGTTTTTTTCCCTTTATGCTCCCCCTGGATGTTTGAGAAAATGGTGTCATTCTACACATAGAATCCCGCACCTGGTAGAGGCGCTACCGAGCATCGTTCCAGGATACACCCCAGGCTCCCAGTAGTGGAGGATCAGGCCGCCCGTCAGCCACATGTATTGCACCCTACCCACCGTAGCTACACATCTCCCAGGGGGTGGGGAAAGTGCGCTACATTTCCTATTACCTCTGCAGCTGCAAAGAAATTCTGTAGTTCTGGCTACAGGTTGGTGAAGGGTTGAAATAAGATCGCTAATTTAAGACACTTACATTTTGATCCACTTCTGGAAACTCAAATAGTCTTTGAGAGATGCAAAAATTGAGCAGTGCATTGGAATGATGTATTATTTTTATATTGATGTACCCAGATGTTACCTTTTTAGTATTTTCAGTTGGAGAATTATTCAGAACTTTTCCAAGGCAGCCTGGCACATTTCTATTGTTTTTTAAAGGGAATTTCAGAGGCTCTGCCTTTCCAAACATTTGTCATGTCCAGTACGTATAGTTGTGTATTATGGTTGATCTGTTTATTTTTTTATTTTTGTGGGTTTGGGTCGGCCGGTTCCTTTGGCCCGCGGATCAGCCTCAGCCGTTTCGGATTTTTATTTTAGAGAGCAATCTGAAATTGGCGCCCGAATTGTTAAAAATTTGGATACGGATGAATCCAACTCGGGTGGGTGGAGGGGGGAGGGGGGGGATTTCTCACTTTCTGCGGATTAATCCATGTGCATTTTTAACAGTCCGGCTACGGATTGTGGAATCTGTGGATCAGATTCTTAAAAATCCATCCGGATTGTGTCCAATCGCGGATTTGGATTATTCCGTACAGATATTTTAGTGCTCAATCCGCAGACAGATTTTAGTATGGGGGACGGATTTGTCGTAAATAATCCGGGAAATTCCGGGAACCGGATAAGGGCTGGTTCTCCCATGCTGGTTTTTATAATGAATGTTATACCTGTACATTTAAAATAAAACTTTCATCAGGGACAAATGGACAACACATTTTTATCCACACCAGCTACATGAAGGCCTCAATTATAGTAGGCCCTTGATTTTGCTTACTAAAATATACAACATTAGGCTTTTACACAGTAGTGAAGAAAGATTAAACACCTCATTGGTAAGGCCATTAAAGTTAATGGCATTAATGCACACCATTGCACACCATTATCCTTTACATAATGGCAATAGGTTACGGTTCACAGAATGAGGAATTAAATGCAAGTATTGACATCTAGCCACCTATACCCCCCCACACACACACAATTCAAGTGAGTGTTCTGTACATCTTAGACCATTGTCACTTGTTAAAAAAAATATATATAGCATGTACTGTATTTTAACAGATCAGTTCAATCCATTGATACATGTGCTGCAAAGTGCCTTTAGAAGGCCAGAAATCTAGCATCTCACCACATTGTGTATCTATAATATGCACAATATCAAGTTGAATAACAAAACAGGTGGCAGCCAAAGCAGCCCGGCCTCCATCCTTCTCTAAACCAAGCTTTCCATGCTGAGATCATGTGTTACCTAGCAACACTGAGGCTAGTTATTTAGATGGTAGGCTGAAGTTCTTTTTTTCCTGTGTTTTTCCAGTCCTTGAATTCATTGGCAACAACATAATATCTGTTAAGAAGAACAAATACTTACACCAACAAACCTGTTTAGCAGTGAGTGACTCAGGTTTCAAATAGGCAACTGTCCACCACAAAACAAAATACTGTGGTTCATCTTTAATTGGGGGGAGGGGGGAGCTGGCCATGGTCCATACAAACATAGATCATTCAGATGTGCACCTAATTCAAATTGACTAAGCTATGTGACTGTGTTCCAAAGTATTCAAGCAGCGAAATTAGTACAAAATACTACACCAGCACTGCATGCCTCAAAGAGAATAATCCAATAGATTTCAGTTTAGTGCTGTTTTTTTTGCCCCAGTTTTGCAGCTGCAAGATTTTGATATCTAAACCCTAAAAACTCTTCAATTATTTTTTCCGGCGATGTGAACCTGAAAGAACCAAAATCAGACATTTGGGGACTCTCGAACAAAACAAAATGGCATTTTAATGGAATTGTATGGATTTTTGTCTCAGACTCCATTGAAATCCAATTGTGCTAAAAATCAGGGAGATTCACAGAAAATCAGTGAGTGTTGACTTTCCATTGCAAGCGAGACCTGTAGATAAATGGATTTTCTTGGTATTTTCCTCTATTGTGATTATGCTTCAGTAACCAGGCCCATATTTAGGCATAGGCCTACTAGGCCTGTGCCTACTGCAGCAAATTTCAGGGGGGTAGCAAATTTCAGAGGGGAAGGGGTGTGCGGCAGTTACAGAGGCCCAGCTCAGTTCCCAACAACAATTAAACTGATTGCTGGGGGAGTGCGTGGGGCCTCGGTAAGGGTCTCCTACATCCTACTGCACGTCTCCCTCCTCCTTCTGCAGCGTCTTGCCAACATCTGGAAATGACAACGAGGTATCACATGGCATCGTGTTGTCACGGAAAAGCGTCACCAGGGCGCTGCAAGAGGAGGAGGCAAGGGCGGCAAAAAGGTAAGTGTTTATGGACGGGAAAATTGTAAAACCAGCCCTAGCAGTAAGGGTACAGACAGCAAGCGTAATTCTAGAGAAATATGGCTGCAGGGATTTTAGAAGCTTAATGGACACGTCATGTATTTATGTGCATATGTATGACCAGAATCGATTGCATCTACGTTATATTGTCTTATCCCTATTTTGCTGCAGAAGTTAAGGAGAAGCCTGACCCATTGAGTGCCCTATGATGTTGGAAAAAAAGGCCAGGGGCCCAGGGACCAGTAAAATAAAGATTAAGCCGGGTCCCTGGCCCCTATCCATCCTTCCCTGGGGTTCATCTGGCCACCATTTTGGCCACTGGTTTTAATGTACTATGGAAAACAAATACTAAACATATTACCTGCGCTCCTCCCTTTGTGGAGTATGCAGCTGGTAAAGGATTGGCCTACATATATGGACAACAAAGAATAATTCCTGCGCTCCTACCAATTGGGCTAAATTAACTAGTGACATTTTTACATTTAGAACTAGAGTCTATGTAAAAAAGGAGTCATTTGGTTGTATCAGTTGATCAAAACATGATTCAAACCTTCCAACCTCGTCAAGGTAGACTCCTTTTAATGTACTATGTAGCCCCTTGTATACCCTGTAACGTTGACTTAAAATGTGTTTGGCTATGCTTCATTCTTATACTAAAGTCTCTGGACATGCAGGGCTGAGAAACCGTTTCTGCAGCCCGCATGTCCAGAGAAAAGAGATGGTGTCCAGGGGCGGAGATCGGGCCGGGGAGTCATCCACCTGAAAAGCGAACAAATGGCTGCCTCCCCAGCCAGAGCAGCGGCAGCCCAGCGTGAGATATCCTTGTCACCTGGGGGAAGTCGTTGCCAAATCCCTCTGATAGGCACTGCTCCCATTGGCCCAATTAAACTTCCCTCCAGAAGCTCTCCTTAAACCAGCCTCTAACCCTTATTGGACAATGCAGATTAGCCCTTGGCTCCTGATTGGTCTGTGAACAGCATCTGCGCTGTGATTGGTCGCCAGCCCCTCTACCATGCTTTCCTAGATAGGGAGAACCTGATCTGCACTCCACAGTTCCTTTGGATCCTGACGTGGAGGGGAACTAAGCGGTGTGCTCCAGGGCATTGCCGGAGATACCTGAAAACGAGGCTGGGAGCCTATTCGAGCGGGAGATTTAAAAGTGCATTTGTGCTACCGGACTGTGCGTTGCCTGAGAAGCGGAGAGCAGGACTTTTAAGCAGCAGATTTGAAAGTGCTCTGCCGTGAATTGCACCAGAGAATTCTGGACGGTTCCTACCTCTATAGAGTGTGGCGGCAAACCCCGGGTAAGCCTTCAATGTGGCACTTAGCACCTAGCCAGCTAGGATTCCCCCTCGTATGCCCTGTTTTAGTGAGTATAGCTCTGAGCTGTGCTTTGTGTTGTGCTTGCTGGCTCCGGCTGGAATAAAAAGCCTTTATTGAATGGCTTTGTCCTGTCTGCTGCCTTGATCCCTGGGTTAAATTCTGGTCTTCCGTGACAGCCAATTCACTTCATTAGTTTCTAGGGGAGATTGCTAGTCTATGTCAGCTCTCACTGAGCCGAGATTGTGATCGGAATGGAGGAATATGAGAAACTCTTGTTTCCGACGTGGGCAGATCATGGTCACGTGACCAAGAATTCAGAAGATCCCAATTGGCCTATAGAGGGTTATGATCTCTGCGGTGGCTGTGGCTGAGTTGGGGGGAGGGCAGGAGAGGGGTTGTAAATCAAACATTTTATGATAAAACATTGTAATGTTCAGAAATCAGGCTTTCTAAATGTTCATAATACTGGGCTTTACTGGGCTTGGAATGCCCAGAAATGTCTCGGTAACAGATGTTAACATTAAAATAATTGTGTTCGCATTAACACAAATGTATCCTACAATAAACGTAATAATAAGGATCACTTCATTCTTTAGTCATATCATTCACAGTTAGTCCTCAGTCTTACTTGTGTGTCAGAGGCTTGAGGGTTGAGTTTCAAACTTGATTTTTTTTTTTTAAGTTCAAATGTGCAAATACTTACAGACATTTTACATTTGGTGATTGTTTCATGGATTTTGCAAAATGTTGACTTTTTTTTTACTATTTTGAGGAGAAAAATACTTCTGTATTGCATGGAAATAAAAAAAGATGTCTCAATGTCTCCAAAACTAATCGAGCACATGTTAGGCACAACACAGAGTACCCTTTGAAGAATTTGCATTTTTTTTTGGCCAAAAATCACTAATAAGTTTTAGGGTTAGCTTAGACATGATAATATATTGGATACCTAGAATGGCAAGGACATTTAACAGATAAAGACAGCAGACACAAGTAAAATAATGTGATAGGCCATGTATATAGTATATAACCCTATAAAAATGGAATGAACAAGCACTCACCCTGTCTAACACAATTCAGCCATACAGTAGGTGCTATGATCCTGCATCCACACCGAAAGATGCATACACCTATACAAAAAACAAACTGGATCAGCCCTCAAAAATAATAATGAAAGACTTACAGTACGTTTTGCTTTTGATCTCACCAAGTTTCTTCTTTAATGTATCAAAAAAGCTGCAATACAGAAAGAATCAGAACACACAGGGAGAGGAAAGTTAGCAGCGACACACAGTTATATGTGCACTGGACAAGAGCAACGTTTCCAGGCCTCCTGGCTTCTTCGTCGTATATATAGTATATAACCCTCCCCCCCACCCCCCCACACACACACACACACTAGGGCAGGGGTGTCCAACTCCCTTCATATGAGGGGCCTGATCAGAATTAATTGTACTTCATTCGGGCAATTCGTACCATAAAATATCAGAATACACCAGCTTCTCCCCATATGCACCCTGCCTCAACAGCTTCTCCCTACAAGCTCCCCGCCTCACCATCTTCTCCCCACAAGCTCCCTGCCTCACCAGCTTCTCCCCACAAGCTCCCCTCTTCTCCAGCTTCTCCCCACAAGCTCCTCTCCTCACCAGCTTCTCCCCACAAGCTCCCCTCCTCACCAGCTTCTCCCCACAAGCTCCCCTCTTCTCCAGCTTCTCCCCACAAGCTCCTCTCCTCACCAGCTTCTCCCCACAAGCTCCCCTCCTCACCAGCTTCTCCCTCACATGCTCCCCTCCTTACCAGATTCTCCCCACATGCACCCCGCCTCACCAGCTTCTCCCCCACATGCACCGTGCCTCACCAGCTTCTCCCCACAAGCTCCCCTCCTCACAGCTTCTCCCCACAAGCTCCCCACCTCATCAGCTTCTCCCCACACGCTCCCCTCTTCTCCAGCTTCTCCCTCACATGCTCCCCTCCTCACCAGTGTCTTCCCCACATGCTCCCTTCCTCGCCAGTCTTCCCCACATGCTCCCCTCCTCTCCAGATTCTCTGCACATGCTCCCCTCCTCTCCAGCTTTTCCCCCACATGCTTCCTTCCTCTCCAGCTTCTCCCCACACGCTCCCCTCCTCACCAGTCTTCCCCACATGCTCCCCTCCTCTCCAGATTCTCTGCACATGCTCCCCTCTTCTCCAGCTTCTCCCTCACATGCTCCCCTCCTCACCAGTGTCTTCCCCACATGCTCCCCTCCTCACCAGGCTTCCCCACATGCTCCCCTCCTCTCCAGATTCTCTGCACATGCTCCCCTCCTCTCCAGCTTCTCCCCCACATGCTTCCTTCCTCTCCAGCTTCTCCCCACCTCACCAGTCTTCCCCACATGCTCCCCTCCTCTCCAGATTCTCTGCACATGCTCCCCTCTTCTCCAGCTTCTCCCTCACATGCTCCCCTCCTCACCAGTGTCTTCCCCACATGCTCCCCTCCTCACCAGGCTTCCCCACATGCTCCCCTCCTCTCCAGATTCTCTGCACATGCTCCCCTCCTCTCCAGCTTCTCCCCCACATGCTTCCTTCCTCTCCAGCTTCTCCCCACTTGCTCCCCTCCTCATCAGCTTCTCCCCCACATGCTCCAATCCTCTACAGCTTCTCCTCTACATGTTCTTCCCCTTCACGAAGGAGTGGCTCAGTGTGTAAAGACACTGACTGGCACCGAGTTTGAAGCAGGGGAACCTGGTTCAATTCCTGGTGTCAGCTCCTTGTGACCTTGGGCAAGTCACTTTATCTCCCTGTGCCTCAGGCACCAAAAAAATGTCTCTGTAAAGCGCTACGTAAAACCCTCCACAAGCCTCGCGATAGTTCCTGCTGCAGTCGAGTGCAGCAACAGTGTGGGACCGCGCGGAGGCAGCGCAGACCCCTCTCTCATTTGGCGGGCCTTATGTTTTACACCCTTACCCTAGGGGGTTTATGGGATCTATGTTTCGGGGCAAAACAATTGTACAATACAGTATGTATTCAAGAAAACAATCCTATCGATTTCAGTGGGATTTTGTTCTGTGAAATATCCTTACAGTTTTTGTCACAGAATTGCACCACTTTTGCCTTGATTCATTGGGGCACCCAATGGGGGATAATCCTGGATCTCCAATACAGGTTATCACACAGCGATACCACATTTACTGCCATCCAAGTCAATGACAGTTAACTGTGAGATAAGCCATGTCCAAGCTTAGTTTTTTTCCACTGTACAGTATCAATGCAAAAATAGGGCAATCTGACGGCCAAAAATAATTTAAAGTATCATCAAACAAGATCCATTTCTTTAAACACATACAGGGAGTGCAGTTTTTGCCCTAGAATTACTCCACTAGTTACCTAGAGGGGGGGAAAAAACAATACAAAAACTAGAAGCATACAGTATGTATCAGTGAAAATGAATTGCACTGAAAGCCATCAGAGTCTTTTCTTTGATAATTACGGTATGCTGCTGTTTTTGTACTGGTTTTGCCCCCGGCTACTGTAAATAGCCAAGAGACTTCTAAATAACCCTGGTAAAAGTTTATTTGTCAAAGTCTTCCTGCTGCACATAACTGCACCATATTTCTCACTGCAATAAAATACAATTACTTCCAATGGGACCTTTTTCTTTACTAAATGTTATACAGTATATTTGTGCCCCCGTGTTTTGCAGATGAGATACTTTGATACATAACCCTCGTGGACCTCTACATAGGTTGATTATCTTGCTCACTAATTAACCCATTGTAAAGGCGGAGAGGCCCGCACTGCATTACCAGCCACTATGTGTTATTTATCCATGGAAATATGCATCTGCTCCGCAGAGAAAAGAGAAAACTGTGACTTGCTCTGTATATAAGGTCTGATTGTAGGTGTCTTGTAAAACCAGACTGAAGCAAGCTGTAATGTTTTCGTATTGTTATATCTTGCAAAGCAATACATACCATAGCACTGGTCTGAAGAAAAATTAATTAAAATGTTATATAAAACGCTTGATTGGCTATAACATTAGGCAGTGAAACAAGTATGCAGCTTTTTATTAAAGCCCAGCCAAGAAGAGTATGCAACTGTAGCGCTGCTTCTCCCCCCCCCCCCCTCTCCTCTGGGAGATTTCCTCTGGCTACAGGTCTGTGTGGTGCTAGATACCTGTTTGGTTCAGGAGTGGCTGAGCTTCCGTGATGTTGTGGGAAAACAGGACAATTTTTAGGTGGTTTCAGGCAGTAGTTCTTCTCATGGTGCTGCGCCTCCAGTCACAGTGGGCTCCGGAGTTCTGGAGACAGTCTCTCCTGTGACAGTCCTCTGAACATAACTCTACACGATAAACTGTAGACTCAGGCAGGGGTATAAAAAATGGGATACTTTATTGGTGCAGCCACTGTTGTTCTTGTTACAGCGGATGCAGGATGTAACTAGCAGGATCCAAGTCTTAGGATGACCCTAGGCCATATTGGTAGGCTGGAGGCCCGGCCAGGTGCCTTAACTCTTCCAAAGCCCATAACAGGACTGGAGGCATAGGTCTCTACCCCCTGAAGCGTGAACCTGGACTGAATACAATTTGGAACACTTCCTACCTAAGGATGCGCTTATAGTGCCGGCGATGCCGCGTCAAAACAAATGCATTGTCGCGTGTGCTTATAGTAAGGATGGCTTGATCGCGATCGCTGGAAGTCATCTCAATTTGATTTTTCCAGCGACCGCAGCCTGACGTCACTGTCACCGTCGCGTCGCCGGCACTATAAGCGTAGACTTAGGCACAAAAGGGGAAGGCACAGAGTCTGCACCATGATTGGCTGTACACAGATTCAGTTCACCTCCACCTCTGTCACTCAGAGAAGCAGCTCTGGGGAGGGGTGTAAACCCACACGATAGCCTGTCACTGTCTGTAGCTATCAGAACTTACGTGGCAGGAAGGCAGAAAGATAGTCTGGAGCAGCCATGGCTATACAACATTTTTTAATAATCTACATTCCATCATGTCATTATTGATAGAACATGAGCTTTACCTTTTGTTATCTTTGCACGTAATACAAGTCCTGTCATTTATCATTACTTCTGTTATGTGTCTGGGCTAGTGTTACTTCATTAATAAAGCTCAATTTGTGTTAATAAATCTTCGAGGGGGGAGCAAAAATGGTAACAATTGGTTTTGAATGAAACAGTGAGAAAGGAAATTCACAGCATGCTTCTCAGTAATGTAGTATTATTGCTATCGTGAGCATAAAAGCTTTAATTGAACTTGTCAGTGCTGCAGCTGCGCGTGCACTCCCCATTATAAGAAGTTTGTAGCAGCTGAGCACCTACACTAAACAAAATTGTAGCCAGGGTTGCACCACTCCGGGTTTTGACCTCGTATCTCTGGGCTCCAGGTTTACCTAGTAAACTTCTGGATGGTGTCGTTCTGCGGCGTCTCCTTGCGTCCTCGGAGTCCTCCCGGCATCTACCCCTGCTAATAATTCCTTTCAATATGGCCGTGCGGTATCAAATGGAGCCACATTGCCATGGCAATGGGAACGCTACGTAACGGCCGTTGTCATGACAACAATAGGCTCCGTGATGTCATGCGGTGCATCCCGTTGTCATGGCAACTTGACGCCGTGGCGTCATTTAGCATTTCATTGCCATGGCAATGTGGCGCCATGTAACGCCATGCGGCCATATTGACGAATTGCAGCGGGAGATGCCGGGAGGATGTTGGAACGATGCCAGAGGACACCAGGGAGGCGCCACCGCCGCCGAAGGTAAGTGCGATATTTTTTAATTTTGTCTCCGGGTTGGCTATCAGTAGAAGGTGCCAACCCTGATGGTAGCAAAATAAAGTGCAAGGTCTCTGGCACAATGTTTCATTTTAGGAGGTACGATTTGGTAGTGAAGGGGAACTTTGTGGGGGTTTTGGGTGTGTGTCTTGTGTTGCGGTGAGGTACTACTGGTGTTTGACCAACATGTCACTGGAAAAAGGGGTACAAACGCACTCCATGCAAGTACTTTGAAAGTTATCTCCGGTGCTATCAGCTATGGATTCGTCTTGCACACCGATGAATAAGAGATACACTGAGAGACTCCTTGGTAATAAAATATTTATTGAAATCTGTTCAACATTTCAGTGCAAACGCACCTTTGTCAAGATAGCCAACAAGATTGACTAACATGTCACCATGGTCTCACCAGCACTGATTGGCTCACAGGCCAGGAAGATGTTGGTGTACATTCTTACATCCCCCAAAAATCTAAAAATTGAACAAAATATTTAAAGAAGCAAAAATGGTCCTGTAAAGAAATGTGTATGTTCAGTATGTACTGTACAGTATATATTTGTTTATATGGTATCCACAGTGTACTCAGTGCTTTACCAAAGAGACCATACAGTACAGGGAATTCTAAATACAATAAGTACAACAAACAAAATCAGACAATAGGAAAGAAAATCCCTGTCCCAGAGAGCTTACAATCTAAGTGGTATGTGGGGAGACTTGCAGATGAGAACTAAGTGTAAAATATGGCAGTTCTTGGTCACAATGGTTGGTAAGAACGACTGGGTGTGGGATAGTAGCCATAGGTCTAGGCTATTAAAATGTTTTAAGTCTTAACTTAAAGGTGCGGAGAGAAGGTGCTTAGTGTGAGGAAGTTCCATAGGTAAGGGCAGTGAGGACAAAAGTTTTAAGGCGAGAGAGCTGCAGAGCTGGAATAATCAAGGTGGGAGAGCATAAGAGCATACACTAAAGTTTTAGCAGTAGATTGACAGAGGATACAGCGGGTCTTATATTATATTATATCTATGTATTACAGAGGAAGAAGCTACAATTTGTTACCCATGTCGGGAATGTGAATGTCAAAGGAAAGGGACAAATCAAATGTCACTCCTAGGCAACGTGCTTTGGAAACAGGACAGTGGGGATATTAGGCCAGTTTTAGGGGGAATATGAGAGCTTAGTTTTAGCCATATTAAGTTTAAGGTGTCGGAGCATCACCCACACAGATATAGCCAGGTGGCAATCCGAGACTTGGGACTGGATTGCAGCTGTGAGAGAAGGAGTAGACAGATATATCTGCGGATCATTTACATAGAGATGATGAGGTCACCAAGTGATAGTGTGTAGCGAGAGAAAGTGAGAGGTCTCAGAACAGAGCCCTGAGGTACACCAACAGGAGACATGTTAGCAACAGAGACAATAAATGTGCGATGAGAGGCACAACTTGAGGAGACTCCATATTAAATTAATTGCCCTATCTCCTTTTAGAACATCGACTCTAGTTGGCCTGCTGAACAAGGGATGAAACCTATGTTATTGAATAATAACATATGTGTTTGAATTGAGTGCACTGGCCAGTTTATTGTTGTATTATATTATACTTTTTGGAGGAATGGTATTCCATTAGGAACTAACCTTTACGGCTACATTTGCCCTTTGTGGATTTCACTTCTACAACTTACAGTTGTAGGTCACAAGTTTATTGCGGGTTCTGCATGATTTGGTTCTCATAGTTAAACCATAACATATAAATACAACATATGAAAAAAAAAACAAGTTTTGGTCCTTTGTTGTGTGCTGTCACATCTCACAGACTTGCACATTTTGGGGGGGGCATATATAATTCTTATTTAAATAGATATCACCATGAGTTGAGTAGGTTAACTAGTGTCTGTGTAATATGAAGCCATATATAGAGGCTTTATCCCTCAGCTGTGAAACTGGCACAGTAATTGCTTGCAATATAAATTAGTGCCTTTGGCATGACTTACTTAAGATCACATTGTTTGGCCTTTAACCAACGTCTCCTGCATTGTGGATCACTGTGCTTTCTCCCTGGAGAAGGTTTGGAAGCTACTGTATCTCCCGTAGGTGAACATTCCACAAGATGAAGCCACGCTGATTAGTAGCACACATTCACGAACATGTGTAATATTTCAATTTCATCCAAATCAGCCTATACTTCCTTTAATAAGATTTTAAATTGGAATGGGGAATTTTAAATCCTGAACAATCCTTGGTATTTCTACATGCAAATGGAAGCCTCCAGCACTATTTATATATCCAATTCTGGAATTAACCTGTACATTTGTCTTACCGCAAATGGGGTAACCATGGTTGCATGTGATGCAACTATGGACTATGATAACTCAGTTTCCACATATTTTTGTAGGACTTTTCAAAAGGGTAACATCCAATTTAAAAAAAAAAACAGGACTGGCTGCACCTGTTCCCTTAATTCAGCAACCTGCAAGATACTGCATAACTAACACTGCAAACATGTGCAGCCCAAAACACAAAAGCATCTGTCAGGGATGTAAGGATTATGCCTGTAATCTTTCAGACACACATGAGCTTCAAGTACTTCCAAGTATCTGATATCAAAAATCTACATTCTTTTGTGAAACAGTATATGGGTAGACTTTAGTAGGTTTTAAGACACGGCATGTGTAGGGACTTGACTTATGTTTAGCATGATTATCCATCAGAAACACCTTATTGTGCCTTTATCACTGTGCAACATTATAGAAGCCTACGGTGAGAATCTGAGTTTCCTATTTGGCAACGCATATTGTCAACCACAGTATAATCATACTCTTAGTGGTACTAGTTTCTAAACACCAATCACTAAATGTTACAGCTCTTTTTTTCACAAGATCAACAAAGCAGCACAGCTTTCACGTATTCAATAGAGTATGAATGGGAAAACCCAAGGCTGGCCTGATTACTCTTTCGTTATGCGGGGTGGGCTGGGAACAACCAGTGGGTTGGGAACAGCCGTGTCACGTAGCCCACGCTACTCTATTATTTTTAGTTATTTCAGGCAGTTAAAGATCCTTGAAGCTTTCCAATGCCATGTAAACCTACAGCGCATTACAAAGAAATCTGTTACCGACCTCTGCAGCACAGACAGTGTTAAAATAGGACTACAATGAAACACAATAAGGGCTATTCGTGCTTCACGAATAGCTGCATATACCATTAAAGTAATGGAATATAGCCAATTTCAAGTTGCATCTCAGACTCACTGTTTAACAGCACCAAGCATTGCTGTAGTGCCGCTTGCATTAAGTGCATTAATGAATTTATTAGGCTTGAGCAGGAGTAACTTGATTCAACATTATAAAAAAGATGCATTATAGTTTGCATCTCTGATCTATTCTGTTTTCCAGATTGTTTGCAATTGGTAAATCTGCCAGGTCTGATGTGGCATTAACTTCTGCTTCTATGAAGTCAACATCAGATGTAAGAAATGTGATTAGCCACATTCTTACATACTTTATGATGCCTGCATAAATAGGTGCATGACAAATGTGTTACTTCACATCAAGGTGCAAATATCAGCAGGTTGATACTTAGCAACGATCCAGCACTACTGCATATAAAGCCCCATTGACTTGCATGGGGCTTTCCGTGTTGCTAGAGCAAGTTCGGTGATATTTCAATTTATAGAATAAGGGTCTTAGACTAGTATTTTTGAGCACCAGTATCCTTTAGCAAGGTGCGTTGAATGAATAGTAAGCTGAAGATGTGCAAAATTATTTGTACGCAAAAGCGAACCTTTGCCAATTTTCACCCTTTTTTGGGAATAAAATAATAAAAAATATATGTATTTTTTGTAAATTCAAGTTGTGAGGTTTGCTATTTTGCCACTTTATAAAAGTGAACAAGCTGGCTTTGAACAATTTGGTCCATTTCGATCATTTTTGTGAATTATTTGTAGTTTGTGGAAATTTCAAAACAGTGTTGAAACAAATCTCGCCAGTCGCCAGGTCTACATGTGTCTATCAGAGAGCCATGTAAATTATTCCATGGCACATAACAAATATTCATCCTCTTCTGCTCTTTACAGAATCATATGTATTATTAAGATAAGATTCATGCTCAAATTTCAACAATGTAGCACAGTGTCACATACGGCACACCTGTGAGCACGTCACTTGTATATGTGACAAGGGTCATAATACAGCTAACTAGCTGACCCACTTTTTACTTTCTGCACAGGACCCTCAAATGGCTAACATATACCCTCAATCCGTCCCAATATACCATCTGTCATGAACGGCACACTTGTGAGCATGTGACTTATATATGTGACAAGGTTTAATGCACCCAGCTAACTCACCTTCACCTGCGCACATGTCCATTGAATGAATAATATATACCCTCAATCCATCACAATATCGATCTTTAATCCGCCGCCGCTTCCGCCACCACCATCGAACAAATATAAAAAATATTAATTTGCAGAGTCTTTGGCCCCTGTTAATTAAGAACATTTTGCACTTAACACACAAATCTGATATAGCAAAATGTGCCCGAAAATTTAAATTACTCTCTACAAAGTGTGCAACAGTTCAATCAGATCCCAAAGTATTACTTTATTAAAGTTTAGCTTTAATATACAAAAAGTACAGTGCTTGGGTCACAGAAAAATATTTTTTTTACAGGAAACATACAGTATAAAATGTATGTATGTATATCTTTATTTATATGGCACTATTTATGTATATAGCGCTTCACAGCAGTAATACATGTGACATAATAATAATAATAATATAACACATAATGGGACTGGACACTTCAGACATAAAAATAACATTAGGAAAATGAGTCTTTGTCCCAAAGAGTTTACAATCTAAGTGGTAAGTAGGAAGAACGTAAGAGACAGTAGGAAGATGTTCTGGTAAGTGGTCTGAAAGGGGCCAATGCAGATGTATGAAGTCTACAGTATCAGCCACAAAGCTACCCAAAAAATGATCTACCCATAAAGTGCAGATAGTTTCTTCAAATAAAAAGGATAAGCAAAGAAATCCTATACGTTACCACAGAACACGTAATAGGATTCACGTGTTTGATCCCCAAGATACACCTCTGAATTCTAATTCATAATTCAAATCCAGAAATTATATACTAAAACTCTTTAATTGAAAACAACATATGTCGTCCCTTTTGGGCGTGTTTTCATCTCACCCCTTTTCATCAATCAGCTGGACGACAACTGAAATAAAACAAAAAACAAGTTACAGCTCAACCCCATTATAGCGCGATCTGCTACAACGCAGATCCGCGTATAACGCGGCCTCAGCGTGGCTCCCATTTAAAAAAAAGTGTTTTTAAAAAAAAACAAAATGGCCACCGCGATCAGGGGTTCCGCGAGGATTTACCGCATCTGCAGTTCTCACACTACTTCATCAGCTTTGGGCGAGTGTGTGTGTGTGTTTTGTTTAAATAGGGCTCTTACCTGTCCTTTCCCCTATGGCTTTTGACACCCAAAGACTACATCTCCCAGCATGCTCGCTGCCTGACAGAGCCTCGTGATTTTTTATTAAAGGGAAATGACAGGCAACAAGAGCACTATTTAAACACAACAAAACACACACACACACTTGCCCGAAGCTGATGAAGCAGGGAGAAAGCTGCAGATGCGGGTAAGTCCTCACGGAACCCCTGATCGCGGTGGCCATTTTATTTTTTTAAATAACGCGATGCCGGTTAAAACGCGGTCTCATTATGTGGACCTTGAGTACCGCGTTATAACAGGGTTCAGCTGTATTTTGACATTTAAACTTGAAATGAAATTATATTCATTGAAATTCGTTGTCTCTAATAACAATATGACATAGTTATATTGTTTTTAATTAAGAACTAGCTTGTAGCAAATTCAATAGCAAATGAGCTTTGAGATCATTGTATAAATAATAACCAGTTAGATTAATGCTCAATACAACCTGATGAAGTACAAAGGGTTGCCAGGTGGCTTCTCCAAAAATACTGGACACAATGGTGAAAGGTGCAATGTGCTCGAGACACACACACACACCCCTCTCACCTCCCCGCTCCATGCTGTTTCCTTCTCTTCTTGTCCCCACCCTCAGGCTCCTGACAGTTCCTCCTGATTGGCTGCATTACCCAGCAGGAGCCAATCAGGATGGAGGAAGCTGCTCAGCCCCCTAGCAAGACCCTAGACGGATTGTTCCAGTTTCAATCTGTGCTTATGAATCCAAAACCGCAATTGGATACAATCCGCACAGATTTGTTAAGATTCTTAATCGGATTGCGGAATCCGCGGATTGGATTGACAGTGATAACAAAAAAAATCCAGAAAGACAAATCACCCTTTTTGAGATTGGCCAAAGAAACCACCGGATCCGAGGCGGATCCAGATCCACAAACAAAAATGTGCCAATTTCTACTCTTGAGGACTGGAGTTGGCAATCTCTACCTTAACCCTTTTGCTGCGACCAGTTTGTGTATCCTATTGTGTTACAATGCTTTGCAAGCCCTTCTGGCTGCAACAGAATTGAGGTATTGTTGCTGTACATTAAACATGTTTCAATACTATTTTGAGATTGGGTGTAGTTGTTAATGTGGATAATATAGAATTTCAGCCCACACATATTTTTATTTTAACTGCAACATGGCAGGAATTGAATCTACAGAAACGTTATGGTTGGAACTGCTGCCAGTGATGTCACGGCGGAAGCAGTGTGAGGATTTCTACAGTAACATC
Source organism: Ascaphus truei (assembly GCF_040206685.1). Lineage (NCBI taxonomy): Eukaryota > Metazoa > Chordata > Amphibia > Anura > Ascaphidae > Ascaphus > Ascaphus truei. The sequence continues at coordinate 111,512,855 of NC_134488.1, read as the reverse complement.
AATGGGAAAAATTCCAGATATAAGCTGTTAATTCTGCCAAATGCTATACTCTCAATTATAAAGAAAATACACACTATAAATAAATGAATTCGAGCTGCACCCAGCCTGAAAACCAGCACAGGGCTTCAGATAATTCTTTAAGAATATGTAGGAATATGTAGGAAAGGCAAATGGACACTTCAGGTCAAGGGCGCAGAAAGATTTCCCGGGGCCGGGACTAAAGTTCTGACCGGGCATACCCTCCCCCCGTTGGCAGTGTTGCGAGCCCCATTTCACATTTTGCGAGTCCCCATTTCACCCCCCCATTTCACACCTCGCGAGTCCCCTCTATTTCCCTCCCTCTTCCCATGTTTTTCTCCTCTCCGTCTCACCTCTGTATGTATGTATGTACTGTATGTATGTATGTACGTATGTCTTTATTTATATAGTGCCATTAATGTACATACTGTAGCGCTTCAGAGCAGTAATATACGTGACAATCATATAAATAACAAATAATATAAATAACACATAAAGGGGAGGAGTGCTTCAGACATAAAAGTAACATTTAGGAAAAGGAGTACCTGCTCCGAAGTGCTTACAATCTAATTGGCAGGTAGGAAGAATGTACAGAGACAGTAGGAGGGCGTTCTGGTAGGTGCGTCTGCAAGAGGGCAAGGTTTATGTTTGAGGTGTTAATTATCAGCCATTGAGCTACTCATATGCTTCCTTAAGCAGTTGTGTTTTGAGGTGGGTCTTAAATGTGGATAGAGAGGGTGCTAGTCGGATATTGAGGGGAAGGGCATTCCAGAGGTGTGTGGCATTCAATGAGAAGGGTTTAAAGCCTGAAAGTGCTTTAGATACAAAAGGGGTAGAGAGAAGACATCCTTGAGCAAAACGCAAGAGTCGGGATGATGTATAGCGAGAAATTACGGCTGAGATGTAAGGAGGAGCAGAAGAGTGTAAAGCTTTAAAAGTGAGGAGAATTGAGTGTGTGCTACAGGATTTGATAGGAAGCCAGGAGAGGGATTTAAGCAGGGGAGACGCTGACACAGATTTCGGAAATAGTAGAGTGTTTCTGGCTGCAGTATGCATGATAGATTGTAGGGGAGACAGGTGAGAGGCAGGGAGGCAGAAAGCCCAGACAGAAGGAGGTTACCGTAGGCGAGACGGGAGAGAATGAGGGTCTGCACCAGAGTTTTTGCAGTTGAGCAACAGAGGAAAGGGCATATCCATCAATTACCCCACTCTCACTCAAACCCTGCCCCCTGCATCATGTATTTCTCTCCCATGCATCTCACTCATACTCCCTCTTTTCCTCACTCACCCCCTCTCTCTTCTCACCTCCCACCTCCGTCAATTACCACACTCTCACTCAATCCCCCTCCTCACACTCATTCCTTCCCCCTCACACAATCCCCCCACAAAATATATACCAAAAAAAACCACCCCAATACAAAAAACTTCCCACCCCCAAATACATACAAAAAAAATTCCCACCCCCCAAATATATACAAACCCCCCACGCCCCCAAATATATACAACCCCCAACAAATACATAAGAAAACACCACCTCCCCAATACATATAAAAAACACCAATACATATTAAAAAAAAACTATATATATATATATATATATATATATATGTGTGTGTGTGTGCGTGTGTGAAAAAGAGGAGAGAGCGCATGCCCCATAGCGTAAAAAAGTACATTTATTGATGGGAAAAGAAAGGGAAGAATATCACTCATAAGGATAGAATAAAAATAAGAGATTTGTGAATCAATATTATCGCCAACTGGATAATTCAGTGCCTGGGGTCCACAGTCAGAGTCTTGCTTCTAGGACTGGGAAGAACAGCGGTCCGCTGACACTGAAAACGTCTCTGAAACATCCACAAAGGTTCTGTTTGTAGCAGAAATAAAGTCTCCTGTATTGTAAAGCCACGAATCTGCTCCGTGGGTGACCCGGCTGATCGCGTACATGCGTGATGACGTAATGTCAACGCGTGATGACGGTATGGATGTTTCACAGGCGTTTTCAGTGTCTTAGCGGACCGCTGTTCTTCCCAGTCCAAGAAGCAAGACTCTGACTGTGGATCCTAGGCGCTGAATTATCCAGTTGGCGGTGATATTGATTCACAAATCGCTTATTTTTATTCTACCCTTGTGAGTGATATTCTTCCCTTCCCTTTCCCATCAATAAATGTACTTTTTTACGCTATGAGGCGTGCGCTCTCTCTTCTCTTTTTCCTCTAGGTCTTAATGTGGATGTGGTTAATCCTCTAGAGAGCTGCCGCAGACCCCCTTAGCGGAATCTATTGTTTACACCGGATGGACTTTTCTTTAAAGGACTGGTTCTTATATTTTCCTTTCTTTAATCACTTATTTGTATTGTTGTATAGATGTTTAGTATTTGTATGTTATATATTGTTCTAGTTCTAAATTTAAGAACATGTTATTATAGTCACTTCACTTATCACATTTTCAATTAATTAAATTTATTTTTCAAATATTGAGTTTGGGGCTACTATATATGTCCCTTTTGATTATATATATATATATAACCACCCCATTCATATAACCCCCCAATAAATATAAAAAAACAAATACATATAAAAAAAAATACATAGAAACCCCCCCCAATACATAGAAAAAAACAATACATATAAAAAAACAAATACACATAAAAAATGACATATAAAAAAACCAACTGCATATAAAAAAGACCCCAATACATATAAAAAAAAACAATACATATATAAAAAAAAAAAATCAAAAACCAAATACATATAAACTTCACAAAACATATAAATCCTTACCTTGGTGCTGGTTTCAAGTCTCTGGCTGGGCCCGGTGGCTGCAGGGGGCCCTGCTGCTGGTCCTCTAGTTGCTGCCGGGCCCAGCTCTCCCCAGCTATGGGCCTCCCTCACTCTGTCCCACACCGAGCTACAGGCGCGCGCCGGGACTCTGATGTCAGCACATGCCGGAAGTAGGCTGGGTTGAGCTTCTGACACACATTGGCATAAGGGTGGCCCGGTGACATGCAGATGTCAGAAATGTGGGACAGAGTGAGGGAGAGACCCACAGCTGGGGAGAGCCGGGGCCCGGTCGCCATGGGAGGTTGGGCCCAACTGATTTGACTGGATGCCAGGGCCTCTGCAGCCACTGGGCCCAGGATATTTGTCCCGACTGTCCCCACCTGTCGGCGGCCCTGCTCCAGGTGGATGAGTGATAATGTCCTGGTGCCAGGTCAGGTACAATTGTAGAAGTGGAAAAAAATAACAGGACAGCAATCAGAGACTTGGCAGTGAAACAAATTGTATTTTATTTGCACATTACATATCGAAGCTTTGTTCTGAAAAAGGCTCAACTTCTGATTCTGGCGTTTGAGCTTTTTTTATAACTTTTATTTTTATTTGGTAATACAGTGCATCACCACCCATTAGCATACATTACTATATACCCATTTTTGTCGGGAAAACCATAACATTTCAACATGGCGATAGACAGACTAGACAAACTACATGTAAAGACACACCATTGGGACAAACCTGACTTACCGGACTGGGGCGAGACACATATGGGTATTTGGGCGGGCCTGTGGGGAGTCGAAGGGGGGGGTGAGGTAGCACTGGAGACTGCGGCTTTGAAGGGGAAGCGCTGCACCTCGTTACGTGGACCTGCTGATTTTTGTTGACCACCTGGAGGGCCCTACTCTATCCGTCTCTATGTCTTCGTCTGGTCTGCTCCATCAAAGGAGAACGCATATGCTATTATTAGTGCAAAATTGTGTCGGTGTCTACCCCCGGGATGTCTATTTGGGCTAACCATGGGGCCCATATTTTTTAGAAATTTGGAGTCAGAGTCGTTAACCCAACTCGTCAACTGTTCCATCTGGCAGACATGCCAAATTCTATTCCTGATTTTGGGTATAACTGGTAATTCTTGTTGTTTCCACAATGCTGCAATCTCGCACCGCGTGGCGGTTGCAAAATTTGCGACCAGTTTGTGTGTCGCCTTGGACACTTCCTGGGGCCGTCTGCCCACTAGGAACAGCCGCTTTTTTCTTTTTGAAGGGAAACTTCTTTATCAGCACCTACCACTTGAACAAAATTCAGTGGCAGTAAACGGAGTTGGTGGGGACGGAAGTCACGTCACTGCTGGCAGAAGAGGCCATCAGCAACATTCACTGCCACTGAATTTTGCCAGCTTCCAGCAGCTGCAGAAACACACATACCAGCCGAGTGAGCCGCCGAGCACACCCTCTCCCTCCCCTGTGAGCCGCCGAGCAGTCCCCGTGAGCTGCCGAGTAACCCCCCAATGAGCCGCCGAGCACCCCCTCGTGAGCCGCCTAGCACCCCCCATGAGCCGCCAAGCACCCCCCAGTGAGCCGCCAAGCAATCCCCCTGTGAGCTTCCGAGCACCCCCCCCGTGAGCCACCGGGCACCCCCCTCGTGAGCCGCCGAGCACCCCCCCATGAGTCGCCGAACCCCCACTCGTGAGCCGCCGAGTACACCTTCCCCCTCCTACACCCCCCCAGTGAGTGGCGTCTGTGTCCCTGTGCCTCCGCTGAAGGGCTGGCACCAGCAGCAGGACACAGCTCTGCCGGGGGAGAGACTGGGGGCAGCTTGTGGGGGACTCAGGCAGAACCCTCGTTTCTCTGTACCTTTGCTTGGGGGGGGGGGGGGGGAGAGGGGCTGCTCGTGTGGGGGGGAGAGTCAGGAGAGAGGGGGGCAGGACCCTAAGAATAACAGACACACGGACTGACACACACACACACACTGACTGGAACACACAGATACACACACTGACACACACACTGACACACACACACACACACACTGACAGATACACACTGACTGAAACACAGACACACACAAGGAATTCAGTTACTATAAATATAGAAGTGCAAATAGCTAAAACACGTTCTAATTCAAACGTCTTTGCGTTTTGGCACTGAAATTGTCTTTTGATTTTAAATTAAAAACATCACCATTACAATTACAATTTCTGTGACAAAACAGTGACAAAAGACAAAGAAGTTTCACTTAAAATGCGCGTGATCGGCACACACTTTCTTTCTTTTAAGAATGAGAATGAAAATACATGTTCAAAAAAGTTTGCATATTTTGAGTCCCCCCCCTACCCATAATCTAAAAAAAATCCAAAACCTTAACCAATTATTTCACCAAAACATAAACCAAAATATAAAAAAAAAAAATTAGAACTAAAACCAAAACACAGAGAAAGTGCTCACCGTTTAGATACAGGCTGTGGATTAATGATCTGTCTCCAGATCATTCAACAGTTAACTTTGGAAGCATAGAAATGCAGTTCCGGTTGCAGGAGTATTCTATCAAGGCTTAAAGTGAATAATGGAGGTTGGAAGTCATTGTTTCAAATATCTTCTGCAATTTATAAAGAACCATTGCAAACAAGAGGATATGGGCATCTTTAACATTCTCCTAGTGTTCGAGCACAGTGCTCTCTTATTGTTACCATCTGCTTGTTAGTCATCTCTGTCTTAGCTGTAATGATCAACAAGGAGGTCCTGAATAAAGGCAAAAGAAGAAAATAAAACATTACTGTAACCTGCTCTACTCTTCTAGAATGCGTAAATGTGTAGGTGCAGCAAGTTTGCCAGTGCAACGTTATGTTAGAAGCCTGGTGTCCCTCGTGAGTGTATGGTTTGTATTTTGACCATACACGCTGTGGCAAAGAACAATGGGAAAGGGTGGCCAGCCCTGTTGTGATGCCTCCCAGATCAGTACACTTGTGGAGAGTAAAATGACAGCACTAAGCCTATAGTGAAAGTGAACTGCCGTACAAGGACTGGGCGCATCCGCTGTCCATTGCAATAAATATCAGCCACATCAGTGACTATCCTTGCTGAGAGAAAGGTTTAAGCCCACTTGTTGGTGACGTTTAATGATTATTACCATGAGCTGTGGGAAAGAGAAACAGCCTCATTGGGGATGTTCAGCGTGTCTCACAAGCAGACATGGGATCGATAGGAACTCTTGAAGCTGCCATAGTAGTAATTAAGGAGGCAGAATGATGGTAGCCCTCTCTTTAAACAAGGTCACTTAGATCATCCCACAAAAGCCCTATTTTCTTCAGTTTCACCTTCAAACTTATTTTTCTGGTACATCATATTTCCTTTCAGTCTATTATTCGTACATATAGCTTTAAAATTATATTTGTTTGAACCGTATTGTATCCTACACACAAGTTTATGCCGTACTGCACAGATTTGTACATGGAGAGATAGTTTACTTTGTGTGCAATCCCAATCCTAATTCTGACGAGCCTTGTCATTGCAGCCAAATGTTTTTTTTAAAAGCCTGATCTTATAACAGCTTGTTATGTTAAAATAAGTAAATTACAATGAAGTAGAGCATTTTGTTCATGGATCAACCCTTCATGGCCAAATGCACATGTAATGTAGTTTTGTTTTTAATATTTCAATTCCCTATTTTGTTCATACAAAGTAAATGAGTACTTCAGTATTAGGTGATACCTTTTTAATTTGAACTAACAATAGATATTATAAGACGAACTTTCGAGCGTTCTCCTCCCTTCCTCAGGTCAAAAATAATGATTTACAAAGATTCCATGAGCTTAACACAGATTTAAAAAGCAAGATAACAATCTAAGGCTGTGCTTATATTGCCGGCGACAGCGCCGCGGCAAAACAAATGCATTGTCGGCGTCACGTGCGCTTATAGTAAGCGAACGCGACGGAGCGATGGATTGGTCGCGCTCGCTGGAAGTCATCTCTATTTGATTTTCCAGCGACCGTCGTGTCGCCGTTGCCGGCACTATAAGCGTAGCCTAAGGCAGATGATGTAGAGAATGATATGGTAAATAAACAGATAGGGCAATAAATGGATAAAGGGACAGTGAGAATTAGGACCAAGTATCCATCAGCAGTGTGAAGGGGGGTTGATGTGCAGGGGGAGTGAAGGAGCTGAATTGTAAATGTAACGGGTATTCCCCCCCCCCCAATCGCAGATATAGTGTGGGTGCAGGGAACATACGGTGTTACCAGGTGTGGTGCGTATACCTGCAGGCTCACAGGAGGCCTGAGCCTCCGCTAGTGAGAGCCTGGGGTGAATCCTTGCTTGGGGTCCGCCAGGGGCGATCCCACCCTGAAGATAGTCTTTCTCTCTGGGCACAGACTTGAGCCCAAGTCTCCTTTCAGGAAGCGCAGCGTCCGCTGTGTCCCTATCTATCACTGGCACTACGTGACAGGGTCCCTAACATAGGGCCTGTCCCTGTAGCACCACAAGCTGGGGAGTGAGGACCTACCTGGGACCTAAGGGGTTAACTAGCCTATCCCGTCCCCCTAGCTCTTCCCGGTCCAAACTCTAACTACCTAGTACCTAGTACTTGCAGTAACGCACTGCCACCTACTTGGTACGCACAGCAAACGTGGTCCACAACACTGTGCCTGCCTGTCAGACCTCACAGCACTGACAGCCGTGACTCTGACAAGACAGCACTCACACTAAGGGCAGAGTCCCTAACTGGGGCCGTCCCTTATCAATTACCCACTAACTAGTGGGGAGTGGGGCCTACCTGGGCCTGGGGTTTCTCTGGCCTAGTACAGCAGAGCCCTGCTCTGTGTACACTACCTTCCCCAATCTCTTCCTGGATTCAACTGACAAAACCCTGTCTGCACACAACATTGTTGCAACTTTGCAGCATGAGAAGCTGCCAGCTCTATTGGCTTCAATGCTGCCTGTGACCAGGGTGAAAGTGCAGTCCCCAGAGGCTGCTGGGAATTGTAGTCCTTGGCACAGCTCTTTCCTATGGGGACCGCGTGCGCGATCTTTAATGCGCCTGTGCGACGCTGTAATGACCGCCGCTACGCTTAACTGCGCCTGCGCAACCTCCCAGAGCTACGGCACACTGGCGATGGCCACCGCTACCCTGGCCAACCTCTGCGCATTGCGCGAACCTCGCGCCGCAACCAAGATGGCGGTGCCCGCCGGGAGAAGTCGCCGTCCCCTTCCCCCACTGACACAGGGGTAAGGCAGGGGGCAAAGGAAGATCAGGGAAACCGGGGGTGACCCCCTTACATAAAATTAACAGCGGCAGGGAGAAGCATTACAAACAATGGTGTGTGTAAGAAATCCCATATCAGCATTAAGTCCTCTTTTTTGTGTCAAAGAGCATTATCATTTGATTTCAGCTGTTTTGCATTCTTGAGTGCATTTCGTTGAGGATTTAGATTTTTAAATCATTTATGGAATGATCTGCCTGTGAGAAGTGATGTCCCACTGTATGTATGTACTCTATGTGTAACCTCTGTTTGGCGTTACTCGGGCCTTTGAGGGCTAACCGGGTGGGCTCACACAGCGTAACGCTTCCCTCCCATCACATGGTGGGTGGCTTGGCAGAGAGCAACTCCCACCCACTTCTGCCTGGTGACAATTATGTGACATTAGGATATATAAAGTGGGGGAGAAGGTGCTAGAACTTAGGTTCCTGGAGGAGTAACAGTGGAGGAGCCACTATTTATAGTGTAAATATGTTTGGTGTATAGACGCTAATAACAGTGTTGTGACCCACTTTCTTGTTTTGTAGTCAGAGACAGTGTCCGGACTATATAGTATCCATAGGAATGGCCTCTCTCTACTCTCCTTTTTCACGTAGGGTAAGCCAATGCCTAGATGTGGTTCCCCAAGCCGAAACTTCAAGGCAGAGCAGGATTGGCCCAACTGGAAGGTTCTTAGCTAACTCTAACACAGAAGGCCACAGGGTGGGATTCAGTACCCAAGATGGTGATACTGATGACATTCCAGAGAGGGATCACTTAAGTAACCCATTATGAGCCAAGCCTTAGTACATCCCCAGTGGGTTGCGATTGGGGAAGCTAGGGAAGAGCATACACACAGTACAACCTGTGAATATACCAGAGACTGTATATAAAGTGAAGTGTATGTTGAGGCTGAGCATTTATCGACGGTGGTTAATAAAGTTCCTATTTGTACGGTATGAATACATTTCCTGGCATCCATCATTGCCTTATAAATGACGTCCTGCACAGATCCAGCACCCTGACAAGGTAACACAGTATGAGCACGCCCTCTAAATAGACACACATTGTAAACTCCTTAGGAGTCGGGCAAGGAGGGCTATATATGGTGCCCAACGTGGGGCTGGGCATGCAGAAAAATAAATAAAAGTTTTTGTGTGTTGCTCATGGTGGAGCTAAGAGTCTGTCTCTGCGAGGTTACGGTTTTCTGATTGGTCAGTGTGAAGAAAATGTGTTTTAAGATTTCTCAGTCTTTGTGTTTCACACTTTGGAAACTCTGCTTGCTGCAAAAGATTGTGAACTGATGTTTTTTCTTAAAAGTAACAGTGTAAAGTACTGAATTGCAAAGTTTTCCCGATTATCCTTGAAAACGAATATTGCAATGGTCCCAGATGTGGGGACCAAAGTTAAAATGGCAGCAGCCAAATATAAGCTTTGCAACCTAAGACAATTGTCGTACCCTGTCAGAGGGATGGTATGTGTGCATGTGGTATATATCAGAGACTGTGAATTAAAGTTTGTACACCACAAGCTGACAAAGTGAGCTAGTTATCAAGATACCAGTGTGAGTGGCGACATACAGTACAAGGTTGTCCCGCTCGGAAAGCTAAGCTTGCTACATCACAGAGATGAGAGATTATGTGTTAGCTATGGATTGTGAGCAGCCGACTACTAGAGTTTCTCAGAGAAAGAGAAAATGTTGCTCATGACAGTGGAACGTTCGATGCCTCGGGACTGTAGTTCAAGGTTAGTGCACCCCGGGCTCAACCTTATATAGCACCAGTTCAGAACCGAAGAAGTTTGCAGAATTGTAGTGGGCCCAAATCTTCGCTAAAGTGGATTTTGTATGAGTACATGGGACTGTTCCTGCCGATGAGCATAGTTGCACGTCAAGTTTCTGAACTGTAGCCAGAAGTGTACATGAAAGGATAAAATTGCCATGTCCCAGAGAATTCTTTGCAGATGTATGTGTTGGCCGCACTTAGCGGCGACCCACTCTTGCCCACAACATGTAAACTGATTGCCCGGGAAGAGCGTGGGGCCTCTGTAAGCTCCAGCATCTCCTCCTGTTCTTCATATACGGTATCGGCACATTATCATGATAACGTGCTGTCGCAACGTCACGTGGTGATGTGTTGCCATGACTACGCTACATCACATGAAGCCACAACGTTATGAGATACCGGAGATGAGTTGGAGGAGATGCCAGAGAAGGTAAAAGGTCCTGTTCTCTCCCCATCAGTGAGCCCCGCCAAACTCCCAGGTGGCGCTGGTTGCTAGTGTTATGTTTGGTCAATCTTCTAGAGATTCTAAAATGCTAGAGATAAATTATGTGTGTTCTAGCCAATTATGTAACTGCTAAATGCCCAGAATATATATGGCGCAGGTACAGTATAATGGTAAGAGGGGTTGCCCACCGACTATGTACAATATTAATTACTATGTACTAGATACTATGCCAGGATGTTCTTAGAAGTGTTACTATCATTATATGTATTGAAAAGAATGTATAATCCCTGTCATGGGGATGTATACCGTTAAATATCCTGATGTATCCATGGTATATTTACTGGATTTTGGGGTCATATTTTGATAGGGGAAAATATAACCCACCTTTTGGATTACAAGGGCCTTAAACAGTTAACCGGGTGGGCTCACATAGAGTAACGATGCAGAAAAAGAAGTCCTGATCCCCTTGGATCAGGGGAGAAGTGAAAAAAAGTGAAAACAATAGTGTGATATTGTTTGAGAACCAGATAAAACACAGAGAGAAATGGAGTTTCACTCACATTGGTTTCCTTAATCAACAGATCTTAAATCTGGGAAATCTTTGTGCTTTCTTTCGTGTGGCATCTATCAAAGACGTCTCTTTCGCAGTTTCTGTTTCAAAGTATATGGACCTTATTATAGAAAGACAGTAAATGCCATAGCATAATACAGTTTATTAAAAGTGAAAAAAGTTAAATAGGTTATTGCACTCACAAACACCTATTTTGGGCATTATGCAGATTGAATATCATGCTTTCCAGAAGTTAGATGTCCCACAAATCCTTGCTTGTCCCACCTGTGAGCCCAGGATCTGTACGGAGCTGGTGGTGAGAACAGCTCATCTTCTGCCTCCTCACTTTCTGGGGTGCGCTCTGTGGGTAGAGGTCCTCCCTCGTCAACTCCGTGAAGAATTTAACGTCGTCCCATTCACCGGGCACCCGTGAACAGACAATGCGATGAGCCCGCGTCTCCTCTGTGAGCGTATGAAACAAGTCACATATGTGAGGGCGTAGTGTGTGGAGATCACCTACAGAAGCTTCACTCATCCAACCCAAAGCGTTTCGCCTTCAGGCTTCCTCAGGGGTATCAGTTTCTTTAAATACTATTAGATTGTAACCCTTTCCTGAACATTTCAATATAGTACATCTAAAAGGTCACATTCTAATATCAGTCTATTCCATATACAAAGAAGTGAACTGAGATGAGAAGCTTCAAATTATTTTTTGCACAATTTATACATCAGAAATTTCAAGAAAAAATAATATAATAGAGGTCGGAGAAAGTTGTCTCCTATATTGGGATTTAAACTCAAAGTTTCCCAATAGGTTTTGAATCAATTAGGAAAAGATTGAGTGGAATAATTTTGTAGGCAATTTAAAAAAGGAGATATCGGAAGTGTATTCACAATATTGTGAACATAGTGATTCGGAAGTCAATTTAATTGGGCATATTAAACATAGGTTGCAGATCTTTGATTATTTTTTGCATTCCCTCTAGGGCAGCTTTGTATGTGGCCACTAGTGGTACGCGTGTGGTTGTTTCTTTCCTTTTATATTGGAGCAGGTGTTCTCGTGGGGCTTTTAGTGCAAATGTGATTGTTTTGGCAATAGTCTTTGGCTTGTATCCCTTCAGCCTGAATGATTCAGCCAGGGTTGTGATATGTCTGTTCCGGTCTTTAGTGTCAGAGCATATGCAGGGATATCTTATAGGCTGGCTGTGTATGATTTCTCGTTTTGTATGAGTGGGATGGAAGTTGGAGTTCTGGAGGTAACTACATAACCATGTGGGTTTCTTGTATACAGATGTGTCTAGTTTGCCATTCTTCAGTGTTACTGTTGTATCCAAAAAGTTCACTAGGTTAGCCAAATAATCTAATGCTTGGTCCTTATTCTCACGGTCCCTTTGATCCATGTATTCCCCTGTCTGTTTATTTACCAATTCCTTCTCTACATTGTCTTAGATTGTGATCTTGCTTTTTACATCTGTGTTAAACTCATGGAATATTTTGTAAATCAGTATTCCGGACCTGAGGAAGAGAGAGAACTTTGAAATGCTGGTCTTATATCTATTGTTAGTACAAATAAAAAAGGTATCACCTAATACCGAAGTACTCTTTTTCTCTGCACTATGGCAACTGGACTAACACGGCTATTTCTACTTAACTCCTATTTTGATCAGGAAGATAGGAAATCTTCCCTGGGAAACAGTGGGGATATTGAAATGTTTACGGTGTTATAAATGAAGTCACTATATGCCATGAAAAAGAGAAAACAAGACATAATGTGTCATATCATTATTCTTCAGTCAATAAACTCCCCCTGCTCCATGTTCACCTACTGCTTTACACTAATGCATATTGATAATCTGCTATATAAATCCTTGGATTGTACTTATTTTTGCTATTATCTGTTGCTATAATGACTAGAGCACATTGGTAGCATTGGTTTAGCACTTATGCCCCATCTCTATATGCTGTGAAGCTGTCTTCCCCTTGCTCGGTAAGACACGCTCCATTCATTTGAAGACCGTTTTAACTGTGTGTTGAACAGGCGCCTTCCTGTGATTGTATGATGTATTTTGCACCTAAGACAGTCTGTGATTTGAAGAGTGTGAGAAGGGTGAGTCATGGCGGAACTAAGTTTTATGACACGCATATTGTAAGTGTAACCCTTGTTCCCCCCCCCCCCACCCAGACACATATGCCATATCTAGGGTGTGTGAGGGATGGTTACATGTGCTCGAGTGGTGCATACCTGCCGGTAACAGGAGGGCCTGAGCTTTCCACAATGTTGGGGAGACAGGACCAGGCTTCTGGGGTAGTTGCCTCATTCTTTTAGTGGTGGTGCAGCGCCTCCATCCTCTATACCTTCCCAGGGTATGGGGTAGGACCCGTATAGAAGAAGTGACCCCTGGTCCCAGGGTGGATGCTCCGGAATCACACAACAGTCTTTAGTAAGATCAGCAATGTCTCTCTTTATTGTATCTAGATGTCACACAGCAGCCTTGCAGCATACAGCCGCAACAACAACATCAATAGCAGTAGCAGCACACACAGAGATCCCAAGGTGTACAGCCTTTCTCCTCTCCTCTCCTTTCCTCCAAGAGGTACTCCACAGGATGGTCTGTGAGGGGCCTCAATACCCCAGTGCCCACCTCAGAGGGTCCCCTCTGGGCGGGGGTAGATCCTCACCATCACCCCCTCGTCAGGGTGAGGGGCATTGGTTCCACCGGAGCTCTGCTCACTCGCTGACTATCATAGGCCAGAGTCCTCTTAGTATCTCTCCTGCTCCCAGGAGAGAGCTCGACCTACTCCGCTCTCTTCCAACTCCCAGGACAGACTCGGATAGACTCCCAAGTAGACTAACTGTCACGTACAGGAGCTGGCTGCTAAATAGTCTCAGCCCCACCCCTCATGATGTCAGCAGGACCTCACCACTGTCTCATGCCTGCAGCAGAGTCAGGGGCCTGCATCTATCACTCAGGGCAGGGCTTGAAGGGGGGAAAACCCATGATTACTACTGGTGCCTGCCCTTAAAGCTACAGTTCAGTCAATATCCTGCATGTTTGTTTTTTTTAATAAATCAGTTCTGTAGTAAGAAAAAATACTTTTAGCATTTTCTGTTTTTAAAAAAACAACTTTGAAAGACCAATTTTCTTGTATTCTATTTTAACAGCCATTTGCTAAGGCACTGCCCCTTCATGTCCTGTCACAAGCTCTGGCACACCCCTTTGTCAGCCCTGCCCTCCCTCTAGCACTTGTCAGTGCAGGAATGCTCATGAATATTCATGAGCTTCCACTGCCAGTCAAGCAGATTATAAACAAATGCCAGCTTTTAATATGTCACCAAATTTCGACCTATCAATACATGGAAAACGAATTGAGCTGCAGCTATACTGTTCTTTAGCTAATTAGAGATTGCACACATGAAACTATTGAAGTAAAAAAATAAATGTAAAAAAAAAAAAAAAAAAAAGACTGAACTGCAGCTTTAACAGGACTTACCTCAGTAGCAGAAAGATATGTATAGCCTGTGCTGTTTACAGGGGGCTACATAAGGAACAGAAGATGGAGTAGGGAACCCACACTCAAACACAAGTAAATGAGAGATTGAATCAGAATAAGTTATTAACTATGGATAAGCAATAATAATAGACCCCATACTGTATGTACATAGTGCTTTTTTGTTGCTATTGTCTTTTATATCAGCTCACACCATAACTATTGCTAAGTATTCGATTTCTCATACTCGCTACTTATTTCATGTTGCTATATACTGTATATCTGTGTTATCTTTGGCTATTTGATCTTACACTTCTCACCTGTGTGTTTGTATATACAGGCATACCCCGGTTTAAGGACACTCACTTTAAGTACACTCGCGAGTAAGGACTATCGCCCAATAGGCAAACGGCAGCTCGCACATGTGCCTGTCAGCACGTCCTGAACAGCAATACCGGCTCCCTACCTGTACCGGAGCCTCGATAAGTGGGGAAAAGGTAGTGCTTCACTTTAAGTTCATTTTCGCTTTACATACATGCTCTTGACCCATTGCGTACGTTAATACAGGGTATGCCTATACTATGTATGTATGGTATCTAAATATTGCTTATCCATAGTAAATGACTTATTCTGATTCAATCTCTGAGGGATTGAGGGGTCACTTTGGGTTCCCTGCACCTTTTCCAAGCTTTAATATTGTATTTGTATATTGTAAGACACTCGCCATGTCTGAGATGGCAAAAATTCCTCCACCTTCCTACAGTATGTCAAATGTAAGACTCTTTTATTCACAAGTCCCCAAATGCTAATACTTTCCTAGCAGAGATGTGCAAAACTTTCACACTAAGTTGTAAACCATGCAATATTTGTCTTTTTTGAATCGCCAATAAAAGCCTATTGAGGCAATGGGCATTACAATTTCATTTAAAAAGGTAATTTGCTAAATTCTCTAAAACCGCTTGATTTGCTTAACGCTGGCGCTATAAATAAGATACACACACCATGTTTCATTTCCTGTCTGCCGATATGTTGCTGAAAGCTTACACATTTGGAGACATTTATTAGCCCATTGAGGCTTGGCAAAAAGTTTTGCAGGGAATCCAATTTGGGGGGGAAACGCTTTAAACATTGTGAATGCATTTTGGGCAGTTTCACACATCTCTATTTCTTAGGTAATGTTGATGTAGCCAGGTCCCCCTTGCGTACTGACCCCCCTCCTTCTTCCCCCCCTCCTTCTGGTGCGCGAGCCGCGTGTGGCTTGGAATTGCGGTCGGTTGCTAGGGACGCGATCGGGCCGGTTGCCAGGGACGCGGTCGGGCCGGTTGCCGGGGACGCGATCGGGCCGTTGTTAAGGCCGCAATCGCGTTGCTGCGGTCTCGACGGTTCGCGGCGCAGGGCACCGCCATAATAGATGCGTTGCGCATGTGCAGGGCGTAGGAGAGCCGGGAGGACTGCAGGGAGATCGCGCATGCGCGAGGGGGGGATGAGAAAAGCCCGCGAAGCCCTAGCCTACCAGGGAAGGCTCTTGAGAGGACTACAAGTCGCATGAGCCCCAACAGCACCACATGTGACGCCAGGGAGCCAATAGGGCTGCAGGAGCTCCCTGCTTGCAGGGAATGGATACATTTCGCGGGCAGAGAGCACATTGTCAGTTGGTGACTGGAGCAGCTAGGGGAAGGAGGTAGGGTGCAGGAGTCAGTGACTCTCTGCACTAGGCCAGCAATCCCCTAGGCCCCAGATAGCCCTGAGTCATCCTAGCTGAGTATTGTAGGGACAGGCCTTAGGTTAGGGACTCTACCCCATTATCTATTTATTAGTTAATGAGTAAAGTATATTGATTGTTGCTGAAAGGGAGCTGGACTATCTCCACGGAGACCAAGCTAGCAGTGACTGCGGCCTGCTGGCAGCAGACAGACCCTAGCCAAGGTACAGACGGTGCAGAGCTGCGGTGATATTATCCACGCCGGAATTCACCCCACGCGTAGGAGGATATCCCGGCGACTCAACCCCAGTGGCTGGAGCCAGGGCAGGTAACCCACAAACTCACGTGCACCAACAAGGCCTATCACCAGACATAGTGGCTGCGCAGTCACACACACACATTGGTATATGACTTGGGAGTGCGAGACATTGGGTTGGGGTTACTGGACACGGGGTGGGATCACTCTTTGGAAGGTTAGCGTCCGCCGTGACGCATAAGGTTAGCGTCCGCCGTGACGCATAAGGTTAGCATCCGCCGTGACGCATAAGGTTAGCGTACGCCGTGACGCATAAGGTTAGCGTCCGCCGTGATGCATAGGAGACGCCGTAGTCAGGTTGCCCTTAGCGAGGGACACCTGTTGTTATGTGTTGATGTTATATGTCTTCTATGCATGTTAGTAAAGGTATTAGTCATTATCAATTCCGTTGTACGTGGTTATTGATTGTCCTGCGAGGAACCACTCCCCCTCTGGTGGGAGCCATCGCAGGTGGAGGCGCTGCACCTATTGTAAGTGGTTGTACATAGTATTGTAATTGCCCCAGGTTCCCCGTGGCGGAAGCTCAGCCCTCCTGTGAGCCAACAGGTAATGCTCCACACACACCTATGGTAACACCGTATGTTTCTCCGCTCCCACCGTATAATCTGCGATCGGGGGGGGGGGGGGGAACCCATTACATTTGGTAACATTTTTAATGCGCTTGAGCCCAGTTTGAATCTCAGTGTCATCTCATCTCTCTTTGTGATCTTGGCCAAGTCACTTTATGTCCCAGTGGTATGTTCAGACAGAGCATGTGTAAACTTCAGTGCTATATAAGAAACAGATGTAGCCCAGTGCCCCTGGCTATGTGTTTCCTGGCCCTGACATTATAAGTCCTGGTAAAAGCAGGTAGTGTTGGGGTTAAACTCCTCTCACATGGGCCAGCATGTGAGTTTCCCCATCCGAGAGTTAATTTGTTGCGGTTTTCAGGTGCCTAGTCTGGAAACCGTTGGAGAATATGCCGGGGGGGGGGGGGCTCACTGGAGGAGTGCTGCCCGGTTACCGGAGCTTAGGAGTGGGACCCTCCCCTGTTATAAAACATGGCTTCCTTCCAAATTTAGTGTGAGTTCCAGTGTAGCCTGCTCCTTAGGGCAGCGGTGCGCAAACTGGGGGCGCGCCCCCCGAGATTGTCTGCGGAGGGCGCGGGGTTTACAGAGGCCCAGCTCATTTCCCGAAGGCACTTAAATTAAGTGCCGGGGAAGCGGCGAAGGCCTCTGTAAACTGCACTTACCTTGACTCCGGCGGCTTCTTAGACTGTGGTGACCGCCTGCTTTTGGAGACACTATCCTCAGTAGTAGGTGCCGGTAGCCACTCTGCTAGGCTACCAGGGATTATGTAATGGCCTCTGTTCAAAACTCCCATGCCCTGCGGGGAGATGTGACGCGGGAGCTTTAACCTTTTGCCCCAGCTTACTCAGCTGAAGCGACTATCTCTGAAACAGGGGTCTCCGAAGCTGAAATTAATGGGGTTCAGCTCCGGAGACCCCCTGCTTCAATCCTGGGTAAAAAAAATTGTAATGTTAAAAAAAAAAGAGCTTTGATTGCTCCTTTAAAGTAAACTTTTTTTTTACCTTGATTCTTAGAGGTCTTTTATTTTTATTTTTTATCAAATTGTCTTGGGTTCAAAACCGGGGTGAACTTAGTGGTTTGGCATGAAGTGTTTTGCTTTTGACAGCACCAGGCTGTCAAAAGCAAACATTGCATTGATTTCTCAAGGATTCCTTTCTATTAATAAATCTGGTGCAATATTTAGTTTGGACCTAAATTCAGGGAACTTTAATAAACAAATGTGTTTGGTTTTTTTTCTTGCACCTTTAAGAGCACCAATGTGATTGAAGTAGGAAAGCT
Organism: Ascaphus truei; assembly: GCF_040206685.1. Taxonomy (NCBI): domain Eukaryota; kingdom Metazoa; phylum Chordata; class Amphibia; order Anura; family Ascaphidae; genus Ascaphus; species Ascaphus truei. Next base: position 111,494,699 of record NC_134488.1, on the reverse strand, counting down.
CTCCCTGCTCACCTCTCCTTGCCCAATGCAGGGCTTAATCTTCTGCAGTGTCCCACAATGCATTGCTAGTCCCTCTTGCAGTGAATTTACATTTATGTTGAATATACCTCCACCTAAAAGCAGCTCTGCAGCTACTTAATCAATATTCAATCAAGTATGGGTAATACTTTCCAAGAAGGCGTTTAGATTCATTTTAAAAGATAGTAATCTGAGTGAAGATAACGTTAGTATTTTGATTTCCTGAATGGGAGCAAAAACACAGGCAACTTGGAGGCTAAGGATGGCCCCACGGTGCCGCAGACCGTGCGGACGCGTAGCGAACAGACAGCCTTAAGGCAGTGTTCGCGTCCATGTGGCGTGCCGGCGCATGCCCGCAGAAGCTGGAGGGGGCGCGCGTTGCAAAATAAATCAGTTCAAACTAATTTCTTGGCGCGACAGGCCGGTCACGTGAGCGGTTCGCCCAATGAGAGCGAACCAGCTCTGTGACGCCACTCAGCACGCCCCCAGGCACGCCCCTACGGCCCGTCCACCATTGCCAGGTAAGCACCTGCTCACTAACCAGCCTCCGCGCAGGCGAAGGCACCATGACCCGGGCCTAAGTGTGGTTGATCTCAGCAGGGTCCCCTGGTTTGAATTGTGTAAAACTAAATGCACAGAAAAAAACGAGGGCTTGCTGCTTAGTTCCCTGTATGCAGCAGCTCTGCATTGCACAATAGGACTACAGTACATTACTACCAAAGCCCTATTCTGCAACCCAGTGCTGCTTTGGGATTATACCTTGCAGAAATCTTTACATAAGTACCTAATTAAGTTTGATATAACAAAGAGAGCGATTTAGTGGTTACAGACGATGGAAAGGCCACAGAAATACTTATTTGAGTTCATGCATCTTCAGATACCTTGAAAATGGAAAGCGAAAAAGGCTGGACCCCAGGGGCTACTCTGTTCATTGGAATAGAATTATGTCTTTGCCTTGGAACTGAATTTATACAGAGTATTATCAGGGGAGTAACAATGGCAGTGACTTTATAGACATCTCTTGGGATTTCATGTGTTCCTGCTCACCACTACTCACATGGTAGGCTGTGTATCCTTATGCTTCATATAGCTGACATCCAAGAACCTTACAGTCTAGTAAACATTTTAAGTGCATTGTGAATTAAATGCATATAAAATGGTAAGTCACTTCGATCACTACGGTTGCTTTTAAATCCAGTGCTCTATATTACTTCCACGTATGCCTTAGTCCTGAATTAGTTACAGTAAGTATGCGGTTGTATTAACGCACACGTTTTTTATTTTTTCCGTTTATGGTTTTGAACCATTTTATTTATCACTGCAAAAAAATGTAGGATGATAATTTAATTCATACAACCTTTTTGTGTTTCTTTTAATTTTATTTTGTGCACTTAATAGGCTATACATGCAGAGTTTTCCAGTAGGAGCATAAGCATCAAATAAAATGCATGGTTACGCTGAGATAAGGGATACAGTATAAGGGGTTTATTCACAAAGTCACCGTAGCTTAACTTGGCCAGTAATCCCATTTAAGTGAATGGGTTTACCTCTCATGGTACAGCTACAGTACTCTGATGCCTTTTGAATAAGTCCATTAAATATACACATTAGTTAAAGTAAATCCACCACTAAACAGAACCGTTTTAATTAACTAGAAGCATCACAATCCTACATGTTTTATATACAGTAGGGCAGTTGTTGCTTGGCTTTCGTAAAAAAATGTGGATGTAAAGATTCCGATTATTATTGATCTCAGGTGGGAAAAATGGTCCACTCTTAAAGGAGCAGTAATACTTAGTCCGAAAAAAGTTTTGTTAACTGACCGCAGATAAAAAATATCCCTTGTGAGCACACTCATGTCATAGACAGGTCTGCAACCCTGCGTTTCACCATTATCTGTTAACGCACAATTCTTCCCCTGCAGCCAGGGATTCTGGGAAATAACATGCAAATGAGCACGTAGTGTCACTTTTTGTTTCTAATCCATTTTAACATGGAACCCCTATAAGTTTATGCCTGCCACTTTACACAGGTTTCAAACTTGTGGGTCTCATCAGTATATTGGCTTTGCATTATAAAGCTGGGATAGGTTTTAAACACACCATAAGTTATGGTGGGTGAAAAAGTGCCAAAACCCTCCACTGTATAGCATACAGCAAATAAAAATACCACTCGTGAGCACATTCACGTCTCAGACAGGTCTGTAACCCTGCCTTTCCCCATTATCTCTTTGTATACAGTGAATATTAAAATAAGAAGCAAAAGGTGACACTGTGAGTGCTCATTTGAAAGTCGAATCCCACAATCCCGGGCGGCAGTGGAAGCATTGTATGCTAAGGCCTTGATTATACCCGGTTTGGCAGTGCGCGCGCGCGCTCCCTCGTGACGTCACAAGGGCGATGCGCACGCCCGAAACGTTCACTACAAGCAGGAGGCATTGGGAGGCGACAGGGAGGCGTGGCGGAGGCTTAGCCGTGAGCGGTTTGCCCTCATTGCCTGAACCGCTCACGTGACGCGGCCGCCCGCACTAAAATTGGAAATCTGCTCGGGAAAGCTTGCGCGGTCGCTCTACAGAGCTCGCGCCGCGTGCGAATTATGTGCAACTGCATTGGATTTCGTAGGCACGGCCTACGAGATCATAGGGGAAAGCAGGGTTGCAGACCTGTCTGAGACATGTGACTGTGCTCACACGTGATATTTTTATTTGCTGTACACCAGGCCCGTCAAACTCAGAATAGCTTGGGAGGGGGGGGGGGGGAGCGATTCTTAAGTCCGACTGCAAGACTCAAGATACCCCAGAATTTCTTTTTTATAAACAGTACCTGAGCGTACACCTTTTTCTTACGTTTTCCTTATTAAAAATACATAAACATTGCTGGTATCGCGCTCCCTTCCGCCTCCCCCCCCCCCATCCCCTCTCTCCCTGTCCCACCTCTCCCTCCATCTCCTTCCGTTCCCCCATCCCCTCTCTTTTTCTCTCCCACACCCCCTCTCTCTCTCCCCCATCCCTTCTCTTTCTCTCTTTCTCTCTTTCCCCATCCCTTCTCTCTCCCCCATCCCTTCTCTCTCTCCCCCCATCCGCCTTCTCTCTCTCCCCCATCCCCCATCTCCATAACTACAGTTAACGGGACTCATGTCCCAGCTCCTTGTGGGCAACACCTTGTGGGCTGCCCGCGGCCCACACGTTTGACAGCCCTGCTGTACACTGTACGGTTGAATAATTTATTTGGATTCCTTAAATAGATGTACTGATCCGTAAAGCAAAAATGACACTTTCTTGCTTTGTTGTGACGATAAAGAACATTTATGAACACATTCACGTCTCGGACAGGTCTCGAGCCAAAATATGCCTTACCCCACAATCACCCAGCATACACTGTTTCACACTGCAGACAAGGATTCTGGGTAATGAAATGCAAATAAATGTATATCACCCGTGTATTTGTGTGTACAGTGTGTGGGTTACTGTGTCTGTATGTGTGTTATTCTGTGCCCAACTTTGTGTCATTGGGATTGCCTCAGGGGTTAACAGATATAATGACATTATTAACCCCTTCATTTCAAGCACAGCTTTCACGAGTGCTGTTCTTGCCTTGGAAATTAATCTTTAAAATCTCAGAGTTGGTATAGTCAAGGGAGTAAAACGCTTTGCAATGCATTGCTGTCACTCTGGCAGTGAAGAGGTTAACATGTGTTCTTACAAAACAATTGGCCCTGTTTGATTCCACCTCTACCCTGCAAGTCCCAGTCTTATAAGAGAATTAACCTTTAGAGTGCCGGGGGTTCAGAGGCACCAGAGTGCCATTGGACCTCCATCACTTTCGGGTCATGTCATCCCTCATTGCCGATCACATGACAGCGACAGGCTCCGGATGCCAGAAACAGAAGGGGAGGGGATTCTGATGGAGCAGCCAGACTGATCACCCCCTAGAAAAGGAGCAAGTGGCTATGATGTACCTGGTACATAATTAGGCCAAGCCCGCCAACAGAGAGGGTCTGCCGGAGTTGGCATCCCGGGCCCCGTGAGTCAGGGGGCCCGCCGTGCCCATTTTATTTAAAAAAAAAAAAATGTAATCCGCGGGGAAAAAAAAAAACGTTGATTCCCGTTCGCACGCGCAGAGCTGAGGTCTCGGCACGCATGCGCAGGGAAAGCATGGTGTCCGGCCTGCTGCTTGTGGGCCCGCTCCCCCCGCGGGATGGAGGGGAAGTGCCGTGCGAGCCCCTCTCCAGCTTCCCCGCGCCCGCCTCCTGCCCCGGGCAGCAGTCGCAGAATTAGCCCGCCAGTCTCGCCCCCCCCTAGCCGCCTACCACACGCAACCCTGCCCCCCAAGCCCACCTCCCACCGTGGGGGCAAGGGGGAAAGCGTCAGGCTGGCAAGGAAGCAGCACCCACCCGGTATAGGCAGTCACTCACCCAGAGAGTCACTCATCCACCCAGGCATTCACTCACTCACCCACCCAGGCAGTCACTCACCCACCCACCCAGGCAGTCACTCACCCACCCAGGCAGTCACTCACCCACCCACACAGGCAGTCACTCAGGGGCAGTCACCCACCCACCCAGGCAGTCAGTCAAAGGCAGTCACCCACAGGCAGACAGTCACCCACCCAGGAAGTCAAGGCAGTCAGTCACCCACCCACCCACACAGGCTGGCAGTCAGCCAAGTCAGTCAACCCAGGCAGTCAGTCACCCACCCAGTCAGTCAACCAAGGCAGTCAGTCACCCACCCAGGCACTCAGTCACCCACCCATCCAGGCAGTCAGTAAGTCACCCACCCAGACAGTCAGTCAACCCAGGCAGTTAGTCAAGTGTCAGTCACCCACCCACGCAGTCAGTCAGTCACCAACCCACCCAGGCAGTCAGTCACCCACGCAGTCACCCACCTACCTAGGCAGGCAGTCACCAACCCACCCAGGCAGTCAGTCACCCACCTACCTAGGCAGGCAGTCACCTGTATTTTGTTTAACATCTAAAAATAAACAAATTGCATTGTAATGTTTTTTTCCGTATGACAATAAGAAGAAAACAGTTAAAGTAAAAGTTGCGCGCTAAAAAATATTTTTTCGTGGTAGGTGCGCTATGGGTTTGGGGGCCGGAGGATGGAGGGGGCCCTGCTCTTTTCATTTGTCCTGGGCCCCATGATTTCTGTTGGTGGCCCTAATTAGTGCCCTACATGAACAATAATGAGAAGAGCAGTTTTCCTGTTGCAGAGAAGCACAGATCCTACTCTAGGCACCAGTCCATGACATCATACAGAAGAGACTACAGAGTCTAATGGACCTCAAGTTTCTGCTGAGGCCAGTTTTTTGCTCTATAAATGTTTAATTCCCCAAATTACCCTCTTGATTTGCTCCTTTATACATTGTCTTTCCAGACATGCTATCTGTTTAATTCTGTGCTCTCACAGCTGAGCCAAGCCAAGACATTTGTCCTTCAGAGAATAATTTGCGACTTACAGTTATCCCTGAATAATGTTATATGCAATATCCCTTTCTTGTAATTCTAAATCTAGTTTAAGCAGCAAGCCTCTTGCGCCAGGGATTTCATGTTTGTACATTTTATTTCATGTTACTTGAACTAGGGTGTCTCATTGAAGCAGAATGCGTGATTTCTTATCCCTTGGAGACGCCAGTTCATGTGGGGTAGAAAAAAAAATATGTACCCTGTCGGGTTGAGAAGATTACTGCTATATGCACAGTAGCAAATGTAGTTCTTTCTCAGTGTAACCTAGATTGCCTCTCTGCCTCCTGTCATGTAAGCCCTGATAGCTACAGGCTATGGCAGGTAATCCTGGGGCATTGCCCCCTCATGCGGACTCTCTGAGTGACAGAAGAGGTGGTGCCGCAAGGGTCTGTGTACAGCCAATAGTGGTACAGACCTTGTGCCCTCCCCTTCTCGTGATCAGAGAGGAAGTGCCAAATTGTAGTGAGTCCAGGTCTTCCCCTCCTAGGGGTGAGATTTGTGGAGTCAAGCTCCTCCCGGTTGGGAGTGAGCCAGGAAAGCCAGTTCTCCTGGGCTGGCTGGGCTCTGCAAGATCAGAGGCCTCAAGAATAGTAGTGAGCCAAGCACCATCCAGAGGCCTGGAATCCTCTCTGACCCTGCATCCGCTGTGTGTACCATCTGCAGTGACTGCGAATAAAGCCTTTTTGTTTTATATACCCCTACCTGAGTTCTCAGTATATTGGGCAGGGGTGGGAAAGAAGTCTGCTTTAGTGGGGACTGTATCTGGAATCCTGGAGCCCACTGAAGCTGGAGGCACTGACACCCTGAGCTGAACATCAGTATCACCAAAAGCCTGTCCTGTTCCCCCACACCATCGCGGACCACTCAGCTCTACTGGACCCTCACAGGTATGCAAGCACTACAAACATTAGTTGTAACAGCAACATCTTCCAGAGAGGGGGGGGACATGTGTTACATCAGTGTGGCTAACAAAAATAAATACAGTCCTGTACCATTACTACACTACCACAGACAAATACAAAATAAGTGCAGCAATGACCTCTGAAGTGGGAGAGTATGGCAAGTTGTTGTAAATGTGACTACTGCTATGGCTGGCTCCATTTTGTCCCATTGACCCAATTTCTCTCATGAGCTTTCCATCTTGTGTTATTCTTGCTGCATCTTCAGTCTCCAGGAGACAGTGGGAGTTATAAATGAAACTGATAGTGCCGATCGGGGTACTATCGTGCAGAATCTCCCATTGACGCCAATGGGAGTTTCCGTCCGGCAGTGCCCTGGCAGTTAATCCTTGAGGTTAAAGTTGTTGTGACTGATTGAGTGCACCACAGTAGCAGTGTCACCTGACAACTTACTTTGGAGTCTTGATTTATATGGACTTTATCCTTAGGAATGCATTTGTGTGCAGCTGTGTAATGTACCAGTGTTCTGGCTCTTTGTTACATTTGAGATACCGCGAGTTCGAGGTGTATGCGCACCGCACCTCTATGCAGACTACTGTACCTTATCATATCATTGCGTTTATTTATATACTTCGATTTCACGTAGTTGCTATGTATACCCATACTTGATTATACTATCACAGTAAATATCCGCAAGATACCTTCTGAGTTGTTCTTTGGGTAGTCCTTTTACGAGACTCATGACCCATTACTTGTGACTTAATACAAGTCACTTTTAGAGGGAAATGTATTATGATGTGTAGCCCTGGCTGGTTTGGGCTATCAGTCTGCCCTCCTCCTGGCAGTAATCCCTGGTAAGGGCAAGTTTGCCATTAGTAATCATGGGTTTTCCCCACAGCTCTGCAGCTCAGTGAGTCACAGAGAAAGTAGTATAATCAGGCCTGGTGTCCAATCAGGGGCAAGGGGATGGTTCCTGCTGGATCTATACTTAAGGAGTTGCACTTCCTGAATTTAGTCTGTTGTCTCTACGATGAGAGAGGCTGGTCTACCCGAGAGCAGTGTACACCGCTCTGCACACTGTGTACCCTCCCTTAGTGGAGCGGTGGTAGACTGTTCCCCTTAGTCTATCAGAGAGTAAGGGAAGAGCTAGGACTGCTCCTGGTGCCCGCTGGCTGGGAGTGTAGTCCAGGGACATCCTGAGGGTGTAGGCCCTAAGAGCTGCAGAGTGACTGCTGTTCTGTGTGCATAGTGAATAAATACTGTTTAATATACTTCTGTCCTGAGATTTAAATTTATTGGGAAGAAGGAGAAAGAGACTCTCAAGCAGGAATATCTCCCCTTATCCTGTGGGCTGCAAGAGATGAAGGCGCTGTCACCGTGAGTACGAGTCAGGTTATACCCCAGAAGCCTATCCTGTTGCTATCCCCAACCATCATGCGGTAGACTCAGGGCTACTGTTCATCAGCAGGTATGCACCACACTACTCCAAGAAACCGGCATAGAATTTCCCATGATAGGCCCTATCTGCGATTGGGGAGGGGGGGTGGACGGTTACAGATGAATCATCTCATGACTGTGGGATAACTGCCATACAGTCTTCCCTATCATGCTTTATTGGATCGCCCTCTAAAACTTTGCGCATGTGTAGCCGGGACCACGTTTTCTTCCCCAATGGTTGTTGTGGGGTGGGAGATGTTGCACCTAGGGAACGCTCCGATAACGGAGGTTCCGCGTAGAGGGAGCCGCCATGTTTAGGTTGGCGCCGGCGCAGACTTGGTCCGGCAGGAGGTTGCGCATGCGCAGAGCAGGGTAACAAAGCCCGCGAAGGAGGAGAGCTCGGGGAGGAGGGGAGATAGGGGACTACGGGTCCCAGCACCCCCGCGGTCCCCCGTGACGCGCGAGAACCAATCAGGTACGCATAGAGGGAGGAAAAGGAAGTGGTGGGGCGCACGAGGAGTCAGAGCTAGCTGTCGGAGGAAGGAGAAGGAGCTCCGGTGTAGGGAGGCAGTCCGCCCCTACCTAGGCCGCATGCCCCTGGCCCAGTTAGGCCCTGAGCCCCAGTAGTGTGCAGCTGAGCTAGGGACTGGCCATAGTCAGGTTCCGGACCCCCTTACTGTGACACGATCACTACCGGGACAGTTCTAAATCAGCGGGAGGCCTGGGATCAGGCCCCGCTACTAAGTCGCAGCGTGTCTGGGTGGGATCGCCCTGGACACTTACGGGTGATGTCATCTACGCCCTCGCCGATCCTTTGTGAAGATAGTTGCAGAACCGGATACAGGAGTGCCCGGCAGGTAAACTCCAAGTGCACCAACAGTACAATTATTCACTCCGGGACACGGTGGCTGCGCAGTCACAGACTTATACATCCACTGACTCACAAAGGGTGGGGGAACGTATTACAAGAGGGAACTGGACACGGGGTGGGATCACCCGGTGAAGGGAGAGGGAGAGTGAGCTTTCCGCAGGACACTGGTAGTAGTGTCTCCTCTAGGGAGGGACACCTGTTGGCTAAACTGTTGGTTGCTACAAGTAAAGCATATTGGTTAAGGTATATCGCTGTGTGTGTGTTCATGTAAATAAGTTCCTGCGAAGACCCACTTCCCCTAGGGCGGAAGCTGTCGCAGGTGGAGGCGCTGCACCAAGTTATCAGTATTGTGAGCACCCCAGGCTCTCCGTGGCAGAGGCTTAGGCCCTGTGAGCCTACAGGTTATACAGCACATGGTAGTGGCCTGTGTTCGACAGGAACCAGGGCTACACACGAAATACCAAAAACAACAGTTTCTACTATCGTTTGTGGCAGGAACTCATTAAATCTGCATTATTCTGCTGCAGCTCTGCTAACACTGCCAGTCATGTATCAGAATAAATCCTTATAATAAAATAAAATGCTTGTTACACAGTAATTCGAGCATCCACACAATTTACTACACGCGGAGGTCACTACGCAGATGTAACAGGCGGCATTGTTCCCTTCTGGGGGAATATGATGGGATATGTTGTGATTCTGCATCATCACTGTCAATGAATCGTATGGAAACTCTGTGATATTCGGCATTATAACGGGATATATCTTGTAATCTGGGGGAACAAGGAAGCCTGCTGTTCTTGCACAAGTAATTAGTCCAGTTTAGTGCATTCCAGACTACATCTGATTGCGGGGATGGCTTGTGTAAAGCACTGAAACAATAATGTAGCTGAGGCTATGGCAGAGGTTGGCACGCGTCGGCGGATGAAATAATGTGTTGGCCCCGCCCCCTTTTCACAACGCATCAGTGGGAACAATAACGCCTGCTATGCATCTCTATGCTTCAATGCTTCTGTATATTATCACAAACATAACTATGTTTGTTATAAAGGAGGGAGTTGCACAACAAATCATTTCTTGTTAGCAAAAACATACCTCTTAGGTTTAAGTCCCGCTGCGTCTGGCGGAGCGCGCGGCGGCGTGCGCGTTCCTCACCAGCAGGGGTATCCTTCTGAGCCGGTCCCAGTCCCCCCTCGCTGCACGGCTCACAATGCGCTATGATGCGTCAGCCGCCAGGGGATGCAAGAGAATTGAGATCCCTAGCGTTGACGCGTCACGTGGTGCGCTGGGGAGCCTACCAGCACCGGGGACTGGAGCTGTCAGAGCTTCCCCCGCCTCCAAAAGGTAGGAGGGGAGTGTGTGTGTGTATATGTATGTATGTATGTGTATGTATCTGTATGTATGTGTGTATATATGTATTGTCTGTTTTCGCTGCCCGCTAGCCGATTGACAAAAAAGGTCAGAAGGTCCCCGCGTGCCCCCCTTCACCCGATCCCCGCGGCTGCTGCTGGCAGGGAGGTGAGAGCAGGGTCAATCGTTGGTTGTTTTGGCTCCCCCCCCCCCCTCTACCTCTGATCCCTGTGGCTGCTGCGCGGGCTGGAGGTAGGCATGGGGGAGTGGGGGGGTTGGCGTGCGGCGGGAGCGTGGCTGGCCCCATACTTGCCCGCTCTGGGCGTGTTGAGCGTGCAGGGGGAATGTTGGGGAGGGACTGACGGAGAGAGGTGGCTGGAGGGCTCGAGTTGGTGGCTGGAAGTGGCTGGCGCTGCATTGGTGGTTCAGAGGGTGGCGCGGGGAGGTGTCCTCCTGCTCCCGATCACTAATGCTCCCGCACGGCGCCGCCTCCCCCTCTTGCCCCCGTTTTACCACTCCCCGCCCCCCCTCTCGCTTCTGCTCCCGCCCCCCTCCCGCTCCCTACAGACCGCATATCGCGCCGCCTGTCTGCAGTGCGGGCCAGTGGTCTGAGGCAGCGGGAGCTTAGCCTTATGCTACAGCTACTTTACAGGAGACATCCACCCCAAATAACATGACACTTTCTTTTTATACATTAACTGCACCAAGGGAGCTGTACCTCTGCTCTTCTGTCTTCAGGGACCACCCCATTCTTGAGGTGGCCCTCCTTAAAGATGCCGGCAAATGCATCAGCCATATTGTGCTAACCCCCACAAGTATTCTTGTCTGAGGGACACAACGGCTGATACAGTATTTCAGAAACTGGGGCGCCCCCAGGCGCCAGAGGAATGCAGTTCAGCTTCTGGAAGCCCCTGATTTTGTTAATGCCAAAGAAAATATGTTACAACATACTGTCACGGCCCCTTTTATTCTCCAACATCTCCGATTTTGTTTGGGTATTTTTTTCGAATGCCACGCACTTCACCGCGTTCATGCCGAGCCAGCGCTAATACAATGCACGCGGCCGCGGCTTTAAATACCGGAACATGCCGCATCAAACACTGCATCTGCCCGCAGTTGTAAAAGTTGCGCTGAAACGCCCGCACGAGGCTAAAGGCGGCCGCCACTGTACAGTATTGAGCAGAATGGCTTGAAAAAGAGGGTTTCAGTCTGAGTTGGGGCTATATACCGTACGCCTATATACGATGTGCAAGTACTGTAAACGACATCAGCAGAAGAAAATTGCTACTGTATATCTACAACAAATTTAAAAGAATTTGAAGCTACGTTAACACAGGTGTGTTAGACTGCATTAAACCCCTTTTATCAGGACATAGGGAAAAAATGTACAGGCAGTCCTCGTTTTACAACGCTTCGCTTTACAACGAATGGCTTATCCAACGCTATGCAATGCATACCTATATTCATTTTTACAACGCCAAAACGGCTTATCCAACGCTCTTACGACGCTTTGCAAAGTTGTTTATGTGTATATAATATATATATACATCATATAATATAATATATTATACTATATAATATATTATATTATTAAATTACATGATATATTATGTTATATTATATATAATACAGTATATACACTATATAATGTACTAGCTGAGAGACCCGGCGTTGCCCGGGATGTAATGTTCCCGCTCCTCTCTCTCTCTCTTCCCCCCTCTCTCTGTTTGTCCCCCATTCACATCAATCCAGTCTCCCCCCTCCCTCCTTTACAGCTTTATGCAGTGTGTGTGTGCGCGCGCGCCAGTGAGTCTGACGCAGAAACACAAACACACACAAACTGAGTGACTGACGCACACACAGTCAGTGTGTGCGTGTGTGTGTGCCTCAGTCAGGGTGTGTGTGTGTGTGTGCGTGCGTCAGTCAGTGTGTGTGTGCGTGCGTCAGTCAGTGTGTGTGGGGGTGTGTGCGTGCGCGTCAGTCGGTGTGTGTGTGTCAGTCGGTGTGTGTGTGTGTGTGCGCAGTCAGTGTGTGTGTGCGCAGTCAGTGTGTGTGTCAGTCAGTTAGTGTGTGCGCGCGTCAGTCAGTGTGTGTGTCAGTCTGTCAGTGTGTGTGTCAGTCAGTCAGTGTGTGTGTCAGTCAGTCAGTGTGTGTGTCAGTCAGTCAGTGTGTGTGTCAGTCAGTCAGTGTGTGTGTCAGTCAGTGTGTGTGTGTGTGTGTGTGAGTCAGTGTGTGTGTGTGAGTCAGTGTGTGTGTGTGTGTGTCAGTGTGTGTGAGTCAGTGTGTGTGTGTGTGAGTCAGTGTGTGTGTGTGTGAGTCAGTGTGTGTCAGTCAGTGTGTGTCAGTCAGTGTGTGTGTGTGTGTCAGTGTGTGTGTGTGTGTGTGTCAGTCAGTGTGTGTGTGTGTGTGTGTCAGTCAGTGTGTGTGTGTGTCAGTCAGTGTGTGTGTGTGTGTCAGTCAGTGTGTGTGTCAGTCAGTGTGTGTGTCAGTCAGTGTGTGTGTCAGTCAGTGTGTGTGTCAGTCAGTGTGTGTGTCAGTCAGTGTGTGTGTGTGTGTGTGTGTGTGTGTGTGTGTGTGTCAGTCAGTGTGTGTGTGTGTGTGTGCGCATCAGTTAGTGTGCGTGTGTGTGTGTGCGTCAGTCAGTGTGCAGTGTGCAGTGTGCAGTGTGCATGCGTGCGTGTGTCAGTAAGTGTGTGTGTCAGTCAGTGTGTGTGCGTGCGTCAGGGTGTGTGTGCATGTGGCTGTCAGGGGTTGTGTGCGTGTGGCTGCCAATGGTTGTGTGCGTGCGTCAGTACGTGTGTCAGTCAGTGTGTGTGTGTGTATACTCGGCGTTGGCCGGAGGCGGGGCGTGAAAGGCAGGGGGAGTGAGCGCCGGGGAGGGGAGTGTGATGGGGAGGAGGAGAGGTGTGTGTGTGTATACCCGGCGTTGGCCGGAGGCAGGGGGGGGGGCGTCAAAGGCAGGGGGGCGTCAAAGGCAGGGGGGGGGCGTCAAAGGCAGGTGGGGGGGCCGTCAAAGGCAGGGGGGGGCGTCAAAGGCAGGGGGGGGGCGTCAAAGGCAGGGGGGGGGCGTCAAAGGCATGGATTCCTCCCCCTGCATTTCCTCACCTGGCAGCATGCTGCGCTCCTTGGGCTGCCACTGGTTCTCTCCCCCCTCGTGGCCTCCGCCGACTCCCGGTGGCACAAAGGAGGTATTAACTCCCTGCCGCCCTCCTCCTGCTCCTCGGGGATGTTGAGCCGTAGAGAGCGTGCTCTGGGAGGTGGGGGGGAAAGAAGTGGGGGAGGGGGAGAAGTAGGGGGGGGGAGAAGTGGGGGGTGGAAATGGGGGAGCGACACACACGCGACACCTACCTGTACTTCCGGGCGCCGCCATCTTCTCACTCGGCGCCGCGAGGGAGGAAGGGGGTCCTTCCGGGCGCCGCCATCTTAGGCGCCGCGAGGCAGCCTGTCTGTTCCCCTGCCGGGGAGGGAGGTGAGTTGGAGCGCCGGCGGGGAGGGAGAGAGGTGAGTTGGAGCGCCGAGGGGGAGAGGTGAGTTGGAGAGAGACCCGGCGTTGCCCGTGAGTTAAATTTCCCGCTCCCTTCTCTCTCCCTCTTTCTCCGTTCTCCCCAGAGGGGAGGGACGAACAGTGGACAGGAGGGGGGGACGAACAGTGGACAGGAGGGGGGGGATGAACAGTGGACAGGAGGGGGGGGGACGAACAGTGGACAGGAGGGGGGCTGACGAACAGTTGACAGGAGGGGGGGGACGAACAGTGGACAGGAGGGGGGGACGAACAGTGGACAGGAGGGGGGGACGAACAGTGGACAGGAGGGGGGGGACGAACAATGGACAGGAGGGGGGGACGAACAGTGGACAGGGGTGGGGGGGACAGTAGACAGGAGGGGGGGGACGGACAGTAGACAGAAGGGGGGGACGGACAGTAGACAGAAGGGGGGGACGGACAGTAGACAGAGGGGGGGACGGACAGTAGACAGGAGGGGGGGGACAGACAGTGGACAGGAGGGTGGGGACAGACAGTGGACAGGAGGGGGGGGACGGACAGTGGACAGGAGGGGGGGGGACAGTGGACAGGAGGGGGGGACAGTGGACAGGAGACAGGAGTGGTGGGACAGTGGACAGGAGGGGTGGGACAGTGGACAGGAGGGGGGGGGGACAGTGGACAGGAGGGGGGGACAGTGGATAGGAGGGGGGGCAGTGGACAGGAAGGGGGGGGCAGTGGACAGGAGGGGGGGGCAGTGGACAGGAGGGGGGGCAGTGGACAGGAGGGGGGGCAGTGGACAGGAGGGGGGGCAATGGACAGGAGGGGGGGCAGTGGACAGGAGGGGGGGCAGTGGACAGGAGGGGGGGGCAGTGGACAGGAGGGGGGGGGCAGTGGACAGGAGGGGGGGGCAGTGGACAGGAGGGGGGGGGCAGTGGACAGGAGGGTGGGGGCAGTGGACAGGAGGGGGGGCAGTGGACAGGAGGGGGGGGGCAGTGGACAGGAGGGGGGGCAGTGGACAGGAGGGGGGGCAGTGGACAGGAGGGGGGGGCAGTGAACAGGAGGGGGGCAGTGGACAGGAGGGGGGGCAGTGGACAGGAGGGGGGGCAGTGGACAGGAGAGGGGGGGCAGTGGACAGGAGGGGGGGGCAGTGGACAGGAGGGGGGCAGTGGACAGGAGGGGGGGGCAGTGGACAGTGGACAGGAGGGGGGACAGTGGACAGGAGGGGGGACAGTAGACAGGAGGGGGGGACAGTGGACAGGAGGGGGGGCAGTGGACAGGAGGGGGGGCAGTGGACAGGAGAGGGGGGGCAGTGGACAGGAGAGGGGGGCAGTGGACAGGAGAGGGGGGCTGTGTACAGGAGGGGGGGGCTGTGTACAAGAGGGGGGGCAGTGGACAGGAGGGGGGGGCAGTGGACAGGAGGGGGGCAGTGTCGCACACACTCAGTCACACACAGTCACACACACACACACACAGTCACAGTCACAGTCACACACACACACAAAGTCACACACACACACATGTCTCAGTCCTGTGATGCGCCCTTTCTCAGTTCCGTGCGGCGCCGCAGGTGGGGGGGAGGTGGGGGAGCGACACACGCGACACCTACCTGTACTTCCGGCCGCCGCCATCTTCTCACTCGGCGCCGCGAGGGAGGAAGGGGGTCCGCCATCTTACGCGCCGCGTGGCAGCATGTTCCCCCGCCGGGGAGGGAGTGGAGCGGGAGGTGAGTGGAGCGGGAGGGAGTGGAGCGGGAGGGAGTGGAGCGCGAGGGAGTGGAGCGGGAGGGAATGGAGCGCGAGGGAGGAAGGGGGTCCGCCATCTTACGCGCCGCGTGGAAGCCTGCCTGTTCCCCGCCGGGGAGGGAATGGAGCGGGAGGGAGTGGTGTGTAGCGGGAGGGAGGTGAGTATAGCGGGAGGGAGGTGAGTGGAGCGGGAGGGAGTGGAGCGGGAGGGAGTGGTGTGTAGCGGGAGGGAGGTGAGTGGAGCGGGAGGGAGAGAGTGGAGCGGGGGTTGAATGCGGGAGTGGAGCGGGAGGTGAGTGCGGGAGTTGAGCGGGAGGGAGTGGTGTGTAGCGGGAGGGAGTGGTGTGTAGCGGGAGGGAGTGGTGTGTAGCGGGAGGGAGGTGAGTGGAGCGGGAGGTGAGTGCGGGAGTGGAGCGGGAGGGAGTGGTGTGTAGCGGGAGGGAGTGGTGTGGAGCGGGAGGGAGGTGAGTGCGGGAGTGTTGCGGGAGGGAGGTGAGTGCGGGAGTGGAGCGGGAGGTGAGTGCGGGAGTGGAGCGGGAGGGAGGTGAGTGCGGGAGTGGAGCGGGAGGGAGCGGGAGGGAGGTGAGTGGGAGTGGAGCGGGAGGTGAGTGCGGGAGTGGAGCGGTTGGGATGTGAGTGCGGGAGTGGAGCGGGAGGGAGTGGAGCGGCTTTCGGGCGCGTCTTAGGTGGGCGCGTGTCCCCCACCGGGAAGGGAGTGGAGCGGGAGGGAGGTGAGCACCGGGGAGGGGGGGAGGTGAGTGTGATGGGGGGGGAGAGGACAGAGGTGTGTGTGTGTGTGTGTGTGTGGTTTTTTTTTTTTTTTTTTTGGACCTTAGGCCCGTCACTCCGCCTCAGGCCAATGAGAGGTGTGGGTGGCGGGCCAAGGGGGTGGTGTGAGTGTGTGAGCCCAATGAGAGGTGTGCGGGGGCGGGCGGGCCAAGGGACCAATGAGATTGCCGCTAGGGACGCAGACATACAATGCTTTCAGAAATATATAGTAGATGTGTGTGCTGCATATTTTTATGCCTGAGTAAAATATTTTGTGTATTTTAGCATTAAAAATGCCTTCAGGAACGGAACCTTTCATTTAAACAGTGTTCCTATGGGAAAACGTGTTTCGCTTTAAGACGTTTCGCTATCCAACGTCATTTTGAGTAACGCATTGTGTTGGATAACCGAGGACTGCCTGTATTCCAAAACACATTCCCCATTTTTGTATACGCGCTCAGTATAATTAGGGACTTATACATTTACAATACCAGATGCATCTTTAAAATTACTCATTTATCTGCAAAAGTGCAATGATTTGTTTTGCTTGAATACGGCTACTGTAGAATCGCCATATCTTGCCTGGAGACCTTATTAGTGCCCCACTGGTTGTACAATGGTGTCATTTCATGACCTTTTTACATATATGAAGCCTACAATAGACTGTGAAATGCAAAGGATAATAGCATCTTTGAAGCCCCTCATTTTTGTACATTCTACACATTGCAAAGCAGAACCAAACTAGGACGCGTACAAAAAATCCGCTCAGATTGACAAATATGGTAAGAATTTGACATACTGTATATCTGCCTTGTGAAAAACAGCATCACTTACAACAACAAAATCAAGCAGGCCACACTAACTTTAATACAAATGCCCCAAAAGTTGCAGTTCACATGAAAGTTACTCTAAAAAGCAAGGGTAGCCAACTCCAGTCCCCAAGAGCTACCAACAGGTCAGGCTTTCATGATATCCCAGCTTCAGCACGTGGCTCAATCAGAGGCTCAGTCAAAGATTGAGCCATCTGTGCTAAAGCTGGGGACCGATTGAGTCACCTGTGCTGAAGCAGGGACTGATTGAGCCATCTGTGCTAAAGCTGGGGACTGATTGAGTCACCTGTGCTGAAGCAGGGACTGATTGAGCCACCTGTGCTGAAGCAGGGATATCCTGAAAACCTGTGTAGCCAGGTTCCCTTTTGTGTAGCGACCCTCCTCCTCTTACCTCCGCTGCCGGGGGTCACTCGATAGACCCGCCGGCACTTCTGGAGGGTGGGGGCCGAGCAGGGAGCACTCCGGTGCTCCGGATGTCCTCGGCGGCTCCCGAGCAGGGCGCCGCCATGTTGCGCAACTTCGCGCATGCGCAGTGAGTCCCCGCATGCGGCGGCCAGCCAGGGACATTGCGCATGCGCAGATAGACCACGCGAACGCTGGCCAATAGGAATAGGGCTCTAGAGAAGGGACTACATATCCCATGAGCCTAGGAGCGCCCCACATGACTCCAGGGAGCCAATAGGGCCATAGCATCTCCCTGCAAGGGAGAATTGATACATTTCGCGGGCTTGCAGCACGTTTGTCAGTTGGTGACCGGAGCAGCTAGGGGAAGAAGGTAGGGTGCAGGAGTCAGTGACTCCCTGCACTAGGCCAGCAGCCCCCTAGGCCCCAGATAGCCTTGACTCATCAGTAGCGGAGTGTTGTAGGGACAGGCCCCAGGTTAGGGACCCTGCCCCTTTTATTATCCGGAGAAAGTTAGGGACACAGCGGACGCTGCGTTTCCATTCAGAGGTTTGGGCTCAGACCTCCGCTGCGGCTGCAGCAGCCATCCGGGTGGGATCGCCCCGGACGGTAGTTCCTGTGGTCGTCAGCCTCCGGATCCTTTGTGAAGCTCCTTGGCAGACCCGGGCACTGGAGTGCTCGGCAGGTAACCATCATCAAGTGCACCAACGATCCTATATTATTATTATAAGACATAGTGGCTACGCAGTCACACATATTTATCTCACCTGCTGGTCGAGGACATATTGTGTGGGGTTACTGGACACGGGGTGGGATCACCCGGTGAAAGGGGGATAGCGTCCTGCGAGACACAGTAGTTAGTGTCTCCTCTAGGGAGGGACACCTGTTGATGTTATATGCAAAAGTACGTTCCTATGCTCACAAGTAAAGTTATTGGTTGTTTACATGCTGTTGTGTGATATCTATATATTGTCCTGCGAGGATCCCTCCCCCTCTGGTGGGAGCCATCGCAGGTGGAGGCGCTGCACCGAGTACGAGGTTACTCCTATCATTATTATACGTGCCCCCGGCTCCCCGTGGCGGAGGCTTAGGCCCCCTGTGAGCCTAACAGGTAAAACACCACACCTGGTAACATTAGGTTCCCCGCACACATATACCATATGCTCTTGGGTGGGGGAATACCCGTTACACCTGACCTGTTGGTAGCTCTTGAGGACTAGAGTTGGTTATCCCTGCTCTAAAGTCACTTAATTCCCAGGTCCTATAAACAAGTCAAAAGTGTTGAATTTGTGGATTTTTTTTTTGGGGGGGGGGGGGTGAATTTCACTATATGAGAAGAAAAAGTATTTACAAAAACTATCCATACAATCTACAATCTATCTGCCCAGCAGTGAAAGAGTTAAAGAGTTCTGCAAGCTGTTCTATGGAAGCAGCACCCAGACCCTGCCAAGTTTTACAACTGTTTCTGATTATCAACGACAACATAAAAAGGGATTTTAGGAACTAAACATATCATCGGCTGAAATCCTGCCGGGTAATCAGCTAGATATTAGCTTTTTATTGCCTCAATATGTTGAGTTTATTAATTTTACATCGCAAGTAGCCACAGCACCTGATTACTTGGCCTGCAGTGCCCCGTGTGTAATAATCCTGGCCATGATTAGTAGCCAGACATTCGACGTCTAGTAACTCAGAATGATCCATGGAAGCCCACATGGATACAGATAGACTACCAAGCCCTCCCTCCACCCTGCAAAATTACCATGTACATGTAGAACCTCCCCTCCTCCCCCCTACAGAAGATATGGAAGCTACCTGGTGTGCTCTGGTGCTGTTAGCTCACCTGTGGTCTTACAGGTGGTCTGAGTGCTCCACTGGTAGTATATGGGAGCAGCAACAGGACAGGGTTTTCCTTCTTAAGGTGGTGCAGCGCCTCCATCCCATGAGGATCCTGGCAGAGGCAGATTGGTCCCCACAGGCACAGACTCTCTCCAGGACAGACACGGAGACTCATCATGGTGCAACTGGTCTTTATTCCTCCTCAATTTTCCTGGAGCAGACTCCAGGGAACTGAGGCCCAAAGAGTCCCTCCTCTGCTCCTTCGACCCCTGACGGGGCAAAGGGAATCACTCCCACTCCACTGAGGAAGGGAAGACACACACCAACCACATACAATTTGGTGAAGTGCCAGCTTTAATACCCGGGGGAGGGGCTTGTAACCCTGCCCCATAACAGGTCAGGTCCAGGCACCATCTGCCAGTAGACCTACCCCTGGATATAACAACATTGTAACCATCCAAGATGCAACTGCAGGCTAGGCCCTGTGCAGGAGTTTAAACCCAACACTGCCTGTTTCTATCAGGACTTATAGTGTTGAGGCCAGTGGAAAGGCTATAGCCATGGGCACTAGGCTACATATATAGCCAATGTATGCTGTACATCTATGGTTGCCAGGTGTCCGGTTTTCAACCAGACAGGCCGGTAATTCTGATGCCTGTCCGGTACAAAATTGGAGGTAATACCGGACACCAACATTGCGGCGGATGCATCGGCAAGAGCATGGGCGTCAGATGCAGTGGCGAGCACATGGGCGGATGTGGTAGCGAGCGCGGTGGATGCAGCAAGCGCGGCTGGAAGAGCTGGCCTTGTGCTGAGGCTGGGCGCAGTCATCCTGCACTCGTACGTGTCATTTGCTGTCTAGTGAAGGAGAGGACAGCGGAGACAGATTCAGAGACGTCTGTGTCCTGCCTGGAAGGCTGGAAATAAGGTAAGGACAACATTTGGGGGGGGGGGGGGGGGATAAGATAATTGGGCATAGGGGCCTGGGGAGATGAGATGATAATGATGGTGAGGGATAAGGTGATGATGATGGGGCATGGGGGCCAGCCTGGGGAGATGAGATGATAATGATGGGGGGATAAGATGATGATGGGGGCCAGCCTGGGGAGATGAGATTGAGATGATGATGGGGGGCCAGGATGAGATGATGATGCGGGGGGGGGGATAAGATTATTAAGATGAATCAAGGTCTTGCAATGGCCCAGTAAAAGTCCAGACCTCAATCCGATTTAAATGCTGTGGCTGGACCTTAAGAGAACTGTGCATAAACAAATGCCCACAAACCTCAATGAACTGAAGCAACGTTGTAAAGAAGAGTGGGCCAAAATTCCTCCACAATAATTTTCAGCCATTCTGTTGTAGGTTTGCTGGTGTGCTTGGGATCATTGTCCTGTTGCATGACCCAATTTTGGCCAAGCTTTAGCTGTCGGACAGATGGTCTCACATTTGACTCTAAAATACTTTGGTATACTGAGGAATTCATGGTCGACTCAATGACTGCAAGTTTCCCAGGTCCTGTGGCTACAAAACAAGCCCAAATCATCACCCCTCCACCACCGTGCTTGACAGTTGGTATGAGGTGTTTGTGCTGATATGCTGTGTTTTGGTTTTCGCCAAACGTGGAGCTGTGCATTATGGCCAAACATCTCCACTTTGGTCTCGTCTGTCCAAAGGAGATTGTTCCAGAAGTCTGTGGTTTGTTCTGATGCAACTTTGCAAACCTAAGCCATGCTGCCATGTTCCTTTTAAAGAGAAGAGGCTTTCTCCTGACAACCCTTCCAAACAAACCATACTTGTTCAGTCTTTTTCTAATTGTACTGTCATGAACTTTAACATTTAACATGCTAACTGAAGCCTGTAGAGTCTGAGATGTAACTCTTGTTTTTTATGCAATTTCTCTGAGCATTGCACGGTCTGACCATGGTTTGAATTTGCTTGGACGTCCACTCCTGGGAAGATTGACAACTGTCTTGAATGTTTTCCACTTTTGAATAATCTTTCTCACTGTACTGTTGAATGATGGACTTTAAATTGTTTGGAAATGGCCTTATAACCCTTCCCAGATTGATGGGCAGCAACAATTGCTTCTCTAAGGTCAATGCTGATGTCTTTCCTCCTTGGTATTGTGTTAACACACACCTGAATGCTCCAGACCAGCAAACTGCTAAAACTTTGGCTTTTATAGAGGTGGTCACACTTGCTGATGATCAATTAATCAAGGGCATTTGATTAGCAGCACCTGTCTGCTACTTAGCATCTTAATTCCTATGGAAGAAGTAAGGGTGTACTTAGTTTTTCACACATAGCTTCTCCATTTTGGCTTTATTTTTGTTAAATAAATCATGACACAGTGTAATATGTCATGTGTTGTTGTTCATCTGAGGTTGCATTTACCTAATTTTAAGACCTGCTAAGGAACAGATGATTTGTTATTATGTCCTGATTTGTAAAACAATAGAATTCAAAGAGGGTGTACTTTCTTTTTCACACAACTGTATATATATGTGTGTGTATATATATATATATATATATATATATATATATATATATATATATATATATATATATATATATATATATATATATATATATATATATATATATATATATATATATATGTGTGTGTGTATATATATATATGGAAGCTACCTGGTGTGCTCTGGTGCTGTTAGCTCACCTGTGGTCTTACAGGTATATATATATATATATACCAACAACAGCAAAAATAGGACTGCACCTAGGTCAGATAAATCTTAAATGCCAATACTGTATTATTAATCCTATTAATTATAGATGGTAACTAAATTGGGAGATCTATTAACCCTGTGAAAAGGTGTGCTGAGCTAGAAACAGAACTATAGCTATTGATATTAAAACAATACATAAATTAAAATAAATCTACTGCTATGCCAATAGACTTGAAAACATTACAAAATCAATACACTATAAAAATAAAATGTCCAGAAAACGTAGCATAAATGCCGGATATGGTCAGATGAATCATATGATTCTACCCCAGGTCCTACTCCGTAGACTGGCTGCTTGATCCACGGATTCAACCAAATCTTCATTCTAAGAAAAAAGAAAAAGCGCCGGCTCCAAGTATAACAAAGGCACACTCACAAACATCCGTTTAAATCAGGCAGTTTATGAGTAAAACTCATGCTCCAAGGACGTGGCTCTGCCGGATCTGGTGTCCTCTACAGCTTCCTGGGGAACTCCGCTGGCTCTGCCTCCTTCCAAATCGTCAATCCAAGCGGTTAGAGATTAGTTCCACCTCCAGGCTACTCGTTTGAATCAGCTGACAACCTCCTTGTCAAGAGTTGGTCCCAGGTAGAGTTTTGAAATGTGTGTCGACAGAAGGGAGTTGTAGTCGGTTGTTTGGTCCTTCTCTGTCTCTGCGGAGTCCAAACAACAGATTACAACTCCCTTCTGTGGCTGTGATGATTGTGGGCTAAAAGCAGCAACCCTATGCATTTCTTCAGCTAAATGAAGTATCATACTTACCTTTACTATAGAGGTAAACTGGGTGCACAAATCCCTGGTGTGAATATAATAAAACTTACACATATAGTGTCAGCCTTACACATTCACCTACCATTCAATGGAGGGTGATGTCCAGACTGACACTGGGGTGCATTATACCTGCACTAATTGGAAAATTGGTAGGGGCTCAGTAACTGCTATGTAAAGCAGATGAGCCAATAAACCTACTCCTATGACGTTTCAGAGATACTATATTTTAAATGCCCTATGGGAGTATGCAGCAAGGAAAAGGATTGCCTAATATTTAGTGAGAAACTGTACATATTACCGCGCTCCTCCCTATAGAAGTTTGCTGCAGGTAAAAAGATAGGCCTTACATATATAAAAACAAAAAGAACGATTCCTGCGCTCCTACCAATTAGGCTAAGGTAAAATAATAATCTCATGAAAATGTACCTATTGTGTAAGCCATTATCCTTAACACTACTGTATATTCACCTTGGTTGGTTTTCTTTGCGCCCTTATCTTCTTTTTATTCAAGTTAACACCCTTAATGTTGGCCTAAATAATAAATATATATTTTTTATATTTATTTTATATAGGTATGCATAATGCATAGAGAATGAAATAGCACCATCTGACCTGTGTCTACTCTTTTAGTCTCTACCAGTATACAGTCAGTATACAGTATCCGCCCAATGCGTTTCGTGAAACTCTTCCCCATGGGGAAAAAAGTGATTACCCTGAGGAAGTGATTCACTGCGTTGGGCGCACTATTCGAGACGTTTAGGTGGAGCTCCTATTATCTTTTATCCCTCGGTGAGTCCTTGCCTTTGTGACAAAAATAACGTTAGGGACGCAGAGTGAACTCAACAGAGTCTGTTTGGCGCCGACGATAACAGCGCGTGGCCTGGGATTTAGAGGTGGAGCGATAACGTCTCTCATATCATGAGCTTATCATGAGCTGGAAAATCTGTGAGTGTAATACTAAAGCTGATAATATTGATCTATAAAAAACTGTACTTCAGCATCAGCGGTTTTTGTGCTGTTCCTCTTTTTCTTATATCTGTTGTGCCAAATAGAAGACTGACACCCCTCATTGAAGAAGCTGCAAGCACTGAATGTTTCTTTAGATTTGGATACAACACGGAGACTGTTTGTATGAATTAGCACCAATTAGACATAAAGGACTTTTGTTTTTGTTGCAATTTATTCTATTTTAATCATTTATTTATATACCTTTTTCAAATAATTAATGTTTTCATAAACACATATCAGGTGTTAATCAATGCATGAAAATAGCACAGCTCTAGTAGACCAAAATATAATAATAGATCTCTATTGTTACTTCATAATTATAGAATAGACGGTTACCTCAGCGGTGCTTAGGGGTAAATAACAGAGCGCAACAAAAAGATAAAGAGCCTTCACAAAAGCACTCGAATTTAACAAGTGTATATATCAAAAATGTTACTCACAAACATGAACAATAATAGGGTTCTGTTTTTATATTGTATGCTTTATTATCTGATACTCCCGAACTACAAGAACACAAGAACTACAAGAACACTCCCTGCAATATTGTAACTGTAAGGTGCCAAGATGGATATACAGGTGCAAAAAATATATTTGCACTAGACCGGCCAGTCAAATAATATATAATATACAGTAGCACATACTGAACAAGTACAAGGCAGTTGAATAGAGCATAATAATAAACGTGTCATGCAGAAATCATCATGATAAAATAGATATAAAGCAAGGACTGTATATCCTGGGCCACTGACCGCTTTCCCGGAGCCCAGGAATCCTTGCATACTCTTGCACACCTAGTCACTCTCTCACCTCTATCCCCCCTCTCATTCTCTCCTCTCACTCCATCAGAGTCTTCCTCTCACTCCCCCACCTCCCCTCTCTTACACCCCTAGATGTTTTACACTCTTCCTCTCTCTCAATGCCCCTTCTCTCTCTCACCCCACCCTTTCTTTCTCTCTAACTCCCCCCTCCCCACTGGCTAGACACACATAATTCTTCCACCCACCCCACCCATGCACACCTCCCCACCCCCCTCCCCCTAAACACACTACACCCTTTCCCCCCACCCCCACAATACCCACAAAATATACATACTGTATACAGACAAAAATTAACCTTGGGGCTGGAAGGCCTCCGGTAATACGCTGGTCCCATATGCGGAAGTTGGGCCCAATTTACGGACAGGACCTACTTCCAATCTGCCATGGGAAGGAGGTAGACGTGGTCCGGCGGAAAGAAGACCGGTCACAGCAGCAGCAGCTAGGAAGACATGGTGCCTAGAAGCAATCAGCGGCCTGGCACCCAGACACAGACGTTGTTCTCTGGCTCGGGAGGCCAACTTCCAGCGCTGGCCGGACCCGGGACAGTTATCCTGTCTCTCCCCATGTCGACGGCCCTGAGTATATCACCAAAATCCATAAATCTGTGAGTAAAACAGCAAATTTAGAGGAAGCATGGTGTATGGAGATAGGCGCGTTTATGAAGTAGTGTAGCATCTATTCAGACATGGAGACCAACAGGAACTGGAAACTTTGACTTATGTTTCGCAACCACTTCTTCCGAAGCTCCCCATTGAAGAAGCTGTGCACGTTGACATTTTCTTTCGACTTGGACATGATACGAAGACGGGTTGTATGGATTAACACCAATTAGACACGCAGGACATTTGTTTCAGTTTTTTGGGACAATTTATTTCATTTTTGTATTCATTTATTTATTTATGTACTTTTTTCACATAATGTTTTCGTTTAATAAAAAAACATTTTAAGTTTCAATAAAGCTCAATTAATTAACACACAATATAACATATCATCTGTAAAACAAGCGTGAGAAACACCCAAGAACATAGCGCAAAAAAATATCATATGTACAAACAAGATTGAAATATATAAAGTTTGCACTCACAATCTGTTTCCTTTGTATAACGCCTTAAGTGCAAAGATGCATCGCTGGAATTTGCGGGGTCTCCGTGCCTTGCTCCAGTTGGCATTTGCCTCAGTCTTCACTCCGATGGTTCTGTCTCAGGGAACCACTGGAAGTAGTTGGCTGGTTCCGTGACGTTTGGCGTGTGACATCACCACTATCACCTGGATCCAAAATGGTGTCCACACACATATTATATATATATATATATATATATATATATATATATATATATATACACATAGCAACAAAAAAAGGGAAGCGCAGGCTTCATAGCAAAATATTGCAAAATAAGATAATTACTTTAATAAATAACCGCAGACAAATGCTCATTCACAGATTGTATAACAATATAAATCCCTGTGGGTATAAAATAGCAGGGATGTTACCGGAGACCCAGCTGACCTGATAGGTCAGAGGTAAAGGAAATGTGAAATTAGTCCTCTCTCATCAGCTGTTAACCCGCACAGCTTCTGTACGGAGGCAGGTCCACTCTCACAGCCATAGATCATCTGATGTTAACAAAACTGTCAGCTCAAATTGGGGAACCCCCAGTCAACAAAGTTTGTTTCCGGTCCAAACAGTCCACTGTGGTTCTCTGTCAGAGGACTGATCAGGTCAGCTGGATCTCCGGTAACATCCCTGCTATTTTATACCCACTGCGATTTATATTGTTATACATTGTGAATGAGCATTTGTCTGCGGTTATTTATTAAAGTAATTACCTTATTTTACAGTATTATGCTATAGAGCGTGCACTTCTCTTTTTGTTTTAGAGATTCATTGATGCGGTTTATCACCTGAGAAGGTGCCCTAGACTCCGGAATAGTTAGATAATATCCCACAGAGATTTCATTTGAACTTTGAACGACTTCAGTGAATCTGTATGGACTGATTTTATATTTATATATCTTATTTTTTTATACAATTGTATTTTCTAAATTCAATCTCACTTATTCCTCATTTAGAGGTTCTGCATTATGTAACAATATAGCACTCAGAAACAACGCTATATTGCAAGCGTTTTGACCACCCTGGGTCCAGGAGCCAGCATGAGGGCCGTGCATCCGTCACGGTCCTTTCTCTGCACATGGACTATGACGTCCCTTCCAGAAGCACCGTCAACAGGAAACGATGGGGACGGGTATAGAACTCCCAGCATCTCGCATCTAATGCGGCTCTACTGCCCTACGCGTTTCATTCTGCAAGAACTTCCTCAGGGGTTAGCGAAGGGCAGTGGAGCAGCATTGGATGTGAGATGCTGGGAGATCTACTGTATACATGTCCCTGTGCGGGGGAAGGACCGCGGCAGATGCCTCGTGCTGGCTCCTGGAGCCAGGGTGGTCAAAATGCTGCCAAATGTAAAGAAACAACATCTTAGGGGCAGACAAAGAAAATAAATTCTCAATTTATTAAAACAAAATGAATGAATGTTCACTTACATAAGTGTTGTTTTTAATGTTTTGATTGACTGCAACTGGAGTCCTTATTAGCCTGAATGGCAGAAACCTGCTGCTAATACTCTGCTTACAGTCACCTCCTATGCGTCTGTGACCTCTGAGTCGCACTTTGATGTTTGTCACGGTGGTAGCTTAGTGGTGCGTGCAACGGCCCCTGTTCATCCACAGGGGTCGTTTCTGTCCTCCGTTTCTGCTCCCAGTCTCCTTAGCTGCGTCCCAGTCGTCCGTGACGGAACCGGTAGTGACGTCCTCTCCCGGAAGCAGGGATTCCCCTCAGACGCTAAGGTGTTCAGCTTTGCTGCGGCTGCTCCGTTCTCCATCAGGCAGTTAAAACTGCTGCACAGACTGTATCTGTGCTGCTGCTGCTGCTGCTGCACACTCCAACGCGTTTCCTCCACTTAACTGTGGCTTCATCAGGGATCTAAATGCTTGCAATATAGCATTGTTTGTGAGTGCTACATTGTTATTCTATGTAAGTTATTTTAATAAATTGCAGGTCTGTACTATGGTCTGCTTTATCTTCTTTTGAGTGGAGAAACTTGCTGTCTGCTTCTGGACCTGGTCTCTGACCATTAGGTCTCTGATTTCTACAACTGCTTAGATCTACAACACTGCATATCCTGCTACTAATCTGAGTTTTTTTAACCCCATACTGCCTGTATTCATATCATACCATGTGAGTTGGAGAAAAAAAGTTTTTTCCCTCTAATAATTTTTTTACCACAGGCTGTTGCACTACTGTGTATTTTCCGCCTTTTTCTTGCATAAACCTGGGTTATTGGCACTCCATATCCCGTGCCTCTATCCTTTAAGATGATTGGGAGAAGCATTTTTCATTGGAGCTGCATTATCTCTTATGTTTATATCGTTTGTGACAAATTCTATTTTATATTTTTTTGTTTTTCACTTGTCGCTGAGGTTGCGTATTTACCTTTTTCAATTTGAAGTGTGATTTGTGCTTTAATTTCTCACCATTGATCAATGAATCTCCACTACAATTTGATGTTTTCTCTTAATGGATTGTTCTGCAAGATATACAAGTCCTCCCAATATCCCATGAATAGATTGGCATATGCTCTGGCAAATTTGATAAATACCTATTGCCTCTGGACACAGTTGTCAGAAAAAATATTTTTCAAATAAAAAGTAATTGTTGCTTAAGATAAACATAATAAAGTTTCCTTGTTTTCAGGTAGAAACCCATGCCTTTCTATATTATATATTGTTGCTTCCATGCCTAGTTTGTGGTGTATTCACGTCTATAATGCTTGGACATCAAATGTAGCCCAAATGTATATAGGTTCCCATTTGATGTCTTTAGTCAACGGTAGTAAATGTATCGTGTCTCTGAGATTAGATCAAAGCTAAGAGACCGTAGGTTGCAAGAAATGAACTATGTACATGGTCTATGGTCTATGTTCATAGTCTATAGGTTGCTTGAAACTGAACCAACCCCTGAAATTTTAGGTCTGCCCAGTGGAGAGTGTATAGATTTGTTTATCTTTGAAACAACCAAAATGATTAAATGTTTTATAATTAAAGTCATACTCTTGTTGGGTAATGATGCCTTCTTTTTGGCTTGGTTTAGCATGATTCGTCGATCCTCAACAAATGAAGCCATGGGATACTTCATCATTTTTCTGTATGTATTTGGGTCCGCCGTGACGTCATCACGTTGACGTATGCGCGGCTTGTGGATTGAGTAACGGTAGCTCCTACCTGCACACGGAGCTCTCTGGCTGCTACACGGATATCAGGTTGTATGCCACATACTGGGTCCTGCGTTGTACACCCTCTGTAGGGACTTGCTACTGCGCACCTTTGTGGTGTGCGCTACCCTTATTTACAACGCCTGTATCATACGAGTATTAAACGGGGCTCATTTGTTTCTCGTGTAATGCAGAGGGATTGTTGAATATAATACTGTGGACACAGTGGTTACTAGTTACACACTGTCTATTTACCTTCCCTCCATATTGCAAATTTACACCCATTATTTGCATTTCCGGTGTATGCAACAATGCAGCTTTGGACATAGCTTCTGATTCATTTGCAAGTTTATACTTTATTTGCATTTCATGTGTATGCTACAATGCAGCTTTGGATTTAGCTTTTGACTTTATACAAGCTTATTATTTGGTACAATATTTTGTCCATATAGTTACCGTTACCTTACACATTAGGTGATTTTATTTATGCACTGTTGTGCATTTTTATTGTGTTTCGTCGTGTTTTACAGCATAACTATTAAAGTCTTTTTTATCTTCTATTTGAGTGTGACCTTTTAGCTATATAGCCCATGTTTAGGATTTGGCTCATATCAAGCTATTTACTGGTTGACATTATACTTCACCTGTCACCTACCTTGAGTGCAATCATAGGGGTCTGTTTATAGTCTTCTGATTATATGTGTGGTTTGTATTTGGGTTCCCCAATATTCTGCTCGCTTCTCGTAGATCATCAGTTCTGTTTTGGAAACAAAACCTCCACCCTTGTCTGCTTGCCTAAAACAATATCTTTGTTTTCCACTAATTCCTTGAGAATCTTTTTTTCAGTTCTGGACGATTTTCCATTATGTGGATATCTTTTTTACACATTGTTGTAAAGTCTTTGACACAGTGAAGAACATTTTCAATTGATTTTCTTCTGTTGTGTATTGGATAACATTTAGATTTGTTTTTAAACCCTCTATTTGTACAAGGAAGGCTATTGGACTCACTCCCTAGATCCATCAAGTCCCCTAGAGTATTGGGAATAGTTTCTAGGGAATTGTTTGATACATTGTTTACTGTATCCATGGCCGCAATTCTCAGTGGTAGACAGATGTTCCTACTGGTCGTTGTTGACTGTCGATTAAAATCAGTTTTAGTAAAATGTCTCTTAAGTGATAGTGTTCGGACAAACTTATTCAAATCGATAAAAAGATCAAATTGATTTGGTTTCGTAATGGGGGCGAACAATAATAGTCCCTTTCTTAAAAGATTATTCTGAATGGTAGAAAGAGGGGGATCGGATAGGTTAAAAATGTGTTCAGTTGTATTATTGTGTTTTTTCCAACTTCATTTGCCTCTGTTTCTTCTACCCCTGATGTTTTGTTTTTTCTTGTTGTTTTCTTGTTTCTTGTGAGGACAGTGTTCACATCCTTTGGACTTACTGCCTTCATATTGATTCAATACCTACCACTGAGTATATAACACTTACTGTGTAAATAATAGTTCATTTTGTTGGCATATATTTTAATAAAATGTTATTATTTTGTTTTTGGAGTACCTCTGGGAGTTGTGTTACCATTGCTGACCTTTTCATCTAGTATTGTACCTAGAGACCACTGAGTCCTCGTCCCATTATATGATACACTGAACGAGTGCAATATATGGGAATCTTTTTGTGGCCCCTAGGGGACACATACTGTATATGTAATCTGTCTGATCTTATTTTCCTATGCACCTCAGCGATCTTACTATTGTTATATACCTATTTGATATTAAGGTTGAGCGGCAGAACATCATCTTTGTTTTATAATGTCTTCTTGTTTGCCCCACTTTCCATGGGTTTATCCCCTGGGGTTTCATACCATTCCCTTAAAAAATAATGTTGCAATGTTCCCTATGGTTCTCTCTATTGTCATCTCTAGATCCAGGTATGGCCGCTTCCTTATTGAAGTTCCTCCTTTCTGTGTTACTTGTGGATGACTCAAATCTTGCTTTTTCTATGTCGGCAATAGGGTGTAGACATTTAGCATTGGCCGTTAAAATGATTAACATTGCTCAATATATGGTTACGACTAGGATTGGGGTATCCGTTGTGAGTCTGTTTAAAACAAAGAAGTATAGGTTCTACAGTAATTTGTTGCTTTCCCCAGTTTGTTTGTAATGGTCTCATAATCTTTAAAGAGTTGCTGCCAATTTCCCTGTGTGGCCATTCTGTTTGAATCATGCCCTTTATCCACATAGTCATTCTTTCTCCAGTGTGCATTTCTAAACTTAGTTCCATTTAAGCACAGCACATTGCTTCTTTAGATTTACCAAATATTTAGGGACATAAGATCAGGTTTCACCAGTTTATTGTTGTTATTCATGTTTTCCATATCTTCATGTAGTTAATCACTAGCATTTTTAATAGAAAATATACTATAAATATGTACTCATTGCTCCTCATAATATATTTATACACAATTAACCTCACTACTACCTTCAGAGAGATCAGTAATCACAATTATTTATTTATAAACTATTTTACCAGGAAGTAATACATTGAGAGTTACCTCTCGTTTTCAAATATTAATTAATTAATTAGACTTTATTAGATCAACTGGGAACCAGTATATCAGACAGGGACTGCAACTATTGAACTTCTGATGAAGCAGAAGAGAGTCTGCGAAACGTGTCGAGTATGTACATGTATACCAAGCTGACAAGCTAACATTGGTTGTGATGCTGAGATGCTGTACAATGGACCTGCTGGTTTTTTTGTTGGTTTTCTTGGGAGAAATTTTTATTTTGAATCTTGAGGCTTCCGTAGCCACATCGCCAGCCTTCTACCTGAACAGAGCCACGCAGCGCAGAGGGATGCCGGCACCGGAGGGTGAGGAAGTGCCGCCACACTGCAGAGGGAAAGTATTTGTGGAGCAGACGGACACCAGGCTTTAACACAGGCAATGCCAGCTAAAGTGGAGAAAACCTCCTACACAAAGATTGAAAGACGTTTCCACTACCAACCAGGGGAACTACCCAAGCCAGCAAAACTCACTACGATTAAAGATCTACAGCTGGACCTAATCCAATAAAAGTATAGTTTAAGACACTCCTAATTAGGTGCATTTTACTACTTTTTGCTCTACATTTTATTTATCTATTGTCATTAAAACTTGTTATATTTTAAGGTGTTTGTCTATTGAGCTTGTTTTCTATGATATAATTTCTTCAAATTCGAGGTGACAAAGAGGGTCCCTCCCACAAGAAACTGCATTCTGACAACACTAAAAGTAAATTTTTGACTCTATTCTAGACTATACATTGTACATTTATACAAGACTTTCTTTTCTCTCTACATACCTAACACCATTAAAGAGCATCCCATATATACTATACATATATACATATATCTAGATAGATAACATCCTTTTTAGCCCTTGCCAAAACACTGATGGATGAAGTGATCTTCCAGGTACTGTGGTTGCTTCAGCACATTTCATAATTTTATCCTCTTATCTGTTCTATTTTTTGGTTGTCATCCTGGTCTTTTAATAACTATTGGAATACAATCAATTACTATATTTATCCGATGGTAATTTATTTTTCCGTGATGAACGGCCCGCTGCCATTTTAATTTCTTCACCCTTGTGATGCCACTGACTTTTGTTTTCTTCCAAACCCATTCATTATTTTCCCTATCTCCTCACTTAATACACAGTATGCATCTCTCCATACTTCTTTGAGTTGTCTGAAGCTTCTGAATTGTCTTCACATTTAGGGTCCAAGTTTCCCATCTATAATTGAGCACAGGCAGAATATACGGATCAAACACTTTCCCTTGAAAGATTGTCTGTAAAGATTTTCTCTACTTCTTAGCCAGTTTCCTTCACGATTTCTGTAGTTATTCCAGTTATTCTCCCCCTGGGGCCATTTACATTCTTCATGGATGTTATTGCCTTTGCTACTTCTTCTGGAAGGATACATAGCTCATTAGTGATGGTTTCTTCTTGCTCTTCATCTTGATTTTTCCTTTGTTATCTGTGTTCTTGTGCAATTTCTCGTTGAAGTATATGTATACTACAATGCATGTGTATGTAACCCTCCTTGCCCGGCACTTAAGGAGGTTACATGTGCTAAGTATTTACACGGCTGTGCTCAGTCTCTGTTACCTTGTTTGCTTCCCATGGTGCCCTCATCTTAACATCCTAGGAGGATACTAACACGACTTGGTTTAACGGAATTGTCCCTGTTACGCATAATGTTCGTAATGCCCAATTGCTCTGAAGCCCCTTGCGGGACATTGGCTGACTGTGTACTCTTAAGGGATCCTTGTCTCTGTTCTGTATTCTGGTGGCCACTTCTAGGCACGCAAGTGCCGAGGCCAATATGAACCTGCCAGTTGGGCCATTTCTCTTGCACCCTGGAATCCCTCTCTTGGAAACCTCTGTAGGGTGTACAGTATGCCTCCTCTGTTGTGAACTACTGTGTTCACCTTTGCAATATCTGTAAGTACTATCTGAAGAGACACTTGTCCTGACTACAACATAATAAATGTGACAGATTCTTCTTGCCTGAATTCTATACACATAGAGATATCTACAATATACACTGTGAAGCTCCTCCAACTGCTACTCCTCAAGGAACCTAGTTCTAGAACATTCAGGGCAATCTGGCACTGAGCTTGAAGCAGGGGAACAATTCCCGGTGTCTGCTCCTTGTGACCTTGGGCAAGTTACTTTATCTCCCTGTGCTTCAGGCACCAAAAAACAAAGATTGTAAGCTCTACCGGGAAGGGACTGTGTCTGCAAAAATGTCTCTGTAAAGCGCTACGTTAAAACTAGCAGCGCTATACAAGAACAAACTATTATTATTATTAAATTTAAATTTGTTGGCATTGACAAATACTCACCTGGCATTAGGAAAGGAAATTGGGACACAGACCTTTTGAAAAAAGAAGCAAGGTGGATATATACCCTGGGGACACTGTCACCTAGAGGACTAAACAAGGGGTTTATGTTCTCACCTTTTATTTGATATCCCATTACGTTCTCTGGTATCTCTGAACAAATAAGAACATGTTTATTCACCATCCTTTGTGAGTTAGTCTACTCTCCCTGCTAGCCCAGTCTCTGGTTTAGGTTAGTACCCAAGGATCACTGTCATTACTACTACTACTATTATTATTAATTATTGATCATACCAAGGGTGGATATATACTTACACCTATTAATTGTTAACACTACAATATTGCTATCTACCATTACTCTCCTACACTCCATTAGGGACATGAAATAGGTACGCAATGCCTGCACAAACATAAACTATCATAGCATCAGCCTTCACTCTGGCATCTCTATTGATACTGCAGGCACTGTCAATTACAATCTGTGAGGGACACGCCCCCCGATCTTCAATCAGCCGTGCAGTCAGGGATTCTCTCATGTCACGCAAAGGGGGCAGAAATGAGTTAATGGAATGGGAATCTCTTGAATGCTATGGGTATAAAGGTACTCACAGAACCAGTGGGTCCCTCCCACCTTCCTTGAGGAAGCGCTGTCACGCGAAACGCGCGTGTCGGCACTAAGGGGCACGCGCATGACTCAGACACCTACACGTGAGTCAGCTGGCAGCATTGCCTTCCAGCATTTGCAGCGTGTTTTCTTATGCAGTGGCTCCTATAATGGATTGTCCAAGGGAGCCTTCTAACCTGTAGGTTGTAACTCTGTTAGTCTACACTCACAAGATAAATGCACATCAGTGCACTCTACTTATGATCTTATATTTACCTACCCTCATTAGCACTGACCCTTTATTGATCAGCTCTGACTAACAGAGCAGGTGTTGGGTCAGTGCCGTTTACCCTGGTTACCACTATGAATTATGCTATACATTGTATTAAGTTCAAAGGTATACTTTAGATGTGAGGGTCACAGGCATACCGCACATTGAGCTGTGCCTGTTGTGTTATTAGTGTAGCTTAAGTAGGTATCCGTGCTTTACTTGCCTAACATTTTTTGGCTGGGGAATACATTAACCCCCACATACCCAGTTTTGAATTTACCTAAGATATATTATCGTTTTAGGAACCTGGTCTAACTACATTACCCTGACACATCATTACACCGCATAATTACTGACCTTACCTCCAGTAACATTTATCTAGCTACTGTGGAGTCGCAGTGCCTCAATCACTGTTCTTGGCTATCGGCAGACCAAGCTAGGGTCATTTTTTATGGTTAATATTTTTTTTTTTTCATATATTATATATTCAGGATATGTGCACTGAGACCTACCTAAACAGTTGAGTCATACACCTCTGGTTATTCACACAGGTGTTTGTATTTTACTCACCTTTCTGATTGCAGGACACTCCCTTTAGAGTGTTTCTGCCATCCGCATTACCGATCCAGAATTTGTTATCACGGGTTCAGACCTTAGGATCACAGCATTTTATACTCATTTTAATCCCCAATATTTTATTTAATGATTTATTAAAGTTGTTTTAAATCCTCCATACCTCACCCACTTGATGTACTAGAGCGCCCAAACTAGGTTTCTTTTCTCTGTTTGTTGTTCACTAATACTTACCTAGGGATCACCTACATCACTATCACATTATATCTATCGACAGCTGCGGGGGACCCCTAGCTAGTATCCTATTATTATTATTATTATTATTATTATATATTGTCACAGGTCACTATACCAATGGTGCGAGTTGCCTCTATTCTGCCATGTCACTCTATGACAGGTGATAGGCGCACACAGTTAACCCTCCAGGGTCATTAACCCCTTAACTGCTAGTCCCTAGTAGTACATGGTCTTTAACTACTGGACCCTATTGTACAGCATGGTGAAGTAATGTTTTTTGGGAGAAAAAAAAATGTGCAGAAAATTTGCCCGTTTAAATCTCCTGGGTAAGATTATTAGTGCAGAAGTCCTATTTAGCGGTCAGGGTTGCTCCAATAGCCAATAGAAAACTAAGAAGAAAGCAACAAGAATAAAAAGATTTCTCAGCAATTGGGGGGAATCCCAGAGTTTGACAATTCACCACTAGGGGTCCCTGGCTAAAAAAAAAAGTGGTTGCTCCTTTGAAGATGGTAGAAAATATGTTTAATGTTGCATGACTATATTTTTAGGTCAGACTGCACCTTTTAACCCACTTCCATGCCCCTCTATCTCAGCAAAAGGGTTAATTGTAATTTGCATTCCTTGTCTTATTTTGGTGGTCTCTTTTTTAAACAATCTGAAACCAGAAATGTAACCATTTACATTACCTCCTGTTGTATAAAGATACAGACACATCTATGTGCAAATTCCAAATTCTGCTCGCAAATTTCCTGGGGACTCATGAAAAGGTAATAAGAGGACAATGCAAAAGGTAATTTCACAACAATAAAACCGATTGTTTGTTGTTACAAAACAGAATATAGGTGGCAGGGAAAACAGATGTGGGAAAATAGACCTCCAGGTGCAATGCTTACTTGAAACGACACACTGTCTAATTTGCTCCCTTAACATGTACATACATAAGGCTGAATGTTAGAAATCGAAAGCAAACCCACATCACGCATTATGAGTATGGAAGGGAACTAAATTGGCAATTACTCATGCCAAGTGCAAAACAAACAATACGTTGTACAGGATATTAAGGCACAATCTAACTAAATTCAGTGTAGTCAGAAACATCTTATTATAATAGCAATCCCTTAAAATGAGGCGCTCTCATTGAACATAACTTTCCCCCCCATGAAACTGTTGCATTGGCTCTCATAGATCCTGGCACGCTAAACTGGATAGCACAGCCCAAGAAAATAAGTAACGGGGATGTCGCTCATTTTAGCAACACTGTTATTATTAATTGGCCTGCTGGCAGACGTTGTTATCACTGTTGACGTGAAATAGCGCAGAGAATAACACGTTAAATAACACGTTATCTTCTTAATGTGCCAGCATTATTTTATTTATAAATCTATTTATAAAAATGTTTTAGCAGGAAGTAATACATGGAGTTACCTCTCGTTATCAAGTATGTCCTGGGCATAGTCATGATAACAATACATTGTTACTTTAAATGAACAGAGTGGTTACATTATATTTAATGAACAGTTAAAGATAATGTAAGTTATGGGCATATGTAACAGTTACAGACAAGATTAAAATGTGAGACGCTCAAGTCTTGAAAGCACTTAGAATACATTGTGTTAACAGGAGCATGTCTGCTACATATGTATTAACCTCATAGTTATACTGGCAGAATAAGTACTGTATAAGGCCACATAACATCAGTCACGGTTTCGTAAAGCACAGGTGAGATTTGCTCTAGAAAATCCTCTAGTTGGAACTGCAAATGTAACCCATGAAACAGAATTTCTTCCTCCAACCTCTGCTGCCCGCAGTGTGGTAAATGTCTTCTACTGTATGTTGGTTATTTGCAGCAACAGGCAACCCAGCAGATATCATTTAGAACAACAACAAAAATATTAAACTGGATGTAAAACTACACCAATTTTAATAAGAAGTTAGAGCAGTGGTGGACCATGCTGGGAATGAGCACTTCCCAGAGCTGATGGCTGTAGGGCATCTAGGATGTTTTGCTAGGATTAGATGGTTCGACATTCCCTGTATAAACTTCTATTCCTAATATTACAAAGCAAAAATACATTGGTTTTATCTTAGTAATAATATTAATATTTTCTAATGTAGCACAGAGTCCCTGGCACAAATAGCTTAAATCTAATTTTGGAACCTGAGGCACAGGGAGATACAATGACTTGCCCAAGGTCACAAGCAGAGGTGACACTAAGATTAAAACTGGGTTCACAAGAATCTAATAAATTGTTCATACCAGCTTTTATTTTACAACAAGCATCAGTTATTAACCATAACCCAGGTAGCCCAGACTGGACCATACCGTGTCAAGAACACCCATCATTGCATCCTCCCGAAGATGTAACTGAATACTTAATAAACCCATCGTTTTTGATCCACTCATTTGCTCACTTCGTCTTTTATTTTATTTTTAATTATTCTTTCTTATATATATATATATATATATATATATATATATATATATATATATATATATATAATTATATATAATCATACACATAAGAAACATAATAATATAACACAATGCAAAGATCACAGTGGGAGTGTTAGACATATCATCTCTGCAGTCACGTGGTAAGTGACCCATTTTCCTTTCCTCCCTGACCACATACCCTGGCTCCACCACACACTTAACCTTTAGATGCCCCAAAACCAATAGCAGGAGGAGAGGAATGACATGTCCCACCAGTCATGTAACCCCAAGCATAAATGCTACGGCTATTCTATCGTAATTTCAGCAGCACTGGTGTTCAAAATGGATACTTTGTTTCTTAATAATAAGCAAGGGGTCGTCACCAAGTATTTGACAGACAGAGAGCTCCCACTCGTTCCAGAGATTTTAAATGATAACTTAAAGCTGTCTCCCAGGGGAGCGACCACATGATTATGACTAGAGATGTGCCCAAATATTTCCTGGATATTCTCACATTTTCTCCCCCAAAATCCGTTTCGCAGTGTAAAATCCGCAAACAGATTTGGTCGGTTTTAATCCACACGGATTCATCCAAAACCACCTTTGGATACAATCTCTTGACGGATTTGTAGTATCCAATCTGCGGACCCAGCAACTCGTTGGCGGTTTTCATAAAAATCTGTCAAGGGATTGCTGAATCAGCGGATACTACAAATCCGTCAATGGGTTGCAGAATCTGTGGAGTGTATTGGCAATAATAATAAAAAAAAATCCACAAAACATGAATCGGCCTTTTTGAGATTGATCCGTTGAAGGAATCGGCAGATCGGTTGGGTTGTTGCACGCTGGTGCCTTGGCTCCTCCGGCACTCGAAGGATTAAGGGTGCCCACATTCACTCATGTATTGGTTTTTGGTTTAAAATATTTTCCCTGTTTTGGTGCAAGTTTTGCAAAATTTAATTTGTTTGGTTCTTAATTTTTTACCAAATTATGCAAACAAAATGTTTAAAAAAGCAGGAAAAGGCTAAAACAGCATACTACAGCATGACACATTATTGACATAAATGTAACAGTGTCCCCCCCCCTATTCACAGATAGGGGCCATTACAGGGTGTGTGTGTGGTGCTTACCTGCTGATAACAGAAGGGCTGAGTCGTCTGTTATGACTTTGGGACACAGGATCAGGCTTCTGGGTTCCATACCCCAGATAATACTTAGCAGTGCAGCGCGTCCATCTGCCGTAGGCTCCAGGGATATGGAGATTATTGTCACAGTAACTTATGACAAGATATAATAAACACAAAATATCTGCGTTGAACTGAACGAGGCTTAGATATAATAAAATATATTTATTCCTTAAAAAAGGTGAACACAGCAATATAGTACAATTAACAGGCAAGAAGGTAACACTTACTTAGGGTTGGGGGATGGAGAAGTATAAGCTAGCAATTCTCCAGCAATTCGGTGACATTCCAGGTGGAATCAGAAGCACAGCTAAAAACTGTAGGGTTGACACAGTTTATATACCTGTGTAACCCTATTCTTAACATTGAATACAGACTTTTGGTGAACAATTATCTGTATCCGATCCCTAACGTGGAGACACAGATTAACCCATGCCCCTCAGCTAATTAGCCCATGTGTACTGGGACTCTATGGGTAGCCCCATAATTAAATCAGGGGCAACGACCAGTCTACCAAAGGATGTATCTGCATTGTTTGTAGGTGTAGACATAACACTTACAAACCACTCCAGTTTGATGATTCTCCACCCTCGGGTAACAATTAGAGTGGCAGAGTCTGTTGATTAGTACTTGGTCGGTTGATTAGTACTTAGTGTAAACAATCAGGCAGTTAACTTTTGATCACAGTGCTTAGGCTCAATCAGCCGGCTGCCCTTCATGACCTATTAGCATAGCAGATGGAGTCTGCATTGTCAGAGCAGATCCAAAATACCATACATATATACTTTAATATCTACACATATTAATAAGTTCCATTCTGGTGGGCTCAGTGGGTCGAAATTTGCCAGTTCTTAATGCCTACAGTGACTCCACACATTGGCCAAATATCAACTCTCTGCGGTCTCCAGAACTGGAGATACAGAAATGCACTTTAAAACATTTAAATACAGGATTATAATGAAACGTGGGAACAGGGGAACATACATTTTTCATGACATGACAAGGTGTAAGCCACATTCCTGGACCGCAGTCCAATGAACCCCTTGCCTCCCTGGTGAGGTCAGGGGGTGGCCATATGGGGTGCAACCCCTTTAATACAGGGCCAACCCCCCTCTCCCTCTATAATTATCTCCAACGGTAGAACTTGTACTTTCCCCCCAGTTAGATTACAAACCAGGCCGGAGGTAAATTGCAAACAGGAATGGTTTATTACTACAGTCTTTGCAGTAACACACAGCTACTCAGCAGTCTTCTGCCGGATACAGTCTCTTTACTCTCAGCTATCACTGGAGATGGTCCCTGGACTGTCACTACAGTCCAAGGGCACCCGCAGCCGTCCTAACTCTTCCCCACCTCCCTAAAGGCAGAGGTAAGATCACACTCAAGTGCAGTACCAAAGGCGAAGGGGAAAACCCCATGCCAACTACTGGCAAGCCTGTAAATACCAGGGTTTACTGCCAGCCCATTGGGTAGAATAGTAGCCAGGGGATACCCCGCTACATAAATATAAAATGATAAAAGCAATTAGTAAACTAAAATAACAACTGTAAGGTTCTGGTAAGTTCTGATTTCACACACCCGGCTTTGCCTATATCTAGACAACATCTGAACTAGCTAAGACGATACTTTGATTAGGTCTCCACAGGCTTACACCTTGATCCAATGTATCCTATATAAATGTAAAGTAGCGATAGAGATGTATACAGATAAAGGAGACAGGAGAAAGGAGTGTTGGTGGGAAGTGAGAGGCATTAGATTCTTTTATATTATTTATGTATCAAGATCTGTGGAGAGTTGGTAAAAATGTAAGCCATGTGAGATATTAATGCAATGAGAGATTGGAATGCCTTTTACTGAAAGGGTGGACTTAATGGACAAAATTGTCCTGTACACCTACGTACAGTAAGCACAGTACAGTAGTTATAACAAGACAAACCATTCTACCAGCCAACAGCCCCCTTAACGTGGAATGTTATATCTAATTCTAGTTAACGCCATCATTGCTGGAGGGAATATGTTGCTTGTTGTCTTGACACAAAAATAGTTGAAGCAGCAGTGCAGGTAAGGGAAATTCACCCATCAATGCTGCATTCTAATTGATACCCCCTATAAACCTTCTCTTTGTGTTTCCCTGCACACAGACCTTTGCGAGTGTGCCATGCGGATACTGTGTTGTGACGGCCTCAGTTGCCTACTAACAAGTACAGTAATACCAGGAAAGTTCTCCTCTGTTGTGTTGAATCCTGGCATACTATATGTTTTCAAAGCAGATGCAGCTTTATACTGTATCTGTATTCTTTGAAGTGTATTTTTATGTTGTACTGTTATATGAATGTCAATTTTCAGGGGTACAGAACATCTAAATGAGAACTGCTGTTTAACACATTCGCTGCCAGACAAATCTCATTGCTACAATGCATTACCTGTCTCTCTGGCACTAAAGTGGTTAATAGATCCCTGCCCCTGTTAAATTTCTCTAACTGCTTGTGTACGCTACTTGATTTTGGTCTAAAATGTTTGTTTTTTCTACTTAAACCAGTATCTATTATGTACAGTCGGCTGACCACCTTATTCTGATTTCCAAGGACAGGCCCAGGCTTTGCAGCTTGTGTTACTTACAGAACTCATTACTGCTATTATAAGGTTAAATCTGCTGGGAGGATGGATACAAAACCAGAAATGGTTAAAGCGGTTGGCAGGCAAAATAAATTAGAATGTCACCCTATCATCATGTCATATCGTAAACTGGGTAGCAAGTAATATGGTTTGGGATGTTTCAGTGGGGTCTTTTGTGTGATCAGCAAATACTTTTGAACTTAAATCAGTCTGTTTTCATGTCTCTCTCAAGTATGTTACGCGTTTCCCATTTTTTCTCGGCAAATAAAAATATCACTAGTGAGCACATTAACACGTCTCAGACAGGACTGCCACTCTGCCTTTCCCCATTATCTCTTAGCATTAGGGTTACCAGGTGTCCAGTATTGAACCGGACTGTCCTGTATTTTGACACTCTGTCCAGTAAAAAAATAGAAGTAATACTGGACGTGTGTATTACCTCTCTGGACATAGTGACCTGACCGGCTTGGGGGGTGGTGGGGCTGCAGGATTTCCCTGAGCAGGGAGAGAGCAGGGCTGCTGCTAGGAGGCTGGGAAGCTTCCTCCATCCTGACTGGCTGCTGCTGGGTAATGCAGCCAATCATGAGGAGGTGTCAAGAGCCTGGGGGTGAGGCCAAGGAGAGGAGGAAACAGCATGGAGTGGAGAGAGTTGAGAGGTGTGTGTGCCTGTGTGTGTCTCGAGCATGTTGCACCGTTCACCATTGTGTCCAGTGTTTTTGGAGACACCATCTGGCAACCCTACATACAATGATTCCACTGCAGCCAGGGATTGTTGAAAATGACATGCAATTATGTCACAGTGTCACCTTTTGCTTCATGTCCATTTTAACATGGACCCCTATAAGCTTATGCCAGCCGTATTACACAGCTTTTCAGCACTGCCTGGGTTAAAGAAGGGCACAGCCAGTAAACCTGCTCACAGACAGACGTTTCAACATTTTGGGTCTCAGCAGTGTGAGACTGGTTATACTGGCTTTGCAATGTGAAGCTGGAATAGGTTTCAAACATGCATTTCCTGCATGGGGAAAAAAGGACTGCAAAATTCAGTTAAATCAGACGTCAGAAGAAAACCAGGGCTAGATTGAAATATTCAGCTAACTCAGCAGATATGAGAAGCATACTGTATGACTTGGTGACAACTGGGCATGGTGCAAGTAGACTTGTGCTTTTATTCTGAAATGAACTGCCTTTAACTCTTTGCTGCCAAAGTTGCAGGCAATACATTGCATTGCTTTGCAGTTACTGTTCCCTCTTGCATAAAAGTTGCCTTTGTCACAGGAGTCCAGAACTTTTCACGGGATGGAGGCACCAGACAGGACAAAGCAGTTCAATATAGCAATTTTATTCTGACCGGAGCGAGCAGACATAGCCAAACATCACCAACAGAGCTTACACTCACCAACAGAGCTTACACTCACCGACAGAGCTTACACTCACCAACAGAGCTTACACTCACCAAAGGAGCTTACACTCACCGACAGAGCTTACACTCACCAACAGAGCTTACACTCACCAACAATTACATTTTTATTATAAGGTACTGGAATAATGGATTCACAGTTACAGGGTATGCAAAGGGCAACCGTGTACATTACAATGGGGTAGCTCTGGGGTCTGGTAGCCAGAAGAGCCCAAGGAAAGGACGACCAGGGACCGGACATAACCTTTATTATACTGGTCCTCTGGCCCTTTTCTGTCACAGCCTTATTTGCCACATTTTGATAAAGAAGTCCTTCTCCACCCCCCCACCCCCCTCCCCCCTGATTTACAGGGTCAAATTCCGTATTAATAAATATGTGGAAAGCTTTCAGTTTCCTTCATAAAAGTCTCCTTCCAGACGGATGGATTCCCTTGCTGAAATCACATTCATTTAGGCATTTAGAAGAAGGCATTATTTATATGGTATATATTCTACCATAGCTTGACCAAAAGTATCCCACTGACCACATCTATGTATGTGGCAGCAAAGGGGTTAACGTAACAGTGGTAGAATTTGATATGTCTCATACAGTATTACAATTGCATCTAGTAATGTCAGGCAGTAGCTGCAAAGGCAAATAGGATATTATCTTGCACACAACAGGGTATGGGTGGAAGGGAAGTAAGGACCATTTTGCTACTGTATAAAGCAGTAGTAAGGCCACACCGTGCATATGGAGTATAGTTTGTGGCACCAGTCCATAAAAAATACATTATGGAAGTAGATAAAGAGCAGTGAAGAGCTACCAAATTAATAAAGGGGAGGGAAGGTCTGAATTATGAGTCGAGATGTGCGAAACTGGAATTTCCCGAGCTTTCCATTCAAAATCCATTTGGCGGTGTAAAATCCATCAAGGGATTTTACAAATCCAATATGCGAATGCCACAATCTGCTCGTGTATTTTAAGAATCCAAGCCACATATTGGATTCTTACAATTCACCAGCGGATTGCAGATTGGATTGTCAGTGGTAAAAAAAAATCAGAATCACCCTTTGTGAGATTGATTTACGGAAATCCACAAACCAAAAGAATTGAAGGCAAGCTATCCAAGTTACGATTGTTTACATTACAATAATAATAACTCCAAGCACTTCACAAGAACAGTAGCGCGTGGTACAGAGCTGATAGGATTTTTATAGACAGTCCTATCCAGGTGCATTTACAATCTACAGTATGTTCTTGATGCCTGAGATAAAGTGGCTTACCAAAGGTCACAAGGAGCTGACACCATGATTTAAACCAGTGTCATTGTTTACATAGTCAGTGTCTTTACTTGCGGAGCCACTCCTCCCTTGGAAAAGCGGCAGCTCAGAGGGGATAGGATAACTATTTAAAAAAATATTATCTACTATTTACAGTAACTATGTATTTCCTTCCCCAGCCTCTTCCATTGCATTATATACCATATCCACTACCTATAATTGCTCAATGCAATAGGCTCTGAGAAATATGAACTAAATTGACTGTGCGGCTATTTTTGTATCCTGTTTTGTCTAGCAATTCTTTCAAATAGCCACCTCCCTAGTATATATTTGGACAAAATCTAAGCGCACAGCATAAATACGCATCGGTTTTTTTCTCTTTTCAATTTCTTGCTAGAAACCTCAAACTGAGTATCTGCTCACGTAGACATTAGTCTGAGGCCATGCTAGGGGTGCGCACGCGCGCGACGGAACGTGTGGCGTTGCACACGCCTGCAGCAGAGGCGATTTGTGGTCATCGGGGAGAT
The DNA here is from genome assembly GCF_040206685.1 of Ascaphus truei. Taxonomy (NCBI): domain Eukaryota; kingdom Metazoa; phylum Chordata; class Amphibia; order Anura; family Ascaphidae; genus Ascaphus; species Ascaphus truei. The sequence continues at coordinate 111,449,966 of NC_134488.1, read as the reverse complement.
GTGATGGGGGGGCGTGGCCGTGACATCACGGAGCTGGTCTGCCCTCATTGTCTAGCGAAAAAACAGCCACGCCTTTGCTCACGTGCGCGCGCTCTGTGGACGTCTGCATTGACTGCCTGTGTTTTGTTTGCGCCCGCGCCGTCACATTTAGCATGGACGCGGCCATATGCCTGTTACAAATATAACCGAATATGTTGGACATTTTTAAAGTGGTTAATGGCATATTCACTAATAAGCAGAAATCTCTAGAGTGCTATTTCCAAGAAGAGAAAACTGTATTAACCCTTAGCTGTTGGAATGTCAAAAGTAAAGCTGTCTCACATTTTAATCTGGTCTGTTACATACGCCTATAATATATATTATCTGTAACTGTGCATGCAATGTCTTGTATATAATGTATACCCTGTTCGCTTATGTAACTGTATTTGTAACCATGTATTATTTGTCTTAACTCTGTGCCCAGGACATACTTGAAAACGAGAGGTAACTCTCACTGTATTACTTCCTGGTAAAACATTTTATAAATAAATACATGTGCTGCAGCGCATTGCTTTGCAGTGTACTACTGGTGTCTCTGTCAGGAGAAGGGTAAACAGATCATATTCACAAGAAATTTATTCTTTTTTTTAAATTGAGATGGGGGGGACTTCTGATTTTAGTTAATCTCATCAGGTTTGTCTCTTATCTTCCATGCAACCTTATATTTTCCACCTTCCGTCCAATACATTATATGACCTGATTTCGTCTCCCCCTACGTCATCCTCATATTACTCCTTATATACCTCTCTTCTGTGTTTCCCCCTCTCTCTCTCTTTTACCATACACAGATCTCCCACAAACCATCTCCATCCCTTGCTTCTCCCTCCTCCTCCCAGATAGGAGGGATCGAAATCTAGCGGGTGGTGCTATACCACAGAAAAGGGGGACTGTAACTTGTCTATTCTAGCCCAGCCTCAGATTTGCACCTCATCTCCAGCTAAAGCAAGAACCAATCAGCTTTGTGGCTTACTAGAGGATTGGTAATTAGATAATTGGATTTTATTTGTTCATTCAAGTGGACAGAGGGAGAGAAAAAGAAGGGGAAAAAAAAAAGAGGAATAAATAGCACATTTCATTGAACAGTCTTTGAGAAAGATGGAAACCTTCGATTCCTCCAGGCCTTTGCTTGCAGATACTGGGGCATACTGCAGATAAACGTTATCAGAGATTCACAGACAAGACTCTGGATTTCCTGAAACATGTGGCTCGGTTACTTTTGGCTTCAGGACTGAACGATCGAGTAGAGCTGTGGGGACGTCAGCCAGGGTCGTGTCGATTTGTAGAAAGGCATCTTCTATTCATCTTGCTCAAAAGCACATCTTGGTGTGGTGGAGAAAAAAGACTAAAGTGCAAGGATTTGCAGAGAAGGGGACGCTATGCTTCTCCGACAAGATGGAATCTAGGTGCTGCTGCTGCTGCTGCAGAGACAAATGGCTCTGACAGAAGGTGGCGGAAAAAAACAACCCAGGAGGACACTGGAGAAGCAGAGGAAAGGATCGAGGGGGAAATAAGCTGCGAGAGGTTCCCTGCACTGCTGTGTGACTAGAAACCATAATTACATCACAAAGGAGAAATTATTTCACTCGGAACACAGAGCCGAGAGAGAGGGGGGAAAAACCCACGCACTCACGCACACACACACACACACACACACATACACACACACATATACAGCGCCTGCAAATCAAGAAAGGGGAGGGGGGGGGAGGATCGCCTGCAGGCTTGCAAAGCAGGAGAAGGAGCCCAAGGAAGAGAAGAGAAGCATAGTTTGTATTATCTTTTTTTTTTTTTTTTTAACATGGGAACCGGCAACTGAAAAAAGAAAAAAAAAAGAAATTGTGGTGGGTGGGTGGGGGGACCTTTCTTTGGCACACTCTGGACAGACGATGAGCCCGACACACCTGTCAAGTGTGTGTCCATCCAGTGCCTCTGTCGGGCGTGCTTCTTGGAGAAAGAGGAAGGCAATGGGAGAAAGCAGATCTGCATCGCTCAGCTCCAGGCCCTGCAGTTTTTAGTGGAAATTGCTGCTTTTCTCATTTACAATTTTTTTCCCTCTCTCCCCCCTCTCCCCCCCCCCCCATCCTGGACTGAGGAATTAAAGGCAAGAGGCAGATTGTTCATGGTTCTGCTCCCCCGGCCCCCCCTTCCAGCTCTCTCAAATATAATTTGAAATATATATATATATATATACTGTATATATACACACATATATATTACATTTTCTGCGGGGGCGAAGGGGGAGTCTTGTTTTGAGATTCAATCCCCAAAGAGATGCGAAAGGGAAGAGGCGGAGGAGAAGGAGGAGGACGGCGAGAAAAGCATTTCAAAGGATGTGAGCCAGACCTAGGAGATGGGTGAGTGTGGTAACCATAGAAATGGTTCCAGTGGAGAGAACAGAAAAGGAGGCAGCAGGGATAACTCTTTTCTTCTTTTGCTCTTTCTTTTAGTTTTTTTTTTTTACTCCTTTTACTGCATTAGAAATCCTGGTCACTCTGCTCTTTGCTTCCAAATGCAATCTGCTCTTGGTGTGACCTGTGTCATTGACCACAGTGCTTATAACGGTTTTACACGACGTTGAATAGATTTTGCATAGGATTCAATGGGAGTGTGTGCATAGAACAATTCAATATAGCAATGTGTCACAGATTTTGCATAGGCTTCAATGGAAATACAATATTGTGTCAGTACCATACAATATAACCCAATATGTCACAGATCTGGAATAGGATTCAGTGCACGTTAGGCTTTAACCGGCCACAAAATACATTTTGCATCGGGTGCAATAGAAATTCATGTGTACATCATTATATAATGCATATTATATCACAGATTTCCCATAGGAATAGTAATTCTTACATCTAGTGCTGTATATTACAATACCGCACACTATAAAGTTTCTATAGGATCGAATGGTTTTGCTCTCACAGTATACTGCAGGCTAACATGATATTTCACCGATTATTCAACTGGATGCCTTGTTGAAGCGCATCATAATATATATCATGTTATAATAGTCTGTGGCTCAGGTCACATCTGTGGAAAAGCCATTTATCGCTAGCAGAGTTCCAGATGTGATTAGGAAATCAAGGGAGCACAAAGCAATCCAGGAAAACAGGGAGGGGGAAAGGGGGCTGAGGACTGACGAAGATTTATGCTCACTTTGCTCAGCAAAAAATCAATGGTGAGACAGGGTCAGCTATTTTGTCCTCTGCCCCAAGCAAAGCCAACATCCCACTTCTGCACTGCAACAAACAGTTAAACGGAATACTCCAAAGCAGCCAGGGTTTTGGCATCAGTTGTTGTACCCCTTTTTGTTTGCTGGAAGGCCTAGTAATGCACTACAAGCCCCTCAAAGCAACAGAAGGGGTTAATCTAGCGAGTTGACAGTTGAAAAATTAAATATGTGACTGTTTATGTTAGGAGGTGGGTGCAGGGAACATGGGAATTTGGGTGTTTTGACACTTCAAGGTTTTTAAATGGCATGTGTGCGCACATGGGAAATTAAGTTGGATCATTGAATCCGAACGTGAGTAATGAAATAAAAACGAACAATAATCCGATGTGACACACTGCAGAACTGAAGCGTTTTTAGCGAGAGAGTACGGGTGCTTTTTCTGGTGTGACGAGAAGGATGTAGAGAAGGTTATGTTATTGGATGCAACTGAATGGATGGATTGTTTGCGTTACAATGGTAAAGTAAAATACAATATGTCATTGAAAACAAGGATGCTACCTCTCTTGGAGTTATTGATCTTAAGGTTTAAATGGTATAAAAGGGGGGAAGTTAAGAGTATACCTGAGGGGCAACTGCAGCGTGAATGGCAGGATTTGAAGTAAAACCAATGTCACACTGATGTATTTTAACCCCTCTACTGCCATGGTGGCCTGCAGCACACAGTAGGCCCCTCCGGCAGCTAAGGGGTTAATACTAGGTACATTGAGAAACTGCTACAGTGTTTGAATTAGTAGGAGACCTCCATGGTATTAATATCAGCTACACTGCAACATAGAGATCTTTGAAAACTACCAGCGTCAGAAACACAATACAAATGCAATGGGAGGGTTGGAAGATAAGGAATAGAGCCCTGGCAGATCTGGCTACTCAAGGCCACTTACCATTTAAAATGTTCAGTTCTGGTACAGTATCAATGCACTGAGCAGAACAGAAGCATTGCACTGAAAGGGAAGGATTTATGCTGTGTCTCCAGGGAGCCGTAGGATCTTTCTGCTAGTGAAGGTTTGAGAGAATTTGGCAGATTATTTTCACTCCTTGCTATGTAGGTCTGAATTATCCTGAAAGGAGGGAAATAAAGTGAGATGCAGATAAATAAATCAATGTTGTGTTATTACAGCAGTAATGGTGGAAAAGAGAGAGAAGCTTAGCAGGCAGATCTAATGCATGCACGCCCTGAAAAAGTGTGTGGGAATATCTAATGTAGCCCTTTTTCTGACGCCTTTCCAAAGGGACTACTGGTACTGTTCGCAACCTGCGGCTCCAGGAGATATGAGCCTCCGCTAGCTGGGAGCCTGGGGTAATACTCACACATTTACACAGCGCAGCGCCTCCACTTACCCAGGATCCCCATGACGTAAGATTCCCCTGGGCAAGAAACACAACAACACACATACAGTACACCATATAGATAAGAACTAATACTTTACTAACGTACATAGAAACATAACACATGCATAATAACCTGTGTCCCTCTCACGAGGAGACACTCACCGTGACGTCCCGCAGGACGTTTTCCCAACACCCGGTGAATCCCACCCAGTGTCCAAAGAACCCCTTAGAATGTCCCGTACTCTTACAGAGAGTCCATGGGTGACTGCGCAGTCACTAATTACGCTAAGGGCCCGGTGGTTCACTTATATATTTGATACCTGCCGAGCACTCCGATGCTCGGGTCAGCAGTCTTCGCAAAGGCTCAGTCGGCGATGACTCCTTCAACCGAACTCCTGCACGTGCGGACCGCTAGGGCGGTCCCACTCTGGAACACAGTCTCTGTGGACCCCAACGTGGGTCCAACCGCTTCACGGAAACAGCAACCGCCTTACGGGAACAGCAACCGCCGCTGTGTCCCTATCTATCTAAGGGGCACTAACATGACAGGAACCCTAACCTAGGGCCTGTCCCTGTAGTACCGCAACCTGTAGTGGCTTGGGGAACTCCTATGGGCCTGCCGGGGTAATGACCTGTCCCACTCCCCTAACTACCCAAGTCCCTAACTGTACTGACAACTAGCAGCACCTGCCGCAACAGCACACTGCACATGGAACCCGCAGCAATAACCCACTGCACACACTCAGTCAGCCGGCAGCAACCCACGGCACACGCTACATACACTGTGTCTGCAATCACCCGGCACATGCAGCAACAACATGCAGCCACAACATTCAGCAAATGCTGCACACACTGTGCCTACTTGTCAGTGCTCACAGCGCTACCAGCGGTGGCACTGCCAAACCGGCACTCTCACACACCTAAAGGCAGAGTCCCTAACCTATGGGCTCCCCCTCAGAACCTACCCTCTACCCCGGTGGGGATTGGGGCCTGCCTGGGACTTGGGGATCCTTACCTGGTGCAGGAGCCACTTGCTCCCTGCACCCTTCCTTCCCCTTCCTGCTCCCAGCTCCAACTGCCTGCTGCAAAGCCCGCGAAAAGTATCTATATCTCTTCCAGAGAATCCTGAGCCCTCATTGGCCGCTATGAGGCACCTGGTGCCTGTCTCCCTATGCCTCCTGGGAGATGTAGTTCCCAGGAGGCTGCTACAGCATTGGGGCCGAGTGCGCGCTTCTCCCGCGCATGCACGAACGCCTAATGGCCGCCGCAACCTCTCTCTCCACTTTCCTGCCCTCGCGCGACTCCCTAAGGGCTGCCTTAACTCCCGGCTCCTATCTGCGCATGCGCGATCTATCTGGGGCCTTCCCTGCGCCTGCCTGTCACTGCGCATGCGCGAACTAACGCGCAATGGCGGCGCCCTGTTCTCTGAGCCGCCCGGACCTCGGCAACGCGATCGCGGCCCTAACAACGGGCCGCTCGCGTCCCCGGCAACCGTCCGCATCAGGGAACAGCGCACGGCTCCCTGCACTAGCCCCCACCCTCGCGTTGAGCCAGCGGGTCCGTCAGAAGCTGCGGTGGCGCCCGTGATCGCTCGGCACGCTACAGAGGGGGTCTCTGGAGCAGATTTAAGACCGGGGCTACACTAATATGTTGCGTTATTTCTCAAATCTATTTATAAATCATCAAATATATATATCCCTCAAACCCTTATTTCACAGCCTCAAAGTCCTGAACGGGTTTTGAAGAAGACATATAGTGACATTTGAAAAAGCAGTCATTTCTGCTTACCTAATGGGAAATATGCATCAAGGCAGAAGTGGGGGCAATTCTGGGGCAAATAATATGCACCATATGTAACAAAAGGCCCAAATCCCATTGAAATATATATATATAATAAAAATACCTCTTGTGGGTATATTTTCCGCAGACCGGTATGCAACCCTGCCTTTCCCCATTATCTCTTAGCATGCAATGCTTCCACTGCAACCAGGGATTCTGGGTAAAGACATGCAAATGAGCACTCACGGTGTGTCACTCCTTAATTAAGGGGTTTTGTCACTTTTTTACTCACCATAACTTGTTTTGTGTCTTTATATATTTGTGCATATGTGTAATATATATGTACATTATATACATACCTAGATACTTACATACTTACATCTGTCTGTGACACTCAAAATAAAAAGCCAACAGTTAGAGTAATTAAATAGTTTACCTATCTCTAAGAGGTGCGCGTTGGATGGACTAGGAACACCTAGGGTTGCCAGGTGTTCAGTATGAACTGGACTGTCCTGTATTTGGACACAATAAAAAATGAAAGGTAATACTGGACATGTATGTGTCTGGTATTACCTCTCTGGACAAAGTGACTTGATCGGCTTGGGGGGCAGCAGGATTTCCCCGAGCAAGGATTTCCCTGACTGTTGCTAGGGGGCTGGGCAGCTTCCTCCATTCTGATTGGCTGCTGCTGGGTAATGCAACCTATTAGGTGTCAGGAGCCTGGGGGTGGGGCCAAGAAGAGGAGGAAACAGCATGGAGAGGTGTGTGTGTGTCTCTCGACACTTTCACAATTATGTCCAGTATTGTTGGAGGAGCCACGTGGCAACCCTAGGATTACCCCACTAGATCCTATTTTGCTACATATAGTATACAGTATCAAAGGTAAGCAGGGATGCCATCTTATTTAATTCTTACTGTGCAGTTGGACCCTGAAGCACAGTATTGAAGGAGTTGATGACAATGTTACTGCAGAGAAATGGGCTAGTGTTAGAAGGTTTAGTACAGAGGTGGCTAACTCCAGTCCTTACGGGCCACCAACAGGTGAGGTTTTCAGGCTATCTCTGCTTTATTTATTTATCAAATGTTTTACCAGGAAGTACAGTAATACATTGCGAGTTGCCTCTCGTTTTCAAGTACGTACTGGGCATAGAGTCATGATGACAAATAATACATGGTTACAAATACATAGCTACATAAGTGAACAGGGGTACACCTTTAGCACAGGTGGCTCAATTAGTAGCTCAGTCAGAATTACTAAACCTTCTAACAATGTGCTGAAGCAGGGATATTCCTAATACCTGACCGGTTGGGGCCCTTTAGGAGGACTGAGTTGACTACCCCTGGTTTAGTCAGATGCATAAATTTGCTGTTAATACTGTAATAACAAAGGAGGGAGAGGGAGTAGGGGTTATTATACCTTTTATTGGACCAACAAGTAGTTGAGATGTTACAAGCTACAGAACCTCTCAGTAGGGTATGACCTGATGAAGGACCCGGAAAGGTTTGAAAGCTTGAAACATATCAACTACTTGTTGGTCCAATAAAAGGTATCATACCCTCTACTCCCACTCCCTCGTTTACTACTATATAGAAGAAAGGACCAACATGGCTACCCACCCTTCTTTGCTGTAAAAACTGTAAAATTCGAGAGGCCTCTAAACAAGACTCACTGATTTTTTTAGCGCATGCAGTTTCATAGACTTTAATGGCGTCTCACTGACAGAATGCTATTTTCCAGCTCGAACACCCAATACGCACCGATTTTTTACATATTGAGGCCTTCAAACATGTGGTGAGGAAATAAGGACCATACATTCACCTGCAAACTATAGCAATTCAGTGTAATACAACTGTATGGCTGGAAAATACCATTGAACATTGCCATCTTTAAGATTTGTTTTGTGCATTCACTGCTACAAATACAAAACATCCTACAAGGTTTTCCTGTTGTACATTTGTTGTTTCCTTCTTAGTCTTATTTTGTTGACTATTGCCTGCAGTTAACGTTTGGTAAACCAAGCCCTGAAGCCTTAACTGAGGAATGTCTATGGCTATCTCAAAATCTTCCTGTGACATGTCAATGTCTGTGTCTTAACCTTTCTATGGCATGTCTGTGACTGGGTCTAACCTTTCTATGGCATGTCTGTGACTGGGTCTAACCTTTTCATGGCATGTCTGTGACTGGGTCTAACCTTTCTATGGCATGTCTGTGACTGGGTCTAACCTTCGTATGGCATGTCTGTGACTGGGTCTAACCTTTCTATGGCATGTCTGTGACTGGGTCTAACTTTTCCATGGCATGTCTGTGACTGGATTTAACCTTCATATGGCATGTCTGTGACTGGGTCTAACCTTCATATTGCATGTCTGTGACTGGATCTAACCTTCGTATGGCATGTCTGTGACTGGGTCTAACCTTTCTATGGCATGTCTGTGACTGGGTCTAACCTTCATATGGCATGTCTGTGACTGGGTCTAACCTTTCTATGGCATGTTTGTGACTGGGTCTAACCTTTCTATGGCATGTCTGTGACTGGGTCTAACCTTCATATGGCATGTCTGTGACTGGGTCTAACCTTCGTATGGCATGTCTGTGACTGGGTCTAACCTTCGTATGGCATGTCTGTGACTGGGTCTAACCTTCGTATGGCATGTCTGTGACTGGGTCTAACCTTTCTATGGCATGTCTGTGACTGGGTCTAACCTTCGTATGGCATGTCTTTGACTGGGTCTAACCTTTCTATGGCATGTCTGTGACTGGGTCTAACCTTCATATGGCATGTCTGTGACTGGGTCTAACCTTCATATGGCATGTCTGTGACTGGGTCTAACCTTCATATGGCATGTCTGTGACTGGGTCTAACCTTTCTATGGCATGTCTGTGACTGGGTCTAACCTTTTTATGGCATGTCTGTGACTGGGTCTAACCTTCGTATGGCATGTCTGTGACTGGGTCTAACCTTTCTATGGCATGTCTGTGACTGGGTCTAACCTTCGTATGACATGTCTGTGACTGGGTCTAACCTTCATATGGCATGTCTGTGACTGGGTCTAACCTTCATATGGCATGTCTGTGACTGGGTCTAACCTTCGTATGACATGTCTGTGACTGGGTCTAACCTTCATATGGCATGTCTGTGACTGGGTCTAACCTTCATATGGCATGTCTGTGACTGGGTCTAACCTTCGTATGGCATGTCTGTGACTGGGTCTAACCTTCATATGGCATGTCTGTGACTGGGTCTAACCTTCATATGGCATGTCTGTGACTGGGTCTAACCTTCGTATGGCATGTCTGTGACTGAGTCTAACCTTCGTATGGTATGTCTGTGACTGGGTCTAACCTTTCTATGGCATGTCTGTGACTGGGTCTAACCTTTCTATGGCATGTCTGTGACTGGGTCTAACCTTCGTATGGCATGTCTGTGACTGGGTCTAACCTTCGTATGGCATGTCTGTGACTGGGTCTAATCTTCGTATGGCATGTCTGTGACTGGGTCTAACCTTCGTATGGCATGTCTGTGACTGGGTCTAACCTTCGTATGGCATGTCTGTGACTGGGTCTAACCTTTCTATGGCATGTCTGTGACTGGGTCTAACCTTCGTATGGCATGTCTGTGACTGGGTCTAACCTTTTTATGGCATGTCTGTGACTGGGTCTAACCTTCGTATGGCATGTCTGTGACTGGGTCTAACCTTCATATGGCATGTCTGTGACTGGGTCTAACCTTCGTATGGCATGTCTGTGACTGGGTCTAATCTTCGTATGGCATGTCTGTGACTGGGTCTAACCTTCGTATGGCATGTCTGTGACTGGGTCTAACCTTCGTATGGCATGTCTGTGACTGGGTCTAACCTTTCTATGGCATGTCTGTGACTGGGTCTAACCTTCGTATGGCATGTCTGTGACTGGGTCTAACCTTTTTATGGCATGTCTGTGACTGGGTCTAACCTTCGTATGGCATGTCTGTGACTGGGTCTAACCTTCATATGGCATGTCTGTGACTGGGTCTAACCTTCGTATGTCATGTCTGTGACTGGGTCTAACCTTCATATGGCATGTCTGTGACTGGGTCTAACCTTCATATGGCATGTCTGTGACTGGGTCTAACCTTCGTATGACATGTCTGTGACTGGGTCTAACCTTCATATGGCATGTCTGTGACTGGGTCTAACCTTCGTATGACATGTCTGTGACTGGGTCTAACCTTCATATGGCATGTCTGTGACTGGGTCTAACCTTCATATGGCATGTCTGTGACTGGGTCTAACCTTCGTATGGCATGTCTGTGACTGGGTCTAACCTTCATATGGCATGTCTGTGACTGGGTCTAACCTTCGTATGGCATGTCTGTGACTGGGTCTAACCTTTCTATGGCATGTCTGTGACTGGGTCTAACCTTTCTATGGCATGTCTGTGACTGGGTCTAACCTTTCTGTGGCATGTCTGTGACTGGGTCTAACCTTCGTATGGCATGTCTTTGACTGGGTCTAACCTTTCTATGGCATGTCTGTGACTGGGTCTAACCATCATATGGCATGTCTGTGACTGGGTCTAACCTTCATATGGCATGTCTGTGACTGGGTCTAACCTTTCTATGGCATGTCTGTGACTGGGTCTAACCTTTTTATGGCATGTCTGTGACTGGGTCTAACCTTTCTATGGCATGTCTGTGACTGGGTCTAACCTTCGTATGACATGTCTGTGACTGGGTCTAACCTTCGTATGGCATGTCTGTGACTGGGTCTAACCTTCGTATGGCATGTCTGTGACTGGGTCTAACCTTCGTATGGCATGTCTGTGACTGGGTCTAACCTTTCTATGGCATGTCTGTGACTGGGTCTAACCTTTCTATGGCATGTCTGTGACTGGGTCTAACCTTCGTATGGCATGTCTGTGACTGGGTCTAACCTTTCTATGGCATGTCTGTGACTGGGTCTAACCTTTCTATGGCATGTCTGTGACTGGGTCTAACCTTCGTATGGCATGTCTGTGACTGGGTCTAAACCGTCATCCACATATGTTCTCTCGCTTCTTTTCTGTGAGTGTCCATTTCTAAAAGCACATGCACCAATTAGACTGGTGATACCAAGGCCCAGGGTTCGCTTGCAGTGAAGGCCGGATCGGGTGTGATACCGTTAGTTAGCGCTTAGGGAATCTTCCCCTAAATGTCTATGGAGAAAGGGAACATCCATGAAGATGGCTGCCATCGTATACAGTACAGTAGATGACTCCCGGAGAATGCATCTTAAGTGTTTCAAATACGTGGTATAACTTGTATTATACTGTATTTGCCATGAGCAAGAGAAAGAACTAATTGCAGTGCTCTCAGCTAGTGTTTCTTGTTACAGATGTTTACATATCAGATTTGCCTGAAAATCCATGTTTGCATCTGTAATCACTACAGCATCATCATTATGAGATAGGGGTTCTTTGGTTTCGTGATCGTGGCCTGTGATAGACGACTGTACTGTATAGCCAGTAATATGTTCTAATTTCTTCTATGATCCTTTTACGTACAGCATACGGCTTTCTGTTCCATGTTCAAGGGCCTTTCCATCTCACCACTGAAAAGTGATGCGTGTTTTAATCATATCATTAATTCAGCTTGTGTTCTTTAAATCAGCAATACTACTTTCCAACTTTTTTTTTCTTATGTGTATATGTAAAGCATGTGACAATATGTAATTCTACATTCTTACCTAAGCTCGCAATCATTTGGTGCTCCCGTTATAAATCTATTGTTACAGTTTGCAGCTCAAACGGCTGGGAACATTGGCAACAAATGATCACAAACAGGAAAGCGTTACAAAGATCTTGCACTGCTGGGGAGTGATGCTAAAACCTGCGATAGAAATCAAAGGATGCTCAGTATATTAAAACTCATTAAAATGGCATTAACAGTTGAATAAAAACCAAAACAAAACAAACTGTCACTATTATCTAATACTACAGACCTCATTTATTTCAAAAACAAACAAAAAAAACCCATAAGATTTCATGTTTTGCCGCTTTAAGGTTAATGCACATGCATCATCAGATTTATTTAGACTCCCTGACAGCCAATTAGGAAAGTGGGAGATAAGGCACAGATAGGGCTGAAGGAGCGGTTCAGTGATTAAAGACACTGTCTCGGAAACTAATGACACTGACTTTGAAGCAGGCGAGTCTGTTTCAAGTCCCGGGGTCAGCTTCTTGTGACCTTGGGCAAGTCACTTTATCTCCCTGTGCCTCAGGCACCAAAAACATAGATTGTAAGCTCTACGGGACAGGGATTTGTGCCTGCACAAATTCTATGTACAATGCAGTGTTGTAGCACCCTTAGGCCGCGCTTATAGTGCTGGCGACGGCGACGCGACCAATGACATCCGCCGTCGCCACCAGCGAAAGTTGTAATTGGATTTGAAGCGACTATCACCTGCGACGTCACCAAAGGGGGCGGGCCGCGGTCTCTGATTGGTTTAGAGACAGTCACATGTGGCGACTGCCTCTAAAAAATCAAATAGACTTGGCTACCAAATTTTCAGATGCACCGTCGCTCCTTCGCGCCGCCGCGCTTACTATAGTCAATTGATTTGTTTTGGAGCGCCGTCGCGTCGCCGTCGCAAGGCACTATAAGCGCAGCCTTAGCGCTATACAAGAAAAACCTATTATTACTATTATTATAGGGAATTAAAACCCACCATACTGCTGCGGCCGAGTTTATTCGAGCATTTGCCCGTTCTCGGCCGCAGCAGTAACCTGGCGCGCGCCGGAGGGTGCCGGGCACGCGCCGAAGCAGCGGAGGAGCGCCCTCCGATCGGGGCTTTCTTCCTCCCGCTGCCGGGTCCGCCGGAACCCCCTGCCGCCGTCCCCCACATCGCGGGACACCAGGGCTCCCTCGGGGAGCCCTGGACGCGCGTGCAGGGGGCGCAGGCACCCGATGACGCGTGACCGCGCATCGGTGACGCGCGGCACGCCGAGGGGATGCCACTAGCAAGCCGGAAAATCTCCCGGCTTGCGGAACTGGCCGCACTGCAATAAAACGTGTCGCCAGAGTATGATCGAAGTTACAATTTTATACCTGATACAAGCTTTTATTTGTGCAAGTCATACCATCCTTGGTCAGCTAGGTGGCATATATTGATATATCTGTAGCTCTGATGTATAAGACAGGTGTGCACAACTGGGGTGGTGCAACAATTTCTGGGCGAGGGGGGGTGCGGCGCTTACAGAGGCCCCACGCTCTTCCCCACAACATTAAAATTAAATGCCGGGGGAGTGTGCAAGGCCTCTGTATATCCATTACCTTGTCTCCAGCGGCTTCTGGTGACGCGTCGTCATGGCAACGCGGAGTTAAATGGCACAACGGGTTCAAATGGCTATGCGTTTGGCATGGCGTCACATGATGCCGGAGAAAAGGTAAGGGGGGGAGGGAGGCGCGAGCAGGTGGGAGAGCAGGCAGGGGGGCGCAGACAAAAAGTCTGTGCACCCCTGGTATAAGAGACCAGTCAATCAAAACTGTTCACAACACAGATTCATGAATTCATTCAAATTCCAAGAGGATCCACTCAGTGCTTCATTCCAGTTGTAATTAATTAGACAATAATGATGTGTATCTTTGAAAATGTAACCCATTATGGCTAAAACTCATTATAGGAAACAATGTTGTTCTTAGAGGGTCAGAAAAACACTGAATCTATTGTGCTTACACCTGAGCTAGAAAGGCCATTCTTAATCACTGGTTTCTTAATCATGGCTGGATTCTTAATTAGAAGAATTCCACAAGGACACGGGCAGCGAAGAATTATGGGAGAAGCTTTGGAACTGGAAAAAGAATTGGATTCTGTGTAGATTGTAATTCATTTGCATTACACATAAGGGATCGTGCCGGTGCCAAAACACAACAAATCTCGGTTTCCATCAGTGTTTTGGGACACCAAGAGTGAGGAGGCTGAGTGAGGCCTCGGGGCTCCAAGCTCGCAGAACCATTATCTAGAGTCTATAATGCCCTAGGTACCAACCATATCAAAGACAAAACGAGTACTGCGCCTCTCCAATGTAATAAAACAAAAGACATTAGCTATTCTGCAGACTTCCAGACTCCATGGGTGTTTATGTGGCAGTCTGTGCAGCTCTATATGTGAGCAACTACCTGTCTGTATCTCTGTGTTCAATGCACAGACACCCATATATAGTTACTTATTGGGCACAGGGTAAATCGGGGGATATACAAATTATTTGAAAAGAGCCAGCATGTGGGGAGATGCCCAATGTTTCAGCACCTTTGCTGAGGCATTGCATGTTAGGCCTGGGACATGGTGCAGGGAGCAGCCCTGGGCAGCGCTAACGCTCATGCTCTCCTGCTCAAGCAGGAGATTTTTCTTGAGCGAGCGCGCTTGTGTGGTGCGGGTGGGAGGCTTTCGGGAGGCGAGCATGGAGGCGGAGCGGGAGGCAAGGCTAGCACGCCACGTCACGGCGCCAACGTCACGGACTGCCATTGGCTTCTGGCAGTCACGTGACCGGCCCTGCGCTTCCCTCAGCGGAAAAACTAAAATTGGCTTGTCGGCTGAAGTTCCACACGCCTCCGCACGCCTGCGGAAGCGTGTGGAAGCGCCGTCTAAAGCCGCGCTGATAGGGATAATGTTTCCCCTCAGCGCGGCTCAGCGTGCCTCAGCAGGGTCTTTTTGACCATGTCCGAGGCCGTAATATCTCAACCTCAAGATGAAACACAATGCGAGTTCTGCATGGTTGTCTAGAATATGTTGGTGACTTTTAAGGCAGTTGATGAAACATGTTAGAGAGCTGAGAATGAAGCGGTAAAAAGAGCGTTACCGCCAGTATCTTTAGTTTTTGTTTTGTTTAACGATTTCTTCACAATACTATACAGTAAGCTGTCTGTTTCCACCTCTAATTTTTTTACTGCTCACTGATATTTTGAAACTGTGTAATTTATTCCCCCCAAAACGAACCCCAAACCTTCATGATACGGCTCGTAAGCCCCTCTCACGTACTGTACAGACATTATAAGACCTCAAAGAATTTTATCTGAGAAGATTAAGATGACATTTTGTTCTGATAAGATCCTTTGCATGAGACTCAGTCCAGTGCTTGCTGGTGGAATGAAGAACGTGAGAATAAACAGCAGGAGTTGTGAACACTCTTACACAGGCTTTGGGCCTTTATAAATATAAATTAAAGTAAGATCAAGAACGTCAAGGGAAAAAAATAAGTTTGGAATCAGATTGTGGGGGGCAGGGGGTCTGCACGTCAAAAAAAGCCTTGATTACCCCCGAGTAGGTGTCAAGCTGCACACAATGAATGTCTCTGTAACGTACTTATCTTGTTAGCACTTACCTTCTTAGATCCACCGCCAGAACCCTGCTTATGGTTCCCAGGGCTGCCAACAGCTTTCCTGGGGCTCAGGACTAGAGTTATGACTGGGGCCCCTGAACCCCCCCCATTTCACACCTTGCGAGCTTCCTTCTCTATTTCCCCCCTGTTCCCATGTATTTCTCTCCCCACGTCTGACTCTTACCGCCTCTCTCCTCTCACTCTCCCCCCTTCCATCAATTACCTTACTCTCACTCCATCCTGCTTCCTCAATCCCCGCTCCTCACACTCATTCCCTCCCTCCCCACGGCCATGCAATCCCAGCCACAACAATTACCCCCCCAAATACATACAAAACGCCCACCACCTCCCCAAAAATACAACCTACCCCCCCTCCAAATACATACAAACCCACCCCCAAAAATACATACAAACCCCCCGTCCCTCAAATACATAAAAAAAAAAATCCCCTAAATACATACAAAGAAAACCACCCCCCCAAAACATACAAAAAACCCCACCCACCAAATACATACAAAAAAAACACCCCCCCAAATACATACTCCCCCAAATACATAAAACAACACACCCAAATACATTCAACTCCTCATACCCCAAATACATACACAAAAAGACCTATAGACTCACCAACCATGGGGATGGTCTCAGGCCTCTGTTGCCCCCGCTCTCCCTAGCTGTGTGGGCCTCAGAGAGAGGTCCTGCATGGGATAGTGAGGGAGGCCCGATGCTGGGATGAGCCCAACTGCTTTTGCTTTCTGCATCCTGTTTCCTGCTATACTTTAACTGTGAGACGTAGAAAAAGCTTAGCTCACTTTGGAAACAGTTTTCAATTTTTTCCCATTTAAACCACAAATTAATTTGCGGATAAAATCAGTGGCATTTTGCTCCTGAGTACTTGGAAATTGCCAGTAAATCGTTTAGTGTCATTTGTTGTTGTTGCAAGCTTAATGTTAGATATATAGATAGTGTTACAACGTTTAATCACCTAGATAACATTATTCAATTATGGTGTACTTATTGTAGCCAATTTGTTTACCAATTTTTTTTTAAAGAAATCTGCATTATAACATTAATCGTGAAACATCTACATTTATTTACAATCTGTTTTCTAATAACTAATGCGACAGGGATAAGGTAGCATGTCTGAGGTAACATGGTTACAAGTTGGCACTGGTTCAGGGGTGGAACTAGTTCCCGGGGCACTACCTGTGGTGTGGGTCCTTATGTTGTGGGCCCAACTTCTGTTGGGGCCTAATGTCCATGTTAGGACCGCCGCCAGGTAAGGCCCTGTACCACAGATAGGGTCTAGGGAGGGGGTGTGTGAGAGGGGAGCCTTTAGAAATGCCAGAATGCTACTAAAATAAGTGCAGGAATAGCGTTTTTAGCGCATGGACACTGGGCCCCTACAGGTGGTGGGCCCTAGAGCAGCCAAACTGGCAGGGCCGGCTTGATGGCAATGCCGTCAGTGCCTGTGTACCGAGACCCGTGCTTACAGAGGCCCCGCACTCAATCCCACAACAATTAATCTGATTGCCGGGGGAGAGCGCAGGAGCAGAGTGCAGTAACTCTCTTACTTTCTCCAGTGGCATCTCCTCAAGCAAAGTCCATGAAGCCATGACAACGAGATGTCAGATGACGTCGCATGCCATGACAATGGGAAGTCCTGTGGCGCCGCATTGCCATAACGTGACGCTGTGATGTCACGTCGTCATGGCAATGTCACGCCATTTGACGTTGTGGGGCCATGATGATGGGACGTGGAGGAGATACTGATGGAGAAGGTAAGAGCCCAGGTCCCGCACATGTCTCTGCACGAGCCCCGCACACATCCGAGCCGGCCTTGCATACTGGCTGGTGCAAGGGTATCCTGGCACCCTAGTCGAACCTTCAGCCCTGCGCCCCCCCCCCCCCAACTTTTGTATTTTTAAAAAACATTACACAGTAGCCCCTCTTTTGTACCCCCTCCTCCTTTCTCACATCCTCTCACCCCCCTCCACCTCCTCTCATCCCCCTCCTCCTCTTCTCTCACCCCTCCTCCTCTTCTCTCACCCCCTCCTCTTCTCACCCCATCCCTCCTCTTATTTTTTTTATTTTATTTATAAACATTTTTTCCCAGGAAGTAATACATTGAGAGTTTCCTCTCGTTTTCAAGTATGTCCTGGGCACAGAGTTAAGATGACAAATTATACATGGTTACAAATAGTTACATAAATGAACAGGGTATACATTATCTACTTGCCCCCTCCTCTTCTCATCCCTCCTCTTATCTCATGCTCCTCCTCCTCTCTCACCCTACTCCTCTTCTCCCCCCTTCCTCCTCCTCTTCTCTTATCCCTCCTCGTCTTCTCTCACTCTTCCATTCCTTCTCTTCTCACACATCCTCCTCCTCTTCTCTCACCCTCTCCTCCTCTTCTCACCCCCTCCTCCCTCACCCATTTCCTCCTCTTCTCACCCCCTCTTCTTCCTTCTCCTCTTATCCCCTCTTCTCTTACCTCCTCCACTTCTCTTACCTCTCCTCACTTCTCTTACTCCCTCCTCCTCCTCTTCTCTTACCCCTTCTCCTCTACGCTCACCTCTGCTTCTCCCACCCGCCTCCTCCTTTTATCCCCTCCTCTTCCCTCACCCTTCCTCCTCCTCTCTCACCCCCTCCTCCTCACTTCTCTTACCCCCTCTTCCTTACTTCTCTTACTCCCTCCTCTTCCTCTTCTCTTACCCCCTTCATCTCTACTCTCACCTCTGCCTTCTCCCACCACCCTCCTCCTTCTCTTCTCTCCCCCCATTTCTCTCACCCCCTCCTCCTTCTCTTTCACCCCCTGCTCCTCTTCTCTCACCCATCCTTCTCCTCCTCTTCTCTCACTCCTCCTCTCACCCCCTCCTCCTCTTCTCTCACCCCTTCTCCTCCCTCCTCTTTTCACCCCTCCTCCTCTTCTAACCCCTTCTCCTCCTCTTCTCTCCCCCTCCTCCTCTTTAACCTCCCCTCCTTCTCTCTCACCCCCCTCCTCTTCTCTCACCCATCCTTCTCCTCCTCTTCTCTCACCCCGTCATCCTTCTATCCCCCTCCTCTTCTCTCAGCCCCTCCTCCTCTTCTCTCACCCTATTAATGCCTACTAGAGAGAGGATACACAGCGACAGAAGGGAATCAAGAGAGGAGGACACACAGGGACAGAGAGGAGGACAAAGGGGAAGTAAGTAGGGGACAGATATGATGTTACATTTCAATGCAACAATTTTGAGACAACATAACAAGAAGCCTCCACAGGCTCATCTCCCTCCCTCCCCTTCTTGCCTTTCTCTCAGTTATTTTCCTTTGTTATTTGTTCTTTCCGTGCAGTTTCTTCTTTTATTACAATAATAAAATAATGAGGTGTTGTGCACTGCGCCTTCCATCGTCTGCACATTGAATTTTTTTTTCTTGTTGTTATACTTTTATGTCATGTTATATTTTACTAAATAAATAAAAATTCAAAAACACCAACAAATAGGCACCCACATATAAAGGTGCTTCACAAGTCAGTTTTTCAGGTGGTTACGGGAGGAGTTATTGGGTGTAAATATATAAGAGAATGTAAAAAACTTTGTGACATCTTGCTGAATTTGTCTTTCTGTGGTCTGTGGAGGACACAGGCCAGCCGGAGCGACGGTAGAGATGGGTGGAGGGCACAGAGTAGGGTGGCAACAGTGGGAGATGAGGATGGAGGTCAGCGATAGAGACAGGCAGTGATAGAAGCGGTAATAGAAGAGGAAACCGGAGGACCGCACGAGTAGAGCAGGGCAGGAGAGGAGGACAGCTAAGAGGACTTGTGCTGTACCAGCGGCAGACACCTGAAGTCAGTGAAAACTTCTGGGTCGGACAGCTGGGTGAGCTCCTACCGGCCGTTCTCCTCTTCTGCCATCCTGCTCCGTTCCCGTGGTCCTCCGTCTTCCTCTCCTGCCACCCGTCTATACAGCCGCCAATCTCACAGCTCCGTGCCCACTACCCGTCGTCCATCTTCCTCCTCCACTCCTGCCACCCCCTAAAATGTGTCGCCCTGGGCGACTGCCTATGTCCCCTAGTGGTTGCACCGGCCCTGCTGGCTGCACATATGGTAATTCTGCCACTGCACTGAATCACAAGCTGAATGAGTCTACTGTATGTATTAAGGCAAAAGTGGTGCAATTCTGGGGCAAAACAATGTAACCATGTGCATCAAAAGAAAAAATCCCATTGATTTCAACTGAATTTTATTATTTGAAACTGTACATCTGGGGTAATATTTCTGGTCCAGAATTGCGCAACTTTTGCCTTAATACAGATTGCCATGAAATCTCCAACTCAGATACCAAAATTGCCCTACCATTTATGTGGCTTTCATGGCAGCAGCTGACCATAATGTTCTTTTGTTGCTTTAGTCCTAATGATCTAATCAATCCTTAAACCGTTTCAACATTTTTAGCTAAACCAATCTTGTGAATCTTATCTCTGTGTATTGAAAAAGACAGTTATGCAAAAGTATCTACTGTTTGCCAAAGTATGACATCAAGTGATGATAACCCAACTCATGATTGCATTTTGACCTTTTAATGGCTTCTTTTTTTTTTTAAACCATCCATTTAACTTGATTTAATTCAATAGCTATTGATGTCCTATGAGTTAAAACCCTTGTTCTATATACGGCATGGGGACAATGTGGCTATAAAATCAGGGGTGAAAGGTTTAACCGTCTGGATAGTGGATAGTGGAGAAGAATAGATCTGTATACATCTAGTTACAGTTAAAAACATTTGGAGTAACAATGTTAATTTGAGACCTGATTAGCCAATATGAGAATTATGGATAAGATAATGTCCTCATTCTAGTGTCTGGTCAGTTCAAAACAGGGACACAGTCCTTAGCATTACTTTTTATCATTGTTCATTATACTCCAGTTAATCCTAATCTACAGTAGATCAGAGGTGGCCAACTCCAGTCCTCAAGGGACACCAGCAGGCAGGGCCACCAACAGGTGGGGACAGAGAGCACTGTCGTCCCGGGCCCCGTGAGTCAGGGGGGGCCCGGCCATGCCCTTTAAAGTAAAAAAAAAAAAAAAAATTTAAATTAAAAATGGCGGCGATTTTTTTATCCTGCTTCCTGTGCCCCCCGCCTCTCCCCCCGCCCCCGCTCCCACCCCTCGGCTCCCAATGTGGGACGGAGGGAATGTGCCATGGGATTCCCCTGCGCGCGCCAACCTAACTTCCCCCGTGCGTACCAACCAGGGGCCCCACAGAAAAGGGGGGCCCCACGCACCCGGCCCATGCGTGCCCACCATAGGGTTGCCAGGTGTCCGGCGAGTGTTAAGTGCTGAGAGGGCGGAGGCAGTGAGAGAGCGGGCCGGGACGGTGGCTGGGCATAGCAAGGAGGACTGGTGTGCTGTCCCTGATTGGAGGAGAGGACAGCCAACCAGAGGACAGCAGGGGCGGAGCCCACACCCTGGCGGGCCAGGGACATGTTCTGTGCTGTCTATGTCCTGCAGGAGATATGGTAAGGACAATGTGGGGTGAGGTGGGGGTATATTTTATATGTATGGGGGTGGTGGGGATATATTTATATGTATGGGGGCGGTGGGGATATATTTAATATGTATGGGGGCGGTGGGGATATATTTAATATGTATGGGGGTGGTGGGGATATATTTAATATGTATGGGGGTGGTGGGGATATATTTAATATGTATGGGGGTGGTGGGGATATATTTAATATGTATGGGGGCGGTGGGGATATATTTAATATATATGGGGTAGTGGGGGTATATTTTATATGTATTGGGGTGGTGGGGGTATATATTATATGTATTGTGGAGGTGGGGATATATTTAATATATATGGTGGTGGTGGGGATATATTTAATATATATAGGGGTGGTGGGAATATATTTAATATATATATGGGGGTGGTAGGAGTATATTTAATATATATGGAGGTGGTAGGGGTATATTTAATATATATGGATGTGGTGGGGCTATTTTTTATATGTATTGGGAGGTGGTTTTTTTTATTATATGTATTGGGGGCGTCACAATTTTTACTATTGTATCCAGTATTTTTGGAGCAGCCATCTGGCAACCCTACCCACCAATGCTAAAAATGTAAAATCTCCATTCTAAGTCTAGCTAGGAGGGCTCGCTCTCCCCCCGCCGCGGCGCCTAGCTCGCTCTCACCCCGCCCGGCACCCCGGCTCCCCTCACTCTCTCCCGCCCAGAAGTGGAACCCTGGCTCCGCTCGCTCGCTCTCCGCTCGCCCGGTACGCGTCACCACCGCTCGCAGCCTAGCAGTGCAGCACTTCTGGTGCCTGCTGCTAGTGAGCGCGTGGGAGGCTGGGAGCGACAGTCTGCATAGGTTAGAAGTATATACCAGTGACTGTGTCTTTATTGTGATATTAAATCAGATAAAAAAGGGGGTACAGGTTGAGTTGTTTCACTGTACTGCAGTTATAGCAAAGTGATGTTTCTCTTGTGAGGTATTGTAAAAGTTATATAAAAGATTGTTTTATGAATAACACTGTAACAGTAAGATGTCAGAATAAATTGTAAACTAGATATTCAGGGGATATTAACTATTCGTTAACAAAACGTTAATTTACATTTGTATTCATGTGAGTGATTGTGTAGGCAGGGCCCCGTGCACTGCTTTGCTCGGGGGCCCCTAATGTTGTTAAGATGGCCCTGCGCCGCCAACCTAACTTCCCTCACGTGCGCGCCCCAACCCAACTTCACCTGCCCCGGGCAACAGCCACGGGATTAGCCCGCCAGTCTCGGCCACCTCCCCCCCCCCCCAGCCGCCCACCTCTCGCGTGCCCCCTGAGCCCACATCTTTCGCGTGCCTCCTGAGCCCACATCACACCCCGGGCAGCTGCCGCGGGGATATCGGGGGCTTGGGGGGAAGCGACTGGGGGGCAAGGAAGAAGGAACCAGCACCCATCCAGTCACTCAAATGTCACTGTCACCCACCCAGTCACTGTCGCCCACCCAGTCACTGTCGCCCACCCAGTCACTGTCGCCCACCCACCCAGTCACTGTCACCCACCCAGTCACTATCACCCACTCAGTCAATGTCTCCCAGTCACCCACTCAGTCACTGTCTCCCAGTCACCCACACAGTCACTGTCTCCCAGTCACTGTCAACCGTCATTCACCCAATCGTCATTCACCCACCCATCGTTATTCACCCACCCACCAGTCACCCAGACAAGCAGTCACATGTCTTTTGTTGAAAATATAAAAATAAACAGGTTGCATTGTAATGTTTTTTTCTGTATCACAATAAGAAAACAGTTAAGTAAAAGTTGCGCGCTAAAAGATATTTTTTCGTGGTAGGTGTGCTTTGGGTTCGGGGGGGGGGGTGCGCTATGGGTTCGTGGGGGGGTGGCCTGCTCCTTTCATTTGTCCCGGGCCCCATGATTTCTGTTGGTGGCCCTACCAGGAGGTCAGGTTTTAAGATATCCCTGTTTCTGTACAGGTGGCTCAATCAGTGGCTCAGAAGCCTTATGACATAGCCACAAATTCATGGGGGGGGGGCACTCCAGGGGCCAAATGACATAGTGGCTACGTCATGGGCTTTCTGCTAATTTTGTAGGTGAGATCAAGATCTGCGCTCCGGTGGAGCACTGAACGTGATCTAGCCAGCAGAGCAATGGGAAGGGAGGATTCCTCATCTTCCTTTAACAGTATCCGCATTGTCGCGATCACTCTAAGGAGCGGTCACGTGACTGCAATGGGCTGAGTGGTCTTTGACGCTATGGTGCCGGGGCCCCTAAGGCTCGCAAAAGATGAAATATTGGTCACCAAAACACCAAACTATGGAAATAACTAATGCACTTAAAGTGGTGATTTAACCTTTTGAAATGGTGGTGTTATTGAAGTCTGTGTATGCAGAGGACATTTGTACAGGGGTAAGTGGAATGAAAATTAGGTTTGTTTAAAGCTGCAGATCAAGCAATATCCTACGTGTGTTTTTTTTTGTTTTTTTAAGAAATCAGTTCTGTACTATGAGAAAATACATGTAGCATTTTTTTTCTTTTTAAACCACTCTGAATTACATTTTTTAAATTTTATAATGTAACAAGCATTTTTTGTTTCTATAGCAACCATTTACAAAGTCACATCCCTTTCCTCTTCTGAAGCACGCTCTGGCACAACCTTTTTTGAGCCCTGCCCTCTCTCTAGCAGTTCACCAATTGTATCTAGTGACTGCATGGTCACATGATCTTCCCCACAGAACTTTGCATCTTTGGTTCTCTTCTGCTGCACTGACAGCCATTTAGTGAACCCCCGAAACGAATCTTGGCAATCGATCGTCAAGTTAGCTACTTACTTATCAAAGTGTGGATCGTATTGATGCACATATTAAAGGGGGGGGGGGGGGAACCAGCAGCTTGGACTGATGCTTTAGAGACATGTCCAGTATGGGAGACTCAATCCAAAGACCAAGACACAATGGGGTTTATTCACTAAAGTCTGGTGCAAATCAAGAGCAAAAGAACTGCCCCAGATGTAGAAAGGGAGCAATGCAATGAAAGAAAAGATAATAATAATAATAATAATAGCATGTTTTTGTATAGCGCTGATAGTTATACGTAGCGCTTACCCAAAGATCTCAATAGATTTGTGTTTTTCGTTTGATACATACTGTACGGTGCATTTCTTTGCCCAAGATTTGCATCAGTTTTGCCATGGTACATATGCCCCTAATTGCTTTCAATAGGATACTTTTTCATTGATAATACAACACTGTTTTGTATTTGTACAACCCTCGTTTGCCTCAGACATTAGTAAACAGGTCCCGGTGTCACCTTCATGAAAATAAATGTTTGTTTGTATACGTCATTTCCCCAAGAGCAAGGTAGCGCTTGCATAAAAATACACTTTTGAACAAGCAGACATGGTAGGTTGTAGTTACAAAGCCAGGAATGTTCTATATCTTCTCAGTGACAAATAGCTCTGTCGAGATCCTCATAGATCCCACAGCCAAAGGCATTTACATCACACTGTCAGAAGCTCTGATCTTGTGCAGGGCTGTTGACTGGGTTTATTTTACTTCCCTCCCATCCCCCCTCGCTGCTTCTAGCCTTGTTTTAAATGGAAGCCTATTGAAAAGAGCCCCTGCTGTGATCTCTAACATGCTTGTAACTATGGCGATCACCATGGCAACCCATCATCCACAAGGCAAGGGTAGCAGGAAAGAAAGAACATCATTGTCAACAAGCTGTAAAATGTGCAAGTCTGCTATATTCTTTTATTTGTGTTCTATGTTGTGTTAGCTGTTTCCGCAGCATTCATTCTGAACCTAAAGAGCAGGCAATCACACTTTGTTACAGTACATGCACTGTACCTTTGCAGACAGAAACATGCCAGTGATCTTCAGCCAGGGTTTTCCCATTCACAGGGAGATGTCTTAACACAGCATTGCAGATTTCATCAATATTTATTTTACACTACCAGAATAGCTTTTTACTGGCCTACCTTAAATATGTACTTCTGTCTGTTTGAAGCTGCACAAAAACAGCTGTCTTGAATTTATACATCCAGGTTTGAAAGGAAGTGGGCACTCTGATAAAATATTTATTCAGTCTTTGGATTGAATATCGGATCAATATGATGACTGAATAAATATTGTGTGAACTAAGTGCCTTTCATACCTGGATATTCAACCCTTACACAGCGAACGGAAGCAGGACTAGCCTAAGTAATAGGAGCACTGGTAATTATGCACAAAACGTCAAAATTAATTTAATCTAAGTATTGAGCGCTCCGATTTCTCTATTTCTGATTGAATCTGCACATCACATGGCACCTGTCGCAATTTGCTCCATTGCGAGGACCAAAAAAAAACGATTTCTTTGTGTAATCCTGCACCGTAGCTATACAGCATATTAAACCTGCTAATTACGTCTCTTACACTTGCCGCTGATCTCCTAGAAGCAGAGATCATTAGAAATCTGGTGTGATTCATGGACAAAAAATGCAAAGGGATACAAAGCCAAAAGAGGCAATTTCACATTTATTCTGGCTGCAAAACTGGGGGAACATGTGGGGCAAAAATAGCAACAAATTTCTTGAAAACAAGAAATAAATGGAGAGTTCTTTTTTGACCCACTTTTGCAGTCAGGAGACCGAAGCCCCCAAAAGGACACAATATGCATAATTGTCCTTTGGATACATATGTCCTTTAGTGGGGAAAATAGTTACATACATTGGTCACGTTTTGTATACTTTTACAGATGTATTTTTTCTCTAGTGATATGATTATTTTAAAATATATAGAATAAATCTTTATATTTTAATATAATTCCGTTCTTTGGGCACAGCTCATTGGCAAGTCTTGTGTATATTTATACATGATCTATATGTGTGTGTGTATGTGTATGTATATATATATATTCACACACAAAAAAAAAAAACACTGGCGCCGATTAAGCAATCTCAGTGTATCGATACATATGAAAATAATCAATTGTGACAAGTGTGAATATTGATTCTTGATTTTTGATATTGTCAATTAAGTGACTATAGCAAGTGAATACAGGTACAGTATATTACCATAAAATTTTTTATAAATTTGAAAAACTAATTTCACTTGAGTGATATACTTTACTTACGATTGGATTTGGATAATAATTGGAAAATGTGAAAGTGATACATTTTAATAAAATACTTGTTATTTTTATACAGTACCTTAGACAGTAGGTACTCTGATACCAGCACTCTCTGCAGCAATCTGGTCTATATCATTTAATTGTGTGCACCAATTCCTTCACTATATATATATATATATATATATATATATATATATATATATATATATATATATATATATACACAGTACATTCTGAGTGCTGTCTCTGCCTTATCGTTCGTCTGGATGGTAACGTATATATATATATATATATATATATATATATATATATATATATATCTTCATATTGTACATATATTTTTTTCATCTGTGAACAAAGATTAGATATTAATATATTTTGTTGTTTAGGTATATAGATTTAGAGAGTGCAATATAATAGTTTGACTGTATTTCTTATAGTTTGTCCTCTTGTTTGATTTATTCTTATTAATTATTTTATTAATACTTACAAACAAAATACTACAGTTTGCTCCTTGTAAAATGGCCCAAGCGCTAAAGATCTTTAATCTTTTCATATACGATAAACAGCAGCTTGTTTCATTTGGGCAAAATAAAATGAAAGCATAATTACTAACTCTTGCTTATTACAAGTTCACTCGTCCAAATAATATATATATATATATATTTTTTTTTTAAATCCAACTGGTGGAGCTATTAAATAAAGCTACGATCCATGAACCTAAGAAGTAATCTGTGTAATCTTCCTCACCCAGCTCTAAAGGTGTTTACATCAGATGAACTATACTGTATACAGTACATGGCAGTGCTCAGTCTCTCCTACCTGTTGAGGGTGCTGGGTCGGTGCAGGCTTGGCGTGGATATGCAGATAGAATAAGTATAGGCGCCAGGAACTTTAATAGTACAAAAGGACCTTTATTCACATTCTTTGATAAAGCTCTCCAAAAGACATACTACAGGCATACCCCGCATTAACGTACGCAATGGGACCGGAGCATGTATGTAAAGCGAAAATGTACTTAAAGTGAAGCACTCCCCTTTTCCCACTTATCGATGCATGTACTGTACTGCAATCGTTATATACGTGCATAACTGATGTAAATAATGCATTTGTAACAGGCTCTATAGTCTCCCCGCTTGTGCGCAGCTTCGGTACAGGTAGGGATTGCTGTTCAGGACGTGATGACAGGCGCATGCGTGAGCTGCTGTTTGCCTATTGGGCAACATGTACTTACTCGCGAGTGTATTTAAAGTGAGTGTAATTAAAGCGGGGTATGCCTGTATACTTTAGACACTAACTGGTGGCAAATCAGAAAGTTACTCTGTGCTTCCTCCCCTAGTAGCTCTCGCTCTTACGGTGGGGAGGTACTTATGCTTGCTTACCTTAGTATTGATTTGATTAGCAATCTCCTGCATAGCATCCATAAGGCCGCGGCCCCGCTAGTGCTGACCGCGCTCATGCTTGAGAGCGGTGACATCACCAACTCTCTAAGCATGTCCTGTCTATTTTGCAAGCGCGGACGGGGGGCGTTGCGGGCAAGTTAAGCGCGCTTAAAGGTCATTTTTTTTTGTTTACTCAAGCGCCAAGCTTGGGTGAGCGTGTGTGCACCGCGTGAGCAGGGACTTCCTCTTATAGACATATGTAAGTAAAAGCGGCAAGCACCGCACGCTCAGCATACTCAGCGCCAGCGGGGATGCAGCCTAATGCCCCATCTAAAGTGGCCACTGCTGGGAATACACTATACTCTCTCTGTGATCAGTATCCCCTTACTGTGTACTGCATACTCGTCTATGGGTACTGGATCAGGATTTTGCTAAGGACCTTCCGGTGGAGCCGTTCTGATGGTGTTCTGGAGCTACTACTCGGATAACTCTTCTTAAGCATATGCTTCTTCCTTCCCCAGCATCAGAACAATCATTACCCATTACTACAGGCGCTAACTAAATTTGGGCATGTTCCTTAACTGAAAATGATAAACAGGGAAACAACACTTTTAATATACTTATCTATACACTTTAACATGTTTACAGGACTCACAATGAGTCCCTCTGCCAGAACTCTGAGGAACCTGCTTCTAGAACATCGGATGGAGTTATACTATTCTATCTACTTATGGTGACATCACTGGTCACATGACATATGTGGGAAAGTCAATCCCTTCTGCAAAGTCATCCTACAGCACATAATGGAAGGAAAAGATAACTTAAGTGAGCCTATGCGGTTAACCCATTAAGGCCGTTAACTCCTTAGAGATTTGGAACTCCCCAGAGAGGGGTTACATTTACTAAAGTCTTCCAGCGGAAAAACCAGTGCAAAAGATTTGCATTCATTAATTAATTAATTTATAACAACATTTATATAGTGCTTTTATCGAGGGTGCTGTATATTAATTAGTTAGTAAAACAAAGGTGTAGTTAAATATATATTAGATTATAGAGTAATTGTTAAGATTAGGTAAGGGTGGGAACATTATGGTCAGACTATGGGTTAGCTGTATTGAGAGCTTGCTTGGTTGGTGGGCAGGGGTTGGGGTCATGTCTCTGGATTTAGGCTTGTTGCTGGCATGGTGATGAATCTGGCAGTGGGGACAGTAAAGGCAATTGAATCAGTGAGGTGTGTGACTTTGGAGAGACTTTAGGAAGGGGTGAGGGTAGGGGAGATCATGGGCATTGTGGAGGTTGGGGTGAGGGAGGGAATGGGATAGGCGGTTAATAGGGGATCATGGAATGGGATGGAGAAGATATGAGTTTTGAGTTGGCTTCTGAAGCTCGTTAGGGAGGGGGCAGATATGGATGTGGTATCTGAGCTTGCTCCAGTGGAGGGGAGCAAGTAAGGCAAATGATCAGAATCGAGAAGAAGCACATAAGGCTTGGGGGTGGGGGGGTAGTTAGGATTGCGGCAATCAGGGAGTGAAGAGGATGGGAAAGGGTGTAGCAAGAGAAGAGTGCTGAAAGCTAAGGGGGCAAGACCATGGAGAGATTTATAGACCATTGTGAGGAATTTGAAGAGAGAATGTTGTTGGATGGGTAACCAGTGGAGTTAGGAGTGGGGTGGCGTGTGCAGAGATGGGGAGATTGAGAAGACTATGAGCTGCAGCGTTTTAGGTTTGTTGGAGGGGTATGGAGGAGTAGAGCGGGAGACTAAGGACAAGGGAGTTACAGTAGTCGAGATGGGTAAAGATGAGGGCATGGATGAGAATTTTGCCCGAGGAGAGAGAAATGAGCGGACACATTTTTCTTATGTTGTATAGGTGGTAGTGACAGGTAGTACTGGTAAAGATGATGTGTTGGGTGAAGAGGTGGGAAGGTTCAAAGGTGACTCCAAGGTTGTGAGCACAAGGGGAGTGGGAGATGGGGACGGGGGAAAGGAGATGTTAAGGGGAAAGGAGATGTTAGGAATTGGGGAGGAGGAAAGTGAGGAGGAAGCAGGAAAGTAAAGGACTACAGTCTTACCTGGGTTAATTTGTAGGAAGTGGGTGGACACCCAGGTGAAAATGGCAGCAAGGCAGGCAGAGATAGAGGTGGAAAGTTCAGATGAGAATAGTGGGGAGAAATAGATTTGGATGTTGTCTGCAAAAAAATGGATGTTGAATCCATGGGAAGAGATTAGGTCAAAGAGGGTGCAGTGTGAGGGAAAAAAAGGAGAGGACCAAGGACGGAGCCTTGGGGTATTCCCACTTGGAGGCTGGTGAGCGGAGAGCATGAATTGTTGAAGGTGACAGAGTTGGAGTGGTGGGAGACATAGGATAAGAGCCATGAGAGGGCGGTGTCAGTGATGCCAAGGTTGGTGAGGTTGGAGATGAGAGTAAGGTGATCAACAGTGTCAAAGGCTGAAGAGCTGTCGAGGAGGATGGGGATGGAGGAAAGTTTGGAGCGGCGAGCTTGGGAGAGAAAGTTGTGGATGGTGAAGAGGGCAGATTCAGTAGAGTCTGAGGGACAGAAGCCAAACAGGACAATGGGAAGGAGGGAATTGTATTGTATTGTATGTCTTTATTTATATAGCGCCATTAATGTACATAGCGCTTCACAGTAGTAATACATGTGGTAATCAAATAAATAACAGATAATATAAATAACAGATCATGGGATTAAGTGCTTTAGACATAAAAGTAACATTAAGGAAGAGTAGTCCCTGCCCCGAGGAGCTTACAGTCTAATTGGTAGATAGGGAGAACGTACAGAGACAGTAGGAGGGAGTTCTGGTAAGTGCGTCTGCAGGGGGCCAAGCTTTATGTATCATGTGTTCAGAATATCCACAGTGCTATTTATATGCTTCTTTGAGCAAGTGTGTCTTAAGGTGGGCCTTAAAGGTGGATAGAGAGGGTGGTAGTCGGGTACTGAGGGGAAGGGCATTCCAGAGGTGTGGGGCAGTCAGTGAAAAAGGTTTAAGGCGAGAGAGGGCTTTAGATACAAAAGGGGTAGAAAGAAGACATCCTTGAGAAGAACGCAAGAGTCTGGATGTGCATAACGAGAAATTAGGGCTGAGATGTAAGATGGGACAGAAGAGTGTAAAGCTTTAAAAGTGAGGAGAAGAATGGAGTGTGAGATGCGGGATTTGATCGGAAGCCAGGAGAGGGATTTCATGAGGGGAGATGCTGAGACAGATCTAGGAAAGAGTAGCGTGACTCTGGCAGCAGCGTTTAGGATAGATTGTAGGGGAGACAGGTGAGAGGCAGGAAGGCCGGAAAGCAGGAGGTTACAGTAATCACGACGGGAGAGAATGAGGGCCTGAGTCAGAGATTTAGCAGTCGAGCAACAGAGGAAAGGGCGTATCTTTGTTATATTGCGGAGGAAAAAGCGATAGGTTTTAGAAATGTTTTGAATGTGAGAGGCGAATGCGAGAGAGGAGTCGAGTGTGACCCCTAGGCAGCGTGCTTGGGCTACTGGGTGAATGATTGTACAGTAGTTCCAACAGTAATGTGGAAGGAGGTAGTAGGGCCAGGTTTGGGAGGAAGTATAAGGAGCTCTGTTTTAGACATCTTGAGTTTAAGGCGGCGGAGGGCCATCCAGGATGATATAGCAGAGAGACATTCAGAAACTTTTGTTTGTACAGCAGGTGTAAGGTCGGGTGTTGAAAAGTATATTTGTGTGTCGTCAGTATAGAGGTGATAATTAAACCCAAAAGATGTTATTAGGTCACTTAGAGAGAGTATGTACAGAGAAAAGAGAAGAGGTCCCAGGACAGAGCCCTGGGGTACCCCCACAGAGAGATCAATAGAGGAGGAGGTGTTAGCAGAAGAGACACTGAAAGTACGATGGGAGAGGTAGGATGAGATCCAGGATAGAGCTTTGTTCCGAATACTAAGAGTATAGAGAATGTGAAGGAGAAGAGGGTGGTCCACGGTGTCAAATGCTGCAGAGAGGTCGAGTAATATGAACAGAGTGTAATGACCTCTGTCTTTGGCAGCATGGAGGTCGTCAGTTATTTTAGTGAGGGCTGTTTCGGTGGAGTGAGCAGTGCGGAAGCCAGATTGTAGAGGGTCTAGGAGAGAATAGGTGATGAGAAAATGGAGCAAGCGAGAGAATACAAGATGTTCAAGGAGTTTAGAGGCAAAAGGCAGGAGGGAGACAGGTCGATAGTTAGAAAGACAGGTAGGGTCAAGCTTGCTGTTTTTGAGTAATGGTATGACTGTTGCATGTTTGAAGGAGGATGGAAAGGTTCCAGAGCAGAGGGAGGAGTTAAAAATGTGTGTGAGTGTAGGGATTATAGAAGGAGCAAGAGGTTTTAGGAGATGGGAGGGAATGGGTCAAGAGGGCAAGTGGTAGAGGGAGAAGAGGCGATCAACAGTGACACATCCTCCACTGAGACAGTGGAAAAAGAGTCAAGGAAGGCAGGAGGAGAGTTAGGAAGAGGTGTAGGATGGGAGGAAGAAACAGAGGGGATGCTCTGACGTATGGATTCCACCTTTTCCTTAAAATAGTCAGGAAAGTCCTGAGCGGAGAGGGAGGAAGGAGAGGCAGCTGAGGGTGGTTTGAGTAGAGTATCAAAGACAGAGAACAGTCGGTGTGGGTTAGACTTGTGCATGTTGATTAGTGAAGAAAAGTAGGCTTGTTTAGCATGCGAGAGGGCAGAGTTGAAACAGGATAGCATAAATTTGTAGTGAAGGAATGGGTGTGGATGAAGGTAGGGAGTTTGTTGTGAACAATGCGCTCGAGGAGTTTGGAGAAGTATGGAAGGAGTAAAATAGGGCAAAAGTTGGAGGAGTGGCCAGGGTCAAAAGATGTTTTTTTGAAGGCAGGGGTGATGACCGCAGTTTTGAAGCAGTCTGGATATTGTCTGCTGAATAGGGAGAGGTTGAAGGAGGAGCGATAGGGGAGGAGGAGTGGGAGGAATGGAGGGAGGAGGGAGTGTGGAATGGGGTCAAAAGGGGATGTGGTTGGATCAGAGCGTTTGATGATTTGATCATCGTCAGAGGTTGGGCAGAAGGAGTGGGTAGGGATCTTGGATTAATTGGGATGGGGCAGCAGTGGGGAAGGAAGCACGGATGTTGTTAATTTTTTGTGAGAAGGAGGCAAGGTCCGTGGCTGAGAGGGGGAGGGTGGCTTAAGCGAGAGAGATGGGGAGGGTCGCAGCACATTGTTTAGTGTGGAAAACAGTTGGCGTGGATGAGGTGATAGTGCGGTGATGACGGTGTTATAGTATATTTGTTATTACCATTTGCAAGTTGAGGTATTTTGGTGGAGGAGAAATTGAAAGATGGCAAGTGAGGATGGGGAACAGAAAGATTTATATGATCTCTCAGCTGTACCAAGGGAGAGACGGAGTGTTTTGAGTTGGCAGGTGATCCAGGGTTGAGGTGGCTTTGTGGTGGGACACACAGGGTGGAGTGGTGCAATTGAATCAAGGGTGGAGGATAATGGAGCGTTGAGGGTGGATAGGGCAGAGTTTAGTGGGAGAGAGAAAATTATTGGGTAGAGGAGATAAGGGAGGATGGATCACTAGATTTGACGTTTCAGCAAAAGATGGGATCGGGTGGGGGTGAGGAGGGAGGCTCATAAGGGAGGGTGATGCAAAGAATGGTGGAGAGGAGGAGGTGATTGGCAGGTGGGACAGGAGTGTGGAAGGGGACTCGGCATAGCATCTTGCTGTGAGCATGTCGATGGTGCCTCCATGTACATGGGTGGGGGAGATTCAGTGAGAGAGGAACCAAAGGAGCATATAAGGGGAGATGAAGACCGAGGCAGCGGTGGGGTTGTCGAGGTGAAGGTTAAAGTCACAAAGACGACAAGGGGGTTGGAAGAGGGGGAGAGTGTGCATCACACAAGAGAATCCCTGTTTCTTGTCGACATTTATTTAGCTGAGAGTGAAGACAGGAAGCAGTCGAACTAATTGCGCTATATATTTCCACTGTATTGGTGGGTGAAGTGAGTGATAATGTAATACAGGTCACATAGTCCTCTTGATGGATGTAGATTTGACAAACCTCACGTTAGTCCACCTCCTAGGTGCATGAAGTGCACATTCCGGGGTATGAATAAACGTCTAGATATAATTATTTACATAACATAAGGTGCCTAGCTAACTTCCTCATCTCCGCTGAATCCTGCTCTTGAACTGCTCGCCGGTCCACACACTCTGCACAATTCCGGTGGTCACTCCAACAAAAACTACAAACTGTCATACACCTGATGTAATACAGGAGGGATAGCCTTTCTGGGTGGTCCTAAATCTCAGTAAAACTCACGTTAGGTCAGCAGTTAGTACTCAAATGTAAATTTAAGATAGACCACAGGTTGATAAAATGTTAGCAGAATATTATTATTAAATTGTTTCTGATGATCCACTCAATGATTCTGCTGTTTTTATAGCAGTTTGTGATCATATCTGGTGGATGGTGATGTGATTTAGCACTTGGGTTGTGGAGCCTCGCCTTAGTGCAGCTATTCGGTTAAACAGCCATATTAAAAAGGATAAACTCCAAGAGATCTACAGAATGTATCAAAGCACAATTGAAACAATTCATGGGAAATTACGTTGCTGCTGATTTAACAAAGAAAAAATCACAATTTATTTATTTTGTAAATATGGTCGTTTTTGCACATATTGTGCTCCAGTTTTGAAGCCAATTGCCACTATACAGTACTGTTTAGTAGTTCCACTACATTTCTAAAGAATACTTTTTTATATCACCTCCGCTTATCTTTTACTTACCCTACTTGTTTATGCTGCATTAACGCATTGTTTTTATTTGCGCTGCCACAAAGAGAAACAAGTCTAACCCCTTCATTGCATGTCCTTTATCACTAAAGGGGTTCATCTATAAAATGTCGGTATCCTCCAAGCCTTTTGTCGGTGGCTGAGACTGTCTGGCCAACCAGTTGATTATACGGCGTAGATCAGGGGTCTCCATCACATCGATCGTGAGCTACCGGTAGCTCGCTGGCTGCTAGTGAGAAGCTTGCTGCAGTACCACTGACAGCTGCTGTGTGCCTCTCTCTTGTGCCAGAAGTCGGGCCCAACTTCTGCTTCCACCAACCAAGGGGCGGTGGTGCTCATGTGAACGCTGCTGAAGCAATCACGACCACAGAGGCTGGAGGTTTGGTGCCACTTGACTGTAAAGGATAAAGCAGCAATCCCAGAAAGACATAAATCTTTTTTACACAGTTGTAACCTGAAACGGGTCCCCGGTGCTGAAAATAGCCCATTTTAGGACTAGTAGAAGGCATGGAATTCAAAGGAGGAAAAAGGGAGGGAGGGGAAGGGTGGTTGGAGAAGGGGGTGAAGACTACCTGATTTACATACTTTAAAACATCAATAACAAAAATCCCAGGTGAGATTGCTGCTTTAGCCCAATGGCAATGTTTGTTTTTGTTGCCGCTTACAGTACACTACAGTCTTGTCCTCTGTTCCCATGGAGGTCAGGTCACAATCTGACCAGTGAAGAAACAGAAGAGGAGGAGGATTCCTCCTTTTCTGTTTCCCTGCAAAATGGCCATCGCGGTCACTTGACCTCTATTGAAAGTTGTCACGTGACTGCACTTTGCTAGAGGGCCCATCTGCAACCAGTCTGGCATTCTAAGGGCTAAATAAATTATTCTTTTATTTATTTATTTTTAATGATTTTTATATGTACAAAAATTATTGCAGAAACATTGATCATCTTAATTTTAGCTATCAATAAATACTATTGGGTAGTTGCTTGTTCCCACATTTGCCAACAAATTCACTCCTGCTTGTTCCGAACAGAGGTTTTTCCTCAAATGAAAGGGGTCTATAACGTGCTATGCATTATCAAGTGTGACAACTTTGAAAGCATCAGTACAGGTAGTCCTCGTTATCCAACATTTCACTTTACAACAAATGGCATATCCAACGCTTTACAATGCAAACCTATGGGCCGTTTTTCGATGCCGAAATGCGTTATCCAATGGTCACCGCCACTGATTAACATGGGACTCACTTTACAATAGTTTCACTATCCAACGGTACTTCCAGAACGGATTCCCTTGGATAACCGAGGACTGCCTGTACTGTGTGTGACCAGCAGGAGGAACACTCTTTATCATATTGCTGTTGGCTGCCACTACTGTTGGGCGAAAGAGAGAGACTTTCAAATTTAGTTGTATCTCCAGTATATATATCCCTTTAAACAAATTAGGGAGACATTCTTATGCTGAAAAAGTAGCACTACTGAAGTAACTGGCTTGGAGATATGCAAAGTATATTAAATTAGTCCCACCCAAAATTTGATAAGTGTAAAGCAACAACTTAATGATTGGAATGGTGTATGACCCAACAGGGATAGAACCCACCACCACTGCTATTCTAGATTGCAGCCCTAGCAGTGTGAGCTAAACCAGCTGACGGCTAGCAGTGCCACACTGTCTACTAACAGCATACCTCCAAGGGATATCTATTTTGTTGATTGTAACCTTGAAAGCACTTTCAACACAAAGTAATAATATGTACTGAGGGCTATGAGTTACTGAGGACAGGTGAGATTAAATAAAACACATTTTCTGACACACACAAGTAAAACAAGGTGAAGCGCAGCAAATAAAGAAGATGCAGAGAAAGTAAAATAACAAAGTGAACTGGTGACTTGAGTTAGTACTTCTAATCTACTAAAGGATAAAGACAATGGGCCATATTTACTAAGCAGTGTTCTGACATACATTAAAACACCTTCAGTGCTGGAATACATTACAACTTGTTCAAATAAATGGACTGTAAGGTGTCTTCCCGCACCAGAAGGTGTCTCATGGCAGAAGATATGCATCTCTATCCCTGAAGAGGGTAAAGTGCTTTGTGTAGGTAAGAGCACTCAAAGAGAAGTAGAGCTCAAACCTAAGTATACAGGTGGTCCTCGCTAACTGGCGGTCTGTTAGCCATCGAACGGATTATCCGACGCCAGATGATGCATTCCACTGAACGCATTATCCGACGTTGGAACGGATTATCTGACACTCACCACTGCGGAGTAACATTGGATCCGCGATCTGGCGTTCCGCTATCCGACGGCGGTTTGCGGGATGGATTACGGCGAATAACTGACAACTTCCTGTACTGTGACAGTGGTGCTAGTCATCAGCTGCTTTAACTAACACTGCTAGAGCTGTTGTCCTAAATAACAGAGGTTGTATGGGTTCAATTTCTGATCCTGTTGGGTCTGACACCATACCCCATTTCTAAGGTGCTTTAGACTTGTCTACCCAATAACACTTTGTGTGTGTGATGTGGAAAGCAAGTGGAATCACTTCCTGCTGTTTGTAGAATTTTATTTATTTTGAAATAAATTATTTCAATTCGGTATGTGTCTGGTACTCTGGCAGATGGCACAGTGAATATGTTTGTCCATGTTCTGTAAGGCCTCGGATGTAATGGGATGGAGCGGATGGCGTTGTGCGCCTGAGCGATCTGTGGACTCAGATTGCTCGCGATGGGAGGCAGCTCAAAAGTAGGATGTGAGAAGTGATGCTACCCATCAGCTGGTTTAGTTCACACTGTTAGAGCAACGGTCTAGAAAAGTAGTGCTTGTGGGTTCTACTCCTGTTGGCTCTGACACCATTCCAGTTATTAGGCAGAAGCCATAGGCTTACTGACTCTATATAGTTGGTATGGAAATAATTTTAGGAAGTGAGGGACGGGACTCATTTAAATATACTTTGCATAGGCATTAGCATATCCCCCATTCAGGTACCTCAGGTGTGCTTCTTTTTCAGCTCAGGCATGACTCCCTAATTTATTTGGAGGGATATACTGTATATATCTCGATATTTCTGAAGACAATACTACATTTGAACCGCTCCCGATCCCTCAACGTATTTTGGATTCTTAGAAATCCGTCCGGATTGTATTAATTGACAGATTTGAATGAATCTCGCTTCGCTCTTTTAGTACCCAATCCGAAGACGGATTTTAGGGGGAGGGGGTGGATTTAGTAAAAGAAAATCTGCAGAGTTCCGTGGAATGGATTTGGACTGTTCTGCCCATCACTAGCTGCCACTCAATGCTTTTTCATAAAGTAACAAGAAAGAGTGACCTATACTACTCCAGGGACCAGATGCAGCCCACAGACGATCCCCGGCGTCTGAAGGAGAAGCCAATGTGTTATATATCAATTTGAAACAGGCATAAATTAAATCATTTAATACATAGTATTCTATACATCTAAACAGATTTCAGTCATATTATACAATATTACACAGACGAAAGGTGCCGCAGGTCCCGTAGGAGATACTGAATATGCAAACCTTAGGCTATAATGTGCAATTACCTCTGTATGAATGGATTTTTCACTGGGATCTTTCCTGAAGGTAATTTCAAATTGATATTGACTTAAATGGGGAATTATCTGCTGAAAACGGTCTGATCAGCGCTTCGACTGATATAGAATAAACCCCTAAGTGGCTTATTTACTATAGTCTCCTGGGTGCAAACTGGGGCAAAATCAATGCAAATAACAGCACCATAATTGTCAATTTAAAGGAATTCGAGTTTGATTTAGAGCTGGCTATCGACAGTTGAGTTGTAGGGCTTATTTATTACACAGGTGCAACTGAGAGATGGGAGATTCATGACTTGGAAAAATAACAAGTTAACTCAAATGGCATTTTACATGTGGGTGAGAAAAAACAGGTAGTGTGTAGGCGTGTCTATTTGCAATTTATTTAAATGATTTCTACATGTGCGTACCCCTTTTAAATAGAGCCTGTCCTGCATTTATGTCCATTTAGCGCCATTTTAATCGCTGTTCTTTTGGATGGGTTCTGCAGCCTGGACACATTGGTGAATAGCCCCAAACTGTCTACTTCAAGAGAACTCAACGTAGTGGCATTTACTGTATGTCTGTGTAACCCCTCCATGCCCGGCCCAAAGGAGTGTTACGTCAGGGAAGTGTGATTTAGCCATAAGTGCTAAGAGTGGTTGAGTTACCTTTCTCAGGATAATGGCATCAATGCAGGCTAGTGTTATAAGCATTGGTTGGAATAAAGGGCATGAGGAACTCACTGCTATTTATCTATCTATCTATCTATCTATCTATCTATCTATCTATCTATCTATCTATCTATCTATCTATCTATCTATCTTTGGGTGCATATGTGTGTGTGTGTGTGTGTATGTATAGATATATAAATATTATTCAGTGTCTTGTTTTATTTATGAAACTGGAAAAGGTTTTTTTGACCTTTAAAAATTACCATTATAGGAATAAAAAAAAAGAACTATATGACTATAGTCAAAGTATTGAATGGCTTTCACTTCATTGCATTGCCCAAAAAGGCAGGGAGAGGGGTGTTATTCTCCCAGGACTCCAGGAAGTTACATTCCAATAAGAATTGTATTAAATAACATAGTGAATGACTATGAGTAAACCTTTCACTTCATTGCAATGTTATGTGTTGCCAGCTGGGAGATATCCTAAAGTGGGGGTGGTTTTGACAGACGCCTTGGTAACAGTAAATGTAAAAAAAAAAAAAAAACCAACATGATCGGCCATTGGAAATTGCTGTCCTAATTACTGCTAAATATTACATTTACAGTTGCATTCAGAATGACTTTTGTTTCTATATTGTATTCATTTTTGCAATCGTAAAAATGTCTATATTTCTCATCATAATGATTAAAGGCCGCACATTATAATTAATAACACCCTACAGTCACATCAAGATTTATTGTCCTGTGTTGAGCCCGTCTGGTGAAAGGAAGTCGCACAAAACCCTTGTCTTTAGCTGAATTCAAAAAGGAGCAGACAGATGCCCCTTCCATCTTCACCTATAGTCACATGATGAAATCATGCCATGCTGCGGGTCTTCTGTAGCAACTCCATTGCTTATAGTGTGAGACAGAATGCATTGATTGAGGTCCTGCCTAATGAAATCTAAAATGGAATGAGAAAGAGTTGGGCAACCTCTCCTAGGAGGATTTATTTCCCCCCCCCCCCCTTAATTCCTAAGGACTCAGGAGAAGGTCTGGCGGATATTTTGTACCTGACTTGCACTTAATGTCTGACTGTCAACTTGGCAGAGGTACAAAAACACAGCTGAAGGAAGAAAAAAAAATCAATGTCCCTCTACCAGAATCGTGAGTCCCTGGCAGATCTCAGCTTGCACTCCTCTCTGAGTACTGCAAAGGGACGCGTATCATTTAATACAATGTGCATGGCAGCCGCCGCCGCCGCAGGAGAGAGCAAAGATTCCATGCTCATGTTCCAGGCGTAATTAGCACTGCGAGGTTCAGCAACACGCGTTCTACACACAACAGATTTTATACAAAATACTGTTCTGTTTGCAATTTTTGGAGCCGCGACTAAATGAATGCTAAGAAATATACTGGAATTGAGCAATATTGTCTGTGATATATCATTTCAGGCACATTAAATTAACCTTTACTCTGCCAGAGGGGAATGCGATGCATTGCAGCGCCTCTGACATTGAAGGGTTTAAAGAACCAACGTAGGCCCTGTACTGTTGTTGACTGGTATTTAGATGTAGTCATTGTGTATAACACACATGTGGTGTGATTTTGCTGAGAAGGTTGCTGTCATGTAAAGGAATAAAGGTTAAATGGCAAATGGGGATCTGAAAGAAATAGGGCTGTCAATGCAACCCTGCGGTTTCTTAGAGGGTAGTTCAATATACTCAGAAGCGGCCGATCGCAGCGTGATTGGACGACCCCCCCCCCCCCCCTTCAAGTCAATAGGTGTTTTTGGCCTTTAATGGTGTGCGTGCTGCCACTTCGGTACATAGTTCATTACCCCCTCAAAGCTTTATCACATCGAGCCATCACTGGCTCTAAAATACTACTGGCTCTAAAACTCACCATGCTGCAATTTAAACATAGGCTGAACTATATACAACAGGGAGGGCCAACTCCAGTCATCAAGGGCCACCAACAGGCCAGGTTTCCAGGATATCCCTGCTTCAGCACAGGTGGCTCAATCAGTGGCCGAGCCACTGATTGAGCCAACCTGTGCTGAAGTAGGGTTATTCAGAAAACCTGACCTGTGGGTGGTCCTGGAGGAATGGAGTTGGACACCCATGGCATCCAAGAATAAAACCGGAGAAAAACAATCCCCATTTAATATAATCTTTGAGGACACCATACAGGTACATTCTATTCCTCTGGGTTATTTACATAATATTGTAGTGATTCATTTTATTTGCTCAAGTTTTTCAGCGTATTCCTGGACGATACGGGAGAATAATACTAGAACTTGTAGAAATGTAAGAATACCTTATGGAAGTACAATCATTTAGCACACGTCAAAGCAAGTCTTTGTGTACGATATAGTATTTATCATGCAACATTTCGTGTTTAGCCCCGTTGTCTTGCTTGAGAAAGAAAGTTTATTTGTAATGAAGAGTTTTCAGGAAAGACTAAATGACCTCAAAAATGACAACTTAGAGCAGGGGTGCGCAAACTGGGGGGCGGTGCGAGATTTTCCCGGGGTGTGCGCGGCGGTTGCAGAGGCCCCGCGCTCTTCCCCAAGGCATTTCATTTAAATACCGGGGTATCACCTGAGGCCTCTGCAACTTCCCTTACCTCGTCTGCGGCGACTACGCTGCCATAACAATGTTACCCCACAGCGTCTTTTGACCTCTAAGACAAAGTAAGGAGGGGGGCGCGAGCAGAGGGGGAGATTAGGCAAGGGAACGCAGCGGGGAAGAGTTTGCGCACCTCTGACTTAGAGGATAGAAGGGAGAGGGGGGATATGATTGAACCATTCAAATAAATAAAGGGTTTCAACTAAGTACAGGAGGGAAGCATATTTCAGAGAAGAAGAGGTCATGGACTGAAGCTTAAGGGGGGCAGGCTCAGTAGAAATGTGAGGAAGTTCTTACTGAAAGGGTGGTGGATACATGGAATAACTTCCAAACAGATGTGGTAGGGGCTAACGCAATAATTGAATACAAAAATGCTTGGGATGGACATACGGTGATCCTGAACACAACATAAAGCCAAGGATCAAATAGCGGGTAACGTTTTACAGCATATAGGAAATGGGCAGACTAGGTGGGCCAAGTGGTTCTGATCTGCCGTCAAATTCTAGGTCTCAATGTTCATTAATCTCCTTGTTACTTTT
Organism: Ascaphus truei; assembly: GCF_040206685.1. NCBI lineage: Eukaryota > Metazoa > Chordata > Amphibia > Anura > Ascaphidae > Ascaphus > Ascaphus truei. Next base: position 111,408,118 of record NC_134488.1, on the reverse strand, counting down.
GCATTATTGAATACACTTTTTCTACCATAAAACACATATGAGCTATCCTCACAAAGTGACATGACACTGCGCGGCCCCGGTGCTGCACGCGGCGGCGGGTGCGGCTTTGTTCCTTGGTCTGTGCAGAGGGGGGAGGGGGCGAGGCGGCCATGACGTTATCCGGCAGGTTCGTCCTCATTGGCTGAAACGCCGGGGGGGGCGTGGCCACCGCACTCGTCGCACAGTACTGAAGACAATTTGACTGTCTTCAGGAAAAACTGGTCGTGCAACGCGGCGGCCAAGAGAGCTAGCGGGCTCAGCTCCATTGAGAGGCGGTTCTTGTCCCTGCCACGCTGCAGCAGGCACCGGGGATCTAAAACAGGGGTGTGCAATGTTTTGATCTTGCACTCCCCTGCCTGCTCATCTCCCGGCTCGCGTGCCCACCCCCCCCCCCCCGCTTGGATCCAGCGCCAAAAGATATTGCTGGGTCATGGGACGTCACGTGACCCAGCGGCATCATTTGACGCCGGATTACCATGCGACGCGTCGCAGAAAACCAGAGGCCCCCCGGCATTTAATTTAAATGCCTTGGGGGAGAACGCAGGACCTCTGTAGCACCACCCCCCCATGAAAATCTCCCGCACCCCTTGGGGGACGCGCCCCCCACTTTGCGCACCCCTGCACTAAAATATAAGTCTTGACATTGAAGGCCACATTTACTAAGTGCGCTAAGCCATAACACTATGGGCCATTCACTTGATTGGGCTGTACGGTGTTTAACGGCACAGGGAGATATCTTGCATGTGACTTTACATCACTTAGTAAATATGGCCCTGAATGCTCTCAGAAAACTACCATATGAGCTGTAACTTCTGATTCTCGTAGACCCAAAGCAGTTGCAACTCCTGGTGCTGAGAGTCAAAATGCCCAAGTAAAAGAGACAGACCCAGACAGATGGAACTCCAGTGCTTGCTGGGGGTGGAGATGAATATGTTTTGCACATGCTGCAGTGGCCCACTATGTCTGAGAAAGAATTACGGTTCTCTCCACTTTGTTACACCATGAGTTATAGATAATCTGAAGCTACATTATTTGCGTATTTAGAGTTCTTTTAATGGCGGTTCTTAGAAGCTGAAGAATGTTCGTGGATTGGGAATTCGAAGAAAAAGCTTCCCATAAAAGCATTTCTATGAAATGACTATGTACTGTATGCACCAATTGGTTATTCAGTAAATAAATTAATTCACTGTGCCCAGCTCTTATCCTCTGATGCACGGACATTAACCCTTTCATCAGTGGAGGAGCTAGTATATTTACCTATTCCATCTATTTTATTCTAAAAAAAACGTTACCTGTACATATATTTTCTTCACTGATCCACAGTTTGTGAGTGGTCTATAACAGGATGAATTATTTAAGTAATTGGTCCGTAAGGTGTCTTTTGGCGGCTTTTGAAATAGCAGCGCTTAGTAAATATGGTCCAAAATACTTTGTACATCAAGGACTATTCACAATCAAATGAAAACGTACAGTTGTTCTTTCCCTGTTGATTTTTAATAACCCCTTGTTCTGGTAGCAGAAATGTTACGCCTCGGAAACTAGTGGGAAAGGCAGATCAGCTTCCAGCTTTCTGATGCTTTCCGACATCTTGGACTCTTATAAAACAAAAAAGCAGCTGTGGGACTGCAAGCAAGTACATTCTGCGAGGCATCGGGAACCCTAGGCTGATATCTACCCACTGACATCCCCCAGCTGTAGCCAGGCGGGGGCGAAGTGGGGAGCATGTGATGGCCACAGATTACACGAAAGAACACAAAGCACGGGAAAAACATAGCTGTGTGTCTGCGGGGAAGGGTATTTGCTTGAGTGAGTGGGTTGAGGGTCCTGACCCCCCAAACTGATCTTCTCACATTCTGTCCACCCTAGACTTAGAACTGGGTCTGCATGGCCACCACACAACATTCACATTAATTATACATCTGAGTTATACAGTATATACAGGATTTAAAGCGAACATAATCATTAGACTTTTTGCCCTACACTTTAAAAATATACATGTTGCCCTGTGTAATGATGCTATAGGGTGACGTATTCTGTAAGATGTGGTGATATCGTACGGAAAGCCCGCCCCATTGATTTCAATAGGGCTTTCCGTACGACAGTGCCGGAATGACGCTACTGCAGCTTACAGAATAAGTCTTCTATGTGTATTTATACGTTTTCAAGGGGGGAAAAACACTTTGTCTTAACCCCTTCAATGCCAGAGGAGCCAGAAACGCAAAGCAAAGTTATGCGTTGCTGGCCCACGGGCAGAAAAGGTATTAGAGTAGAAAAAAAACTCCACGCCTTTGCAATGACTCTTAGACCCGTAATATAGTGGATGCGTGCGCTCCGCCGTGCGTGCGCGACCTCCGCCGTGCGTGCGCGTGGCACTTATAATTGGCTGTGGTTTATCAGCCTTTCTATATTAGGGCCGTGCGCGCGCACGGCAGTGAGCGTGGAGCCGGGTGATCGGGGAGAAGACAGGGAAAAGTGTTTTTGCACTGCTACCGTCGCTGTAATGTATGTATGTATGCATGTGTGTGTGCATGTATGTATGTATATTTATGCGTATATGTATGTGTATATATTTATCAACATTGCACAATAAAAATAATTTTTATTCATACATTTTTTAAATATTATTTAATAAATTATTAACACACAATCTATACACATATAGATACACACACACACACAAACACACACACACACACACACACACACATATACACACACACACACAGTTACCCAGTGACACACACACACAGTACCTTCCCAGCCTGTTGCTCCCGGCAGCACGGACCGTACACACAAAAAGTGTGTGTCACGTGCACGCGCGTTCGCAGATGCACGCGGACATGCGCCCGCACCTACTATAGAACAAGCCTAACTTTGTGTGATCCCTGTCTTCTCTGCTATATTAATTAGCAGGAAGGTCCTTCTCCACTCTATTTTCTGTTTTCCGCCCAAGGTTTCAGATGCTTGAAGATCATAACCGGTCTGACCACATGAATTATTGGTGGGGGGGAGGGCGAAATCACTTTCCACTTGCGGTCCACATCCTAAACATAAGATCTAGATAAATTGAAGTAATACATGTAACGGGTTTTCCCCCCCCCCAATCGCAGATTCTACTGTGTGGGTGCAGGAAACATATATTGTTACACGGTGTGGTGCATGACCTGTTGGCTCACAGGAGGGCTGAGCTTCCGCACGGGGAACCTGGGGCACTTATACTATGGACAACTTACTTATAACGATGCAGCGCCTCCACCTGCGATGGCTCCCACCAGAGGGGGAGTGGTTCCTCGCAGGACAATCACAATAATGATATACACGAGAAGTATAATAACTAAGGACTTTACTACATGCAAGAATAACATATCACATGCGTAATATAACCTGTGTCCCTCTCTAGAGGAGACACTAACTGTGACGTCTCGCAGGACGATTCCCCAACACCAGGTGATCCCACCCAGTGTCCAAAGAACCCCACCCAATGTCCCGTACTCCTACAGAGATAGTCAATGGGTGACTGCGCAGTCACTAATTACGCTAAGGGCCCGGTGGTGCACTTATGTATCAGATACCTGCCGAGCACTCCGGTGCTCGGGTCAGCAATCTTCGCAAAGGCTCAGTTGGCGATGACTCCTTCAACCCTCCAACCGAACTTCTGCACGTGGACCGCTAGAGCGGTCCTACTCCGGAACAGTCTCTGTGGACCCCAACGTGGGTCCAACCGCTTCACGGGAACAGCAATCTTCACTGTGTCCCTATCTTCCTAAGGGGCACGTGCTACACTATAGGCCGCGCCTATAGTACAGCAACCTGTAGTGGCTTGGGGAACTCCTATGGGCCTAAAGGGGTTAAGGACCTGTCCCACTCCCCTAACCACCCAAGTCCCTTCAGCCTCACTAAATGCTGCCAGCCAACGTGCTGCGCAACAAGGTGCCTGCCTGCCAGACCTCACAGCACTGTCCGCTGTGACCCTGACAAGGCAGCACTCTAAACTAAGGGCAGCGTCCCTATCTTGGGCCTACCTCAGTAATTAACCCACTACCCTAGTGGGGGGTTTGGGGCCTATCTGGGGTGCGGGTACCTATAGGGCCGCAGGAGCTGTACTAGCTCCCCGCGCCCTGCCTTCCCTCACAGCTCCCCTGCGCCAACTGTAACTCCTGAGTGACAGGGTCCCTCTCTCTAGAGCAGTCCCTGGCAACACTCTCTCTATCAGAGTACTTAGCTACCTCAGACCCTGGGGGTGCTGGCCTAGTACAGCGAGTCCTGGACTCCTATACCCTACCTCCTTCCTTGGGCTTCTCCGGTCTCTGACTGCGGCTAACTTGCTGTAAGCCCGCCAAAGGTATCTCTTTCCCAGGTGCTCTCTAAGCCCTATTGGCTCCCTGGTGTCACGTGGGGCATACAGAGGCTCATGGGATATGTAGTCCCAGCTCAGAGCCTTCCCTGGTAGGCTAGGGGTTCGCTGGCTTTTCCTACCCTGCACTGCACTTGCGCAAGCTTTCCCGGGCTGTCTCAACCTTCCCTGAGGTGTCCCTATGCTCGCGCGACTTTGCCCTGTCTCTGGGGCTCTCCCTGTGCCTACGCGTCCCTGCGCATGCGCAACCCGCATCCCAATGGCGGCGCCCTGCTTCACCGGCCGCCGGAACCTTAGAGACGCGATCGCGGCCTTAGCAACGGCCCGATCGCGTCCCCGGCAACCGGCCGCAGGCAGGGGAAGCCGCGCTGCTCCCTGCTCCAGCCCCCACCCTTGGAAACAGCCGTCGGGTCTTTTGGCACCCGCGATCGCGCTGTGACAAGGGAGGGGGGTCCCCAGAAGCCACTGGAGCTCCAGGCTACATACACTAAACATAAAAGGGAACCCGCACACTCGTAGAAAGAGACACTGCACAAAATGTAAATCAAAATGGAATATTTACTCAAAATATGAATATAAATATAATGACACTATATCAAGTAGATCTATACACATAGTGAGCTCATAATGGTAGCGAAAATCTAAAGAAAATGAGAGCAATAAATACTTAGCTTGAGCGCGTATGAGTAGCTGCAGGACGCAGCAGCAAGGTCAATGTAAAGTGTGTGTTGGTAAAGGGGGGGATCACACTGGGGGGAGCACCTCAAAAATGGAGAGGAAAAAACACCAAAATGGGGTGAAGGGAGGGGAAGGAAGGAAGGTGAACGAGGGGTGGAAACAATAAAAGGGGGGGGGTGGACAGAGGGGGGTAATGTTTCGGGAAAAACCCATCTTCAGGCCCGTTCCTGTTGGTTCTAATCCACCACAGTACTTCCCTCAGAATTGTCTGTGTGATGCTCCACAAAAAATCCTCAGTATTACCAAATACCTTAATTAGCAAAGAATTCAGCAAAAATCAGAGAGAAGCAAAGTATTTCCTGTATGGGATGAAGTCAGTCCAAACTGCAGCCTGTACAGTGTTTTTTCCTCTCCATTTTTGAGCTGCTCCTCCCATTGTGATCCATACATTTTGTGCAGTGTCTCTTTCCATGAGTGTGCGGGCTCCCTTTTATTTTTATTGTACTGTATTACTATTATCTCTAGGGACTCTGGGGCCCTTGTGTGTTCCAAGCACCTCCTATTCAGCTTGACTATTTTTCCATGGCTGATTCTCACCCTTATATCACTAGATAATTTGAAGTGTTCAGTAAGACTTTATATTGCAGCATTTATTTATTTTTCTCACGAGAGGATTTCGTGCTCAATGCATCTTTTTGTCGTGGCAGTATTTGCAAATGATATACAATGGGAAAAAAAAAATCTGTGCCGAAAAGGTGAAATCATTTTATATGTAGTAACCAAACTTCTGCAGTGCCAAAGGAAGCAGAACCATGGGGTGGGACACGCGGCCACTAGGAACTATCAGTCAATCCTGATAATCCTCTCTCTTTAACTGAACGCCTCCTTTGTTAGAAAGGGCACATATCTTTTTTTTTCCCCCAGCAATGCTACAGACAGTGAAATCTTGGCAACTGATATATTAGAAAAAAAAACACGCCAACACAGACGTCCAGTGCTGCAGCATTAGAAACAACTGCAGTATGAGATGCCCTGAAAGCTGCAGGCAGACAGGCACAGCAAAGCAAATGGATTGGTTTAATATGTTTAATTTGATACAGGGATTTATTTCACAAGGACTCTTTTGATACCAGCAGTGAATTCTGTACTGGATGCTGATGTGGTGTTAATTTTCTAATTAATCCTTTTGGATTATCGGCGCAATTAGACTGTTTGGTCACATGGGTTTAAAGTTGAGCAAATTCACCCTTTGTGAGGAAGAAACAGCTGCTGCTTCTACTGTGTTTTATTTTTTACATTTGACACTATCACTTTGTGCATGTGATGAATGCACAGTGGATAGATCTGGAATGCCACACTACCCGTATTAGACCCGTATATTTTTATGATTTAGGAATGGCAAGAGAAAATAAGATTTCTGGAATCAATCTAATGCCCCTGCAGGTACATAAAGCAAACCTACTCTTAATAACAACAAATTTACTTTTCTCAAAGTTCTTCACAATTACAGTATAATGTGCCTTTAGACACACAGAGATAAGGTGACTTACCACAGGTAAAAAGGTGCTTACATCAGGAATTGAACCTGGTTCCACTGATTCAAAGCCAGTGTTGTTAGCTTTCAGAGTCAATGTCGTTACTCGCTGAAACACTCCTTCTCACAAACCCTTACATTCAGAATGGCATTATGGATCATGAGAGACAGTCATCCAAGAAAGTCATGTTTCTAAGATACCATGGCACAGGTTTCC